>NW_025767347.1:222500-582500 GCF_003918875.1 Haliotis rubra | reverse complement strand
GTCAATGTGTTAAGAATGGGCTTATGAAGTTCTTAGGGTTACGCACTCTCCTACCCAGAGTTCCATGCGGCAAGCCCGCATAGTACCTCTGCCACAGGCCACAAAAATGTGTCACATCTTGCACCGTCCATTCAATATAATGTACAGATTTCTTTTACTCTTTATTTTTGACGAGTCTACACATCTAACTAAACATCTTTAATAGAATGAATTAGTTTCACTGAGAAAATATCCAAAAACATGAAACACTATTTCGATTTGCGTAGCGATCCTTTGTTTACATAGGTTGTACGGCTCCACGTGCTGTCATCGAAGCTGATGGAGAGCAAACGATGCAGCCAGTTTGATATCTAAATATGTACTGTCATAGACCTAACTGTCGCAGTTGTGGAAGAATATATATGTAACGATGTAAAACATTATGAAGAGCGCCGAAAAGCTTTCGTGAGTCCAGTCTCTTCTTATTATGAATATGCGCGTTTGATTACAAACAAGAGAAAAGTCCGGTCACGTGATATGCAAATTAGCCTGAGGCAGCGATGTTATGTTAAGTCATCGCTCTGCCGGAGTGTGAGGGTTACGATAATTTCGAGAAAGGCGAGCAAGTCCACTCTTTTTTCAGGGGGACGCTGAGTTAGTCCATTTGTTATAGCGGCCACTCGTCACACTGATTTCCCAGGTCCGATTCCGCACATAAGTACATTGTGTGAAGCCCATTTCTGGTGTCCCCCACCTTGATATTGCAGAAATATTGCTGAAAGCGGTGTTAACCCATACGCACTCACTCACTCACTCTATATGAGCTACCCATGGAGATTCTTTAGCATAATGATATCATCAATGATTACAACTTCAAGTTAATCAAAGCAGTTAGTATTAATATTAAACCTTTGAAACCGTCATCACATATTGAAGACGCATTTTAATGTTAAATATGATCTCCTAAAAGTGAAAGTTTAAATGCCAGCTTGCAAGATGTTTTATGCAACTATTTAATGAAATAATATACCACTGAAGTTTTATCGTGAACACGACAGACATACTGTTCATTAACATAGAGCAAATACAGGTGGCTTTGATACGTAACTCAGTACTTGATCTGCGCACTTCAATCATCATCCATATGGGCACAGAAAACTGTGCAAAAATAGTATACATCTGAAGTCCACCCGATAGTATCTATATACATCTGAAGTCCACCCGATAGTATCTATATACATCTGAAGTCCACCCGATAGTATCTATATACATCTGAAGTCCACCCGATAGTATCTATATACATCTGAGGTCCACCCGATAGTATCTATATACATCTGAAGTCCACCCGATAGTATCTATATACATCTGATAGTATCTATATACATCTGAAGTCCACCCGATAGTATCTATATACATCTGAAGTCCACCCGATAGTATCTATATACATCTGAAGTCCACCCGATAGTATCTATATACATCTGAGTCCAGTCCACCCGATAGTATCTATATACATCTGAAGTCCACCCGATAGTATCTATATACATCTGAGGTCCACCCGATAGTATCTATATACATCTGAAGTCCACCCGATAGTATCTATATACATCTGAAGTCCACCCGATAGTATCTATATGCATCTGAAGTCCACCCGATAGTATCTATATACATCTGAGGTCCACCCGATAGTATCTATATACATCGATAGTATCTATACCCATCTGATAGTCCACATCTGAAGTCCACCCGATAGTATCTATATACATCTGAAGTCCACCCGATAGTATCTATATACATCTGAAGTCCACCCGATAGTATCTATATACATCTGAAGTCCACCCGATAGTATCTATATACATCTGAAGTCCACCCGATAGTATCTATATACATCTGAGGTCCACCCGATGAGTATCTATATACATCTGAAGTCCACCCGATAGTATCTCATTATACATCTGAAGTCCACCGATAGTATCTATATACATCTGAAGTATCTATATACATCTGAAGTCCACCCGATAGTATCTATATACATCTGAGGTCCACCCGATAGTATCTATATACATCTGAAGTCCACCCGATAGTATCTATATACATCTGAAGTCTATATACATCTGAAGTCCACCCGATAGTATCTATATACATCTGAAGTCCACCCGATAGTATCTATATACATCTGAAGTCCACCCGATAGTATCTATATACATCTGAAGTCCACCCGATAGTATCTATATACATCTGAAGTCCACCCGATAGTATCTATATACATCTGAGGTCCACCCGATAGTATCTATATACATCTGAAGTCAGTCCCCGATAGTATCTATATACATCTGAAGTCCACCCGATAGTATCTATATACATCTGAGGTCCACCCGATAGTATCTATATACATCTGAAGTCCACCCGATAGTATCTATATACATCTGAAGTCCACCCGATAGTATCTATATACATCTGAAGTCCACCCGATAGTATCTATATACATCTGAAGTCCACCCGATAGTATCTATATACATCTGAAGTCCACCCGATAGTATCTATATACATCTGAAGTCCACCCGATAATAATAATAATAATAATAGGCCATTTATATAGCGCCTTTCCACGTCACAGGGATATGCTCAAAGCGCTTCCTGAGATCAAGTTAAAACTATATACAGTTGGCAGGTACGGATGATTGGAAGTCACTTGTAGTGAAGAAATAGATGAGTCTTTAGTCGTGTTTTGAATGTACTTAGGGAAGGAGATGATTTTAACTCGATAGGGAGAGAGTTCCACAGAGAAGCTGCTGCATATGAAAAGGTCCTTGAGCCAAATGATTTGAGATTGTAGCTCGGGACAGCAAGTAACAGTTGTTGTGAGGAGCGCAGGGTTCTTTCTGGAGAGTAATGTGTCAGAAGGTCTTGAAGGTAGGAAGGTCCTGAGTTGTAGAAAGACTGGTAGGTGAGGCAGAGAATCTTGAAATCAATCCTTTCACGAATACGGTAGTATCTATATACATCTGAAGTCCACCCGGTAGTATCTATATACATCTGAAGTCCACCCGATAGTATCTATATACATCTGAAGTCCACCCGATAGTATCTATATACATCTGAAGTCCACCCGATAGTATCTATATACATTTGAAGTCCACCCGATAGTATCTATATACATCTGAAGTCCATCCGATAGTATCTATATACATCTGAAGTCCACCCGATAGTATCTATATACATCTGAAGTCCACCCGATAGTATCTATATACATCTGAAGTCCATCGATAGTATCTATATACATCTGAAGTCCACCCGATAGTATCTATATACATCTGAAGTCCACCCGATAGTATCTATATACATCTGAAGTCCACCCGATAGTATCTATATACATATGAAGTCCACCCGAATTCTTTGGTTCTGTTCTTTTCTCTTCTGATTTTCTCCTCTTATCTTCTGGTCCTATTCTGGCTCTGTTCTGTCCTCTTGCCTTCTCATCTGGTTCTGCTCTCTTCTCCTCTTATCTTCTGGTCCTGTTCGTTACTGTTCTGGTTCTGTTATCTTCTATTATCTTCTGGTCATGTTAGTTACCGTTCTGGTTCTGTTATCTTCTCTTCTCTTCTGCTTCTATTATCTTCTATTATCTTCTGGACCTGTTCGTTACTGTTCTGGTTCTGTTATGTTATCTTCTCTTCTCTTCTGCTTCTATTAACTCCTATTATCTTCTGGACCTGTTCGTTACCGTTCTGGTTCTGTTATCTTCTATTATCTTCTGGTCCTGTTCGTTACTGTTCTGGTTCTGTTATCTTCTCTTCTCTTCTATTATCTTCTGGTCCTGTTTGTTACTGTTCTGGTTCTGTTATCTTCTCTTCTCTTCTGCTTCTATTATCTCCTGGGCCTGTTCGTTACCGTTCTGCTTCTGTTACCTTCTCTTCTCTTCTGCTTCTATTATCTTCTGGTCCTGTTCGTTACCGTTCTGGTTCTGTTATCTTTTCTTCTCTTCTGCTTCTATTATCTTCTGGTCCTGTTCGTTACTATTCTGGTTCTGTTATCTTCTATTATCTTCTGGTCCTGTTCGTTACCGTTCTGGTTCTGTTATCGTCTCTTCTCTTCTGCTTCCATTATCTTCTATTATCTTCTGGTCCTGTTCGTTACTATTCTGGTTCTGTTATCTTCTCTTCTCTTCTGCTTCTATTATCTTCTGGTCCTGTTCGTTACTGTTCTGGTTCTATTATCTTCTCTTCTCTTCTGCTTCTATTATCTTCTATTATATTCTGGTCCTGTTCGTTACCGTTCTGGTTCTGTTATCTTCTCTTCTCTTCTGCTTCTATTATCTTCTGGGCCTGTTTGTTACCGTTCTGGTTCTGTTATCTTCTCTTCTGCTTCTATTATCTTCTGGGCCTGTTCGTTACTATTCTGGTTATGTTATGTTCTCTTCTCTTCTGCTTCTATTATCTTCTGGTCCTGTTCGTTACCGTTCTGGTTCCTTTATTTTCTCTTCTCTTCTGCTTCTATTATCTTCTATTATCTTCTGGTCCTGTTCGTTACTGTTCTGGTTCTGTTATCTTATCTTCTCTTCTGCTTCTATTATCTTCTGGGCCTGTTCGTTACTATTCTGGTTCTGTTATCTTCTCTTCTCTTCTGCTTCTATTATCTTCTGGTCCTGTTCGTTACTGTTCTGGTTCTGTTATCTTCTCTTCTCTTCTGCTTCTATTAACTCCTATTATCTTCTGGACCTGTTCGTTACCGTTCTGGTTCTGTTATCTTCTATTATCTTCTGGTCCTGTTCGTTACCGTTCTGGTTCTGTTATCTTCTCTTCTGCTTCTATTATCTTCTGGTCCTGTTTGTTGCTGTTCTGGTTCTGTTATCTTCTCTTCTCTTCTGCATCTATTATCTCCTGGTCCTGTTCGTTACCGTTCTGCTTCTGTTATCTTCTCTTCTTCTGCTTCTATCTTCTGGTCCTGTTCGTTCGTTCTGGTTCTGTTATCTTCTCTTATCTTCTGGTTCTGTTCGTTCTTCTGTTCTGTCTTGTTCGTTACTATTCTGGTTCTGTTATCTTCTATTATCTTCTGGTCCTGTTCGTTACCGTTCTGGTTCTGTTATCTTCTCTTCTCTTCTGCTTCCATTATCTTCTATTATCTTCTGGTCCTGTTCGTTACTGTTCTGGTTCTGTTATCTTCTCTTCTCTTCTGCTTCTATTATCTTCTATTATATTCTGGTCCTGTTCCTTAATGTTCTGGTTCTGTTATCTTCTCTTCTCTTCTGCTTCTATTATCTTCTGGTCCTGTTCGTTACTGTTCTGGTTCTGTTATCTCTCTTCTCTTCTGCTTGCTATCTTCTTATTATCTTCTGGTCCTGTTCGTTACTATTCTGTTTATGTTATCTTCTCTTCTCTTCTGCTTCTATTATCTTCTATTATCTTCTGGTCCTGTTCGTTACTGTTCTGGTTCTGTTATCTTCTCTTCTCTTCTGCTTCTATTATCTTCTATTATCTTCTGGTCCTGTTCGTTACTGTTCTGGTTCTGTTATCTTCTCTTCTCTTCTGCTTCTATTATCTTCTGGTCCTGTTCGTTACTGTTCTGGTTCTGTTATCTTCTCTTCTCTTCTGCTTCTATTATCTTCTGGTCCTGTTCGTTACTGTTCTGGTTCTGTTATCTTCTCTTCTCTTCTGCTTCTATTATCTTCTATTATCTTCTGGTCCTGTTCGTTACTGTTCTGGTTCTGTTATCTTCTCTTCTCTTCTGCTTCTATTATCTTCTGGTCCTGTTTGTTAATATTCTGGTTATGTTATCTTTTCTTCTCTTCTGCTTCTATTACCTTCTATTATATTCTGGTCCTTTTCGTTACTGTTCTGGTTCTGTTATCTTCTCTTCTCTTCTGCTTCTATTATCTTCTCTTATCTTCTGGACCTGTTCGTTACTGTTCTGGTTCTGTTATCTTCTCTTCTGCTTCTATTATCTTCTATTATCTTCTGGACGTGTTCGTTACTGTTCTGGTTATGTTATCTTCTCTTCTCTTTTTCTTCTATTATCTTCTCTTATCTTCTGGACCTGTTCTTTTCTAATCTCGTTCTGTTCTGCTCTCTCATCTTATCTTCTGGTACTGTTCTCTTTTGTTCTCGTTCTTCTCCGTCCTGATATTTCCTGGTTTTGCTCTGTTCTCTTATTTCCTGGTTTTGCTCTGTTCTCTTATCTTCTCTTCTGGTTCTGTTCTCTTTTCTTTTTTCCTGTTCTTTCCTGTTCTATTCTTTTATCTGGTTATGTTTCTCCGGGTTCTGCTCTTCTCTTATCTTCTGGTTCTGCTCTCTTATCTCCGGGTTCAGTGCTGTTCTCTTTTCTTCTGGTTCTGTTCTGCTCTCTTACCTCTTGTTCTGTTCTTTTCTATTCTCGTTCTGTTATCTTCTCGTATCTTCTGGTTCTGTTCCTTCCGGTTCTGTTATCTACTTTCTGCTTCTGGTCCGTTTTGTTCTTGTTCTGTTCTCGTTCTGTTCCGGCAGGGTACATAGTCGAGAACGGATGGTACATCATTCCAGACATTTATTCAAGATAATATTTGAGAGACATTTCGGCACATGTTTGTCTCGTGCAACCCATGGCACAATCAACAGTCACAGTGGACGTTCAGCATCTATAAGGCGTGCCATGAGACAGAGATTATTAACCGAGCGTGTTTC
This sequence comes from Haliotis rubra, assembly GCF_003918875.1. NCBI lineage: Eukaryota > Metazoa > Mollusca > Gastropoda > Lepetellida > Haliotidae > Haliotis > Haliotis rubra. The sequence goes on along the minus strand of NW_025767347.1, from coordinate 575,868 downwards.
CCAGTCATGAATATCAAATATTATGAAGAAGAATTGTATTATACGAGCCTTTGGCGAGCTTAATACAGATATTTTATATATGATATATATATATATGATATAAAATGATACGGAAACACACGAGGTTGATAATCACATTATCATATCATGTTATTCTTAAAATTACTCCAAAACGAAGCAAATCGTTCGTGAATTTATATGATGATAATCGAGCATTCGCAAAATAATGCTTACACCATGGTGAAGGTTGCCCATGACGTAGGCATATGGTTGTGAGTAAACTCGCGATAACGTCATCAATGAAATGTAAACGTTTTAGGATTCGCATGGCGTGTATGGAGCTTTGTGAAACTAGTTCGTGTATTGACCTTAATTGCATAATTATCAGATTTGGATGCCAAGTTTATCAGATTGCTTTATTGCACCGATAACACCCTCCGTAACATGATCAAATTGTTTACCTCTCAAGGATTGTTGACGCATTTTCTTTTTAATTACCTCGACACACGTGATGCATTTGGTTGCTAGGCACAGGTGGTCACGTGATTAGCCTACACCCCAGCATGATGCTTGGAACAGAAGAAGGTGAGCAGCAGAACCGAAAAAGTTCACATTCAATTTACTCGATGTTAACTTGCACGGTTCGAAACGTTCCACCACAAAGTGAATTTCATTTTTTAATGAATGACCATTATATTATGACTTGAAGCGAAAATAAGAAGACATCCATTTGATTTAATGACGCTAAGAATGTTGAAATGTCTCCTATTGTTACACGTTACGGGGGTTTCTTTTATGGGGCGGGGGTCATAACCAATTTTGTTAGCACATTTCATTCGCACACGATTCAATGTGTTGAATTCTTTAGATATAAACACTATAACACTCATTTGTTAAATTACGTTATATACGGAGACCTGAGTTGGGATTTACGTCTCGCCGGCATTTTCCCAGTCATATAGTGACGACAACAAGTCTGCATTAATAAACATTTCAAGTACAAAATCCAAACGAGTTTTACTTCAAAAACATACTTATTCATTTCACTGTCATTTAAAAACAGAAAATGCCATAGCACCAAATTCCCTCAAGTAGTTAACAATCAGATGCCCGCTCACGCGGGAAAACAGATCTTTCAGATTTCTCGCATCATAATGTGAATCCCTTGCAGTCGAAAAGCCCACACAGTCAAGCAGGATATGTACGGAGAAGAAAAAGTTTTGACATGGAATTCATACATTGAATCTTATGAATAAACCTTTGGATTTGAACTGTGTTAAAACGGTCAAAAATGAAAAGGGGTTGTCGTTCGAATTGCACGAAATATGCAAGGAACAGGGCATATTCGAGAAAAAACTGTCACTGACGTTCACTTTAAAAGGCCTCTCAATGCGGTGAGTGAGTCAGTTTCTTTTTACGACGCACTCAGTATATTCCAGCTATATGGCGGCGGTCTGTAAATAAGACAAGACAGTCCAGTGATCAACAGCATGAGCGTCTATCAACGCATTTGGGATACGATGACATGTGTCAACCAAGTCAGCGAGTCTGACCACCCGATCCCTTTATCCTCTCACAACAAGCATGGGTTACTGAAGATCAGTTCTATCCGGAATCTTCACGGGTCATCTGTATGTAGTCCTAAGAACAGAAGTGAGAAATACGTCTCTATTCACCGTTTGAGAACAAGTTCCACATGCCACGCATGTGATAGATGGAGAAGTATGCTTCCAGGCGCGTAGCAAGCCATTTTTTCGTGTAAGCCCGATAGGTTGCAAACCTATAATATTAAGATAGTATTGAGGGCTTGCCCAACCTTTTCAGGAACAATCATTTGTAAGCCCGGGCTTTTTTTTATAATGGTAGCTATGCCCCTGGCTTCAGTGTGTTACCTCGCAGCGTGACACTGCTCGTCGATTCAACGTCCACAGAAACACGATCTGGCACTTATGGTGACGTTTTCAGCATACAATCTAATTATAGACTACCCCTGCAGTCGCCGCCCACCAGAAACGACCCCACATCAAGACCGATGGATTCGAACCACGTACTTCTGACACAGGAGGCAGAAGCCCTTACATCCGGTGCCACACCTGGCAAGCAACAGAGGTGTATCTGCGAGAACATATCAACGACGTGGAAGACAATGATCTTCCGCGGGACTTGTAGGTCTCAATGAGACAAATGCACAAATAGGACACTCTCGAACGTGCTTGTGAACTCCCTCTTGTGTTGTGGCTCATTTACATATGCAAGGTGCGCTGTTCTTATTGACTGTTGCACAGCATCCTCACCGTGTCTCAGCAATCATCTGGCATGTCGGATGTCAAGTAACAAGTGATCACTGTATCTCAGCATCCATCTGGCATGTCGGATGTCAAGTAACAAGTGATCACCGTCTCTCAGCATCCATCTGGCATGTCGGATGTCAAGTAACAAGNATGATCACAGTCTCTCAGCATCCATCTGGCATGTCGGATGTCAAGTAACAAGTGATCACCGTCTCTCAGCATCCATCTGGCATGTCGGATGTCAAGTAACAAGTGATCACAGTCTCTCAGCATCCATGTGGCATGTCGGATGTCAAGTAACAAGTGATCACAGTCTCTCAGCATCCATCTGGCATGTCGGATGTCAAGTAACAAGTGATCACATGTGGCATGTCGGATGTCTCAAGCATCCATCTGGCATGTCGGATGTCAAGTAACAAGTGAGTGCATCCATCTGGCATGTCGGATGTCAGTAACAAGTGCATCTCAGCAATCATCTGGCATGTCGGATGATAAGTAACAAGTGATCACCCTGTCTCAACATTCATCTGGCATGTCGGATGTCAGTTACAAGTGATAACCGTCTCTCAGCATTCATCTGGTATGTCGAATGTCAGTAACAAGGGATCAACATCTCAGCAATCATCTGGCATGTCGGATGATAAGTAACAAGTGATCACCCTGTCTCAACATTCATCTGGCATGTCGGATGTCAAGTAACAAGTGATCACTGTCTCTCAGCATCCATCTGGCATGTCGGATGTCAGTAACAAGTGATCACCGTCTCTCAGCAATCATCTGGCATGTCGGATGTCAAGTAACAAGTGATCACAGTCTCTCAGCATCCATCTGGCATGTCGGATGTCAGTAACAAGTGATCACCGTCTCTCAGCAATCATCTGGCATGTCGGATGTCAAGTAACAAGTGATCACTGTCTCTTAGCATCCATCTGGCATGTCGGATGTCAGTAACAAGTGATCACCGTCTCTCAGCAATCATCTGGTATGTCGAATGTCAGTAACAAGTGATCAACATCTCAGCATTCATCTGGTATGTCGAATGTCAGTAACAAGGGATCAACATCTCAGCAATCATCTGGCATGTCGGATGATAAGTAACAAGTGATCACCCTGTCTCAACATTCATCTGGCATGTCGGATGTCAGTAACAAGTGATAACCGTCTCTCAGCATCCATCTGGCATGTCGGATGTCAGTAACAAGTGATCACCGTCTCTCAGCAATCATCTGGTATGTCGAATGTCAGTAACAAGTGATCAACATCTCAGCATTCATCTGGTATGTCGAATGTCAGTAACAAGGGATCAACATCTCAGCAATCATCTGGCATGTCGGATGATAAGTAACAAGTGATCACCCTGTCTCAACATTCATCTGGCATGTCGGATGTCAGTAACAAGTGATAACCGTCTCTCAGCATTCATCTGGTATGTCGAATGTCAGTAACAAGGGATCAACATCTCAGCAATCATCTGGCATGTCGGATGATAAGTAACAAGTGATCACCCTGTCTCAACATTCATCTGGCATGTCGGATGTCAAGTAACAAGTGATCACTGTCTCTCAGCATCCATCTGGCATGTCGGATGTCAGTAACAAGTGATCACCGCCTCTCAGCAATCATCTGGCATGTCGGATGTCAAGTAACAAGTGATCACAGTCTCTCAGCATCCATCTGGCATGTCGGATGTCAAGTAACAAGTGATCACTGTCTCTCAGCATCCATCTGGCATGTCGGATGTCAGTAACAAGTGATCACCGTCTCTCAGCAATCATCTGGCAAGTCGGATGTCAAGTAACAAGTGATCACAGTCTCTCAGCATCCATCTGGCATGTCGGATGTCAAGTAACAAGTGATCACCGTCTCCAACTCAGCATCATCTCTCAGCAATCATCTGGCATGTCGGATGTCAAGTAACAAGTGATCACCGTCTCTCAGCAATCATCTGGCATATCGGATGTCAGTAACAAGTGATCACCGTGTCTCAGCATCCATCTGGCATGTCGGATGTCAAGTAACAAGTGATCACAGTCTCTCAGCATCCATCTGGCATGTCGGATGTCAAGTAACAAGTGATCACAGTCTCTCAGCATCCATCTGGCATGTCGGATGTCAGTAACAAATGATCACCGTCTCTCAGCAATCATCTGGCATATCGGATGTCAGTAACAAGTGATCACCGTGTCTCAGCATCCATCTGGCATGTCGGATGTCAAGTAACAAGTGATCACCGTCTCTCAGCAATCATCTGGCATGTCGGATGTCAGTAACAAGTGATCACCGTCTCTTGTTGATGACAGGGAACTATACACCGCAATTATTCCATAAAAATTTACCAAAATAAAAATGAAGTGATAAAACCATCCTGAGCCATGTCACTCACGTACAAACTTATTTTTTTAGAAAGTAGGACTGCATAGTGTGCGAAATAGCCACTGGCCCGCTAGCCCGTGACTAGTAAAAATCCAGTCAGGTCAGTAAATCTCCAGTCACTGGCCCGACTGCTTAGTGAATTCCCATGGGGTCATTTTAAAAATTTATTACCCACGTGGTCAACGTATGGTATAGTTGCATCCTAATCTCGTACGTCGCACGAGTGTCGTATCGCGTTGACCTATGTCGTAACGACTTGACCTGAGATTCTAACGACTTGATTGGATAACCCATGACCTCTATGTTAGGTCACGTTGTGACGGAACTACTTGTTCATTCATAACAAACACGTGAATTCATTCATTCTACAACTTAGATGCATTGTGGGAATGTAAACATTGCGAACGTTGCCGTGTCGCTGTTTAATTGTGAGTCGAACTGAGACATTATATCCGTCTAGAAACATAAAGGCAATGTTTCACCAGCGATGATAGCCGAGTGAAGCAGTTGCAAACCAAGAAACGGGGTGCTACGGAGTAGTTTACTGTAGGAGGCTGTACGAGAGGCGATGACAACTGACATGCATCGTGACGTCGGTTACCAAGGGGACAGACGAGAATGGCTTAGTGACGTCAATACAGTGTGACGTCATGCAAACTCTTCCGCAACCTCTTTATGAAACCGGTTTCGGTTTAAAACCACAACAATACCAAAACTACGCTATTTTGTCAATTTAATGCATGTAAGACGTGGGTAATAAATAAAATACCACACTCGGTCTCATTACATGCGAATTATACGAAACTCGTGACCTTCCTATGGTTTCTGACCTCGCTTTTGCTCTGTCAGATACCATAGGAAGGACACTCGTTTCGTATGATTCGTATGTAATGAGACCTCGTGTATATTCTCTATAATATCACTCTCTCCAACTTGTTAAGTTATAATACACTTTGAAATCATGTAAGATTATGACCTGATAAATAATGCTATTTTGCCTTTTTGTAATCTTTTGCTTAGTTTCTACATTCAATTTTTGGGCTAGTAAATTTTTTGTGGGCTAGTAACTTTCCGACGGTCAAGCAAAATTTGGAAACCTTTTTTCGCGCACTGGCGACTGAGTTTGACGAATATTCTTGTTACATGATGGCAGTATGTACAACAAACGAATCTGGACCAGATGACCCCAGCAATGTCGACACGTCAGTAATCTGTTGCAACCGTGCTAGGCGCACTTGAGTTCGATTCCCCACATAGGTGCAATACGTAAAGCCCATTTCACACCCTCGTGTTTAGTGACGTGCGTTGTAAATATAGTGACCCTGTTCACAAAGCGATCCTAGTGGTACCACTATCGTAGATCCTATGCTATAACATAGACTTACGACCGTCGTAGCTACGATTGCTTCGTGAAACGTGTCCCCGATCTACTACTCACCCTTGCTGTCAACTGTGACGTTTGTCCCTGGGTAAGGTAGCTCTGGTACAGAAGACAATCGCTGGAGGACCCCAGAAGCGAGAATCGAGAGAGGTAGATCTCAACGTTTTATAACAGTCTTTCCCCGTTCATTAAACATTCAGTTCAATCACTACGACATTCGCATTTCTTTGATTGACAGATTTATGTCTCCGGATTTTAGACGAGGTGTTGGGGAGTTTGGTAAATCAGGTGTATCTGTGAATAATTTAGATTTTGAGAACTAGGGATATCGGGTTTTCTCGTTCGTGATATAATGGGCGTAACATATATTTTGCGACTTACACAGAAAGGTAGGAAGCTAGGGAGCTAGTACAGATTCGTTTTAGATTTACTGAAAGAGGAGAATGGTGGAAAGATAATCGACTCAAACTGAATGGTATGCAGTTGGGTTCTTTCACTATTACAGAAATAAGGACAGTGTACCACTGGGGCGTAGGAACGGTTTTCAGAGAGGAGGGTGGGTGGGCTAATTTATTATTAGTATTGAAAATCAAAATGAAATTGTAGTTATGGTAAGGTAGAGCCTCCCCTGTTCCTACGCCCGTGTACCACATGCTGTACAATGTGCAAGTTTTTGAAACCGCGACGTCATCACAGTGCGGTCACTGAGCGGTACACAAGTCAGCTAATATAATATAATGGTGGGTATTATGGGGACTAGTACCGCTGATGGGTCGTTGTCGGCACGGGTACCACAGATGTGTACCAGAGGTACATTTCTGTGTACGTACCCTGGCCAAAATCAGAAAACAGAAAGGTATCCATTACCCATTTTACCGTTTTTGATCGGAACTGCCACACTGGTGTATCAGATTCATTCTGTTGGGTTATTTAAGATGCGAGCATTTTTAGAGAATAACCCACGAGGTACTAATGATTACGGGAAATATGTCCCGAATGCAATTAATGTTCACTGTCCCGATCGAGCTTAAGAAAGGGCCTTGAAAAATGAATTTCACGAGGGACATATTTCCCGTAATCATTCGTACCTCGTGAATTATTCTATTTATTACCCATTATATAATTAACCCGTGATACCAGTGTAAACGCCGCATCTTCTTGTGTTTACAACTAAATCAGCTGATCTGTATTAGTGCGCGGATGAAACCAAACTGCTCAAACCTAATAGAATCACATTCGAACATCCATGCTTGTCACGTCCTCACTCACGTGCTATCAACATGGGTAGAGGAACAACAATGCCCGTATCAGTTGTGAAGGTAATAAAGAGGGTATTTTCTTTCTTTTCGTGGGAAAAGAAATTGGGGAAGAATATGATAAATTTGAATCGGGTATTGCCAAAAACAGCCCGAGCTGTGGGACTATCTGTGAGTCAAGTCTGAGGCATCATCAATAAACAGACGACGAAAGGTAGTGGAGGGACTGTCAAAAGAGCGTAGAGGTAGAAAGAAAGTGGTTGGCAGTTTTGATAGGGGCATAATCAGGCGCGCAGTTCAAAAGCCGCATCACTGTCAAACGTATCCAACGTGAAATTAGGGATACTATTTGTGTTTCAAGCAGCACTTTAACATGAAGGGCATGGGGTTCCAATATACCAAACGAGGAGAAAATAGACATTTGTTCAGAGAAGAGAAGACTATGGTCAATCACAGATGTGCCTACCTGAGACAGATACGTGAGTACAGAGAACTGGGCTTTGACATTGTGTATACTGATGAAACGTGGGTGAACAAAAATCATTCGACAGATAGAATGTGGCTGCCATGTGACATGTCCTCTGCACCTCAGATACCTTCAGGTAAAGGGAAAAGACTCATCATATTACACCCGGGTAGGAGAGACTGTGGACTGATTCCAGGATGTGACCTTGTTTTCGAGGCTAACAGCAGTGAGGGTGACTATCACAAGGAAATGAATTCTCAAGTCTTCATGGAATGGCTGGAACATCAACTGTTAGCAGAGTTGCATAACCCAAGCGTCATTGTTTTAGATAACGCTTCTTACCATAATTTGAAGCTGGAATCAACAGTTGCCCCAACCATGGCCAGCAAAAAGTGTGTGATTCAATCCTGGTTGAAAGATCATGATGTTTCTTTTGATGCCAAAGACACAAAACCAAAACTTCTTGAACAAATAAAAGTAAACAAACCTAAACCACAGTACCAAACCGATGCTCTAGCTGGATCTCAGGGACATGTTGTTCTGAGAACTCCAGTGAGACACTGTGAACTCAACCCCATTGAACTAATATGGGCGAATTGCAAGAACTTCGTGGTGAAAAAGAACAGCCCTTTCAAACTTTCAGATGTGAAACGATTGGTACAGCAAGCTCTTGATTGACAGTGAAACATGGACAAATGCCGAAAACCATGTCATCAAGATTGAAAATGAATACTGTGAGGTTGATGGGGTTGCTCAGAGTGCTGTCCAGCCAGTGATTGTCCATCTTGATGACTGTAGCTCAAACGAGTTATGAGACGACCCTCCACTTAAAACATGTGCATTTCATTCACGTTTTGATTGACAGACGGAATTGACATGTTATAGCCTGTTACATACTGTTTGCTGCATCAGGTATTTTGTTTCAATGTAACACATATTTATCGGGTAAAGTCCTAATTTTATATGACACAGTACAGTTTTAGAGCCTATTGAGATAGTGAATCATTGTTCAATTTCATATTTCATGCATTCAACTACGAAGATGATAATGTTATTGATTTATTAAAGATAATCATCCATCTAATATTTTGATTTCTACTTTAAGTAAACGACGCAATATTGTTAGTGAAGTATGAAATAAAGCATTAAATTAGCATCAAAATCGAAATCCTGTATGTTTTTTGTTTCTTTTATAAAATCTCGAATCAGTGCGGTTACAGCACGGTCAATTTTCATCAATGAATCGATGAAATATTATGAAAGAACGTAGTGGTATGAAAGTAGTTCCGGCATCCAATGAAAATGTGTGCAAAATATGAAAAAGAGTGTGTGAGTGAGTTGAGTTTTACGCAGCACTCAGCACTATTCCAGCTATATATGGCAGCGGTCTGTAAATAATCGCGTCTGGACCAAACAATCCAAGGATCAACAGCATGAACATCAATCTACGCAATTGGGATGCGATGACATGTGTCAACCCGGTCAGCGAGTCTGACCACCCGATTCCGATCTGACAAGCATGGGTAACTGAAGGTTCATTCTAACCCGGCCCTTCACGGGTTATCAAAAAGATATCACACGTGATCTCCTCACCCGTATGGGTAATAATATGTATTCAATATTTCACGATTGTACATAACACGTTTTGTTGTTGAATTTAATTATAAGGGTGACTGTTTACTATTTTCTGTTTATTAATGTATAAATCGAAAACCGATGTGCACTTTTTGTAAGAATCCGCAAATGTACAGTTTAAAAATAAATGTGAAATAAATCAGCCTCTTTCAGTAAGCTGGGCCACGTCTCGCGTATCACAACAGTGTCATATGCCCTAATGTTAATGTTAGCGAAACAATGCCCTGTGACGTCAGAGTAGCCAGCAGGTTGCTGCTTTCATCAGATGTTCGAAAGCTCCCCTCTGAGATCTACCATCACAACACACGATGTCATTGAATACGCCCAGTGATGTTGAGAGTTTTATATATTTTTGTTACTAAATATGGACTACGGCGGCTGAATAAATTTAGCAAGCGGGAATTTATGAAAGCGTTTTCATTTTCCAATATTGTTTTTTGTTAGTTTCATGAAATGAGAGATTGCATGTGGGAACTAATACGCATATTCCATTTTTTTTCATTAATTATTTCATGATTTTTCATGATGATTTACATGAATGCCTTTTAAGTATTTTTGTTTTCACATTTCTCAGATCCGGATGTCTTGTGCAGTAAATTAGTTTGACATTGCTTCAACCTTCCTTGTGGTGACATTTCGCTAAAAAGTTTCTGCCTTCTCTGTACCGCGTCTGTGGTGTTGTGGTTAGAGCGTCCGCCCGGAGAGCGGAAGGTCGAGGGTTCGATCCCCGGACGCATCATACCAAACGACGTTAAAAGAAGGCACGTGTTGGTGGTCCCTGCCTGACGCTCGGCTGGGTGGGTACAAAGAGGACTGGTCCGCTCGGAGTCAGTATACTGTGTCTGAGTGGGGTATTCATGCTTCACTGCGGCATGGTATCTCAGTGGGCTAGCACTATAAATCCAGCTGGGCTTGTACAAGGAACCACACATACACACGCATGCACGTCGTCATATGAGCGAAATATTCTTAAATATGGCGTTAGACCCCATTTCATCTGACTTATCGGCATAGGTACTACAGAAGTGTACCTTAAACAAAGTAAAAATACAGAAACGTGCCCTTTATCGTGAGAGGAGTCCATATTGTGCAACCCAAAACCGAAAGCGTACGAATTTGTTCCCGTTCAACTGATTGCGGGTGGTAATAAATTACCAAAATACAATCATATAAATGAAAGCAGACAAAGTGACGAGAAACATTCACATTCACTGTAAACCAATACACGCTGTGGTGAGACGTCAAACAAGAGATTCATGCACAAAACTTTACACATCCACAAATTCAGTGGCTTATCAGAAGAGTTGCACAGCGTGTTTGTCGTAAGAGGCTTGGTTGGCTCATGTGCCATCGCCTACACGATGCGGAATATGCATGATTGTCCCCACAATTCCTGTAAATGATGATACAGGTAGGCACAAAGGGAATTCCCTTGACTGTAATTCAACTGGGATCCCTCCGCAGTCAGAAGCGGTGAAAGTTGTGCGCATTTGTGGGCGTGACTTAGTTTTTCACGTACATTTGGGAAAGTGTTTCACAATAAATAACAATGAACACATACAATGCCATGTAACATTAGCCCTATACACTTGCCTACGATGCCAGATTTTCACCTGCGGTCTTGTCATTTTCATAAATGGACATCGTTCATATAATCTGATTTGTTTCTTCAGTTCTTCCATTCCAGGAAGTTTATTTTTTATATTTCGAAGAGCTGTTACATTTAAGTCTGCTAAAATGGTTGAAATTGCGATTAATTTTATGGATTTGACATTTATAAATAAAATATTTCACATTTGCATTGAGATAACCAACTGTGGAATTTCCAGGATTACAATAAAGAAACTGTTCTTCTGGAGTGGTATCAGACAGTCTAAGGATAAGTGATGAGTGTGTAAGTGAGTGAGTTTGGTTTTACGCCGCTTTTAGCAATATTCCAGCATTATCACGGCGGGGGACACCAGAAATGGGCTTAACACATTGTACCCATGTGGGGAATCGAACCCGGGTCTTCGGCGTGACGAGCGAACGCCTTAACCACTAGGCTACCCCACCGCCCCGATAAGTGATGAGCATCCCTTTACAAGACTATATCATTCAAGAACATGTCGCTCAGTATTATCGCTGTAGCTACAGTGTGGACATTTTTTCAGAATCAAGGGGCGGTGGGGTAGCCTAGTGGTTAAAGCGTTTGCTCGTCACACCGAACACCCGGGTTCGATTCCCCACATGGGTACAATGTGTGAAGCCCATTTCTCGTGTTTCCCGTCGTGATATTGCTAAATATTCCAAACAAAGTAGTTTAAACTCGCCAACTTCTTTAAAAAGTGGTTCTGGAATGCTCTTTAAAAACTAAATTTTTAAATGTTTTGTTAACCATACAAGCTGTAAAACATTAGATCTAAGTCTCAGACGTTCAACCATCGTCGTTATAACTGCATTGTCTTTCAGTAACTTTTTTAGGTGTGTTATTCCATTCAATATAGATATCTCTTCTTTTTGCATCTTTTAATAAAGATCGAATTTGTTTGTAGCGATCATACTAATTTGATAAATACATTACACGTGAGCAACCTACTTCTGTACTCAACAAATTTCTCCCGAATATTGTTGAATAAAAGAGGCTGATGGGTCAGTGATGACAGTCAACCATTTCTTACGATAATTTCAAGATTTGATCTTAGGACTCAAATGGTTTCGAAAATCTATGCCCTGAATTCCAAAGGGTTACTTTCCAAATGAAAACAATTCATCTTTGAGACTTCTGTGGGTGCTTTTGGGTCGAAAAGATCCCCAAAGGTTGATCACCATATATAATTGGTCTGGTTGTTTTATTAACTCAGAATCCGTGAAGATCCGGGTTAAAATGTACCTTCAGTAACCCACGAAGCGACTAACGGGATCGGGTGGTCAGGCTCGCTGGCTTGGTTGACACTTGCCATCGGTTCCCAATTGCGCAGATCGATGTTCATGCTGTTGATCACTGGATTGTCTGGTACAGACTCGATTATTTACATAACGCCGCCATGTAGCTGGAATATTGCTGAGAGCGGCGTAAAACTAACTCACTCACTCACTATGAAATTACAAATTGTAGATTTTTCTGGAAATTGTGCAAAACCCGTTCACTGAAACGGAATAAGCAAAGCTTAGGGTCGGTTATCTCTCGAGTGATTCCGTGTATTTAATTGTTTTACTAAGTAGTGTTTGAAGTAAGCTTGCAAATGCCAGGATCCACACAATTTAGGCACTGCAGGCACTGACTAAACACCCTGGGTCCTTTTGCAAAACAATTATTAATTGAAACAAATGCAAACCAACTGCGACTAGAGAGTTGTGATGACAAATGAACGGACACATATAGAAGCCTAACTGAATTGATACTACAGGTGCGGCACGACATCAGACTGCCACGAACCTACGGAGGCGCTTATTTCGAACACTAAAAACCAGATAACTGTTTTTGCTTATATTTGAAACACATTCATTACCTTAATACCTTTTATCGCCGTTCGTTCTAGTATGGTCGATTTTTAGTACGTACCAAGGGCAAGTAACTCTAATTTCTTTACAACGAATTGAAGTAAACTGTCGATGTATGTCGATGAATAAAGAACGACCACTATGGACAAAACGTCGACATTGGAAATTTCTGACGTACAGCACAATGTCAGTGAAAAAGAATTTTATGTGACTCTTCAGACCAAGGTCTGACGCCACTGACGGTACGTGTTTTTCGGAAACCAATGTAACCGAGAGCCGCGATGCAGGCAGCAGGGTCTAGGACCATATCGAGGCTTCGACTAGTCTTGACTGTCTAACCCGCTATGGGTAATGATTGATAATATGCCATAGATGTATAGTTTTTTACAACTTTGATATTATATTTTTCATATAAAATTTATTAGGAACTAATATTTGATAAATGTTCCATTAGTAAACTCATAAGAGCAAAAGGAATATTCCTGTATAGGAAACACTGTAATACCAATTATTGTGCATGATATTGATGCTTTAGTGAAGAAGTACAAGAATTAAATAAAATGTTTAATAATCCACATCGCATCCTTTTGGATGATGGAAATGCATGTATGAATTTTATAAACACATGGTGCTGTCTTGACAAGACAGGATTCAAGATTTGGTGCTTTGACAGATTGGTGAAATGGTTTGTACTGCTTTGAGACAGTCCATTTCAGTTATCACTAGTAAGACTAGTGAGTAGTGTGAATCAGCTCAACAAAAATAAGTTCTGTTTCCAGGCATCTCGGGAGAGAAGGCTGTGCTTCAGTATGATTGGCTGACAGAGGACCTCGTTGACCTTTACCACACTGAGGTACCCCCAGTCTTCAGGGGACGGGGTGTCGGCAAACTCTTGGCGAAGGTATGTATATAATAGCAGAGCTAAACAAGACACAGAATCTGTTTGCTTGACTCATCATGGGATCTTTCTATCAGACTGAAAAGCCATTGTTTTGTATAACTCATGCAAATTGGAGACTTGTCATTCATTATTGGGGTTGGATAGTGTGTGCGTGGATGTGTGTGTATGTGTGTGTTATAGGGGAAATCGGGGGGTGGTGGAGTATGGATGTGTGGAGCGTTGTGTTAATATTTTTACAGTACATCTCCATTTGTTGCACAAAAACGTTTGTTGCAGGCTGCCTTGGAACACTTCACAGAGAAAAAGATCAGGATGTCACCAACATGCACTTTCATCCAGAAGTATGTCAATGACAACCCAAGTCCATCATATTCATCGTTGATTGTGTCAGACATTCCTCGGCCAGGTCTATAGGGACCATCTGTGGGGAGGTCTCCAGGTCCGGGATGTAAGCAGCCAACCCTAGTCAGTTCTCTCGGGACATTACTTACTCCACTAGCAGTACTTGACGGACGTTCCTAATCCTATAACCTACATATTCATTGGATCACGCATTTAATTCAATGATTTGTGAAAGGTTTGACATTTTAATGAATGCAAAGATTCTGTGTGACACCTAACTACAGTCAAATACTAACAATCAATTGTCAATACCTGTGCCAGGGGTTTTCCCATAAGACAGACCTCCCAAAAGACAAACCGCTTATAACAACACATTTTATAGTTGGTTGCATAAGGCCTTATAAGCTGTACCCTTGATAATAATGGTATGTGCCCAGATAAAAAAGACAACATTAGTTATTAACTATAGTTTTATCAATTCATGTAATGAATTACGATTTTTAAATCAAGACATATTGCATCAACATACAGAGCTCCAGATAAGATTTAGCTCATCTGGGTACTGTACCCAATGTATTTTTTTGGAGTGGGTATTATGAATGTTGAGTGGGTATTTCATTTTCCGTTACCCACTGCTTTCAAATATATGCGTATTTCAGTCATTTTACTCACCTAAGTAGTATGCCATTGAATAAGTTTACTAAGCAGGTATGTTCTGCCTTATGTCATACCTAATCAAAACCAACTTAAATATAATGGAAATGATTTCAGAAAAAATCACTCATCCTGTACTGACAATACAACACTAGTCCTATTCTAACAGTACAACTTGATAGCAATTGATGTCTTTTTCATTACGAAGTGGGTTTTATAAATATATTCCGTACGCATTTGTTTTAAACTTTTTGCGTTTTTCTATGCGTATTTTACCCGGATACGCAGCTTATCTGGGCCTCTGAACATATATTTGCCCGATCACATTTACTTGTGAATATTATCGAAAACAATAACAACAAACGTGGTGCTAATTGTGCTTATCCCACCACAAATAACAAACTCTCTTTTTTTTATAACATGTCTGTAACATCTTGATATTTTTTTCATCTTTACAATTATGTAACAAATGCTTCAAGATAGTTTTGGAGAATGTAGTAATTTTCAGTATTAAGAATTTTTTATAACATGATATTGCATATTACATGTTTTATAACAAGTCTAAGATTTGTGATGATGTTTATTGTATCTATTTTGTAAATAAATATTTGGTATTGATTCTATTTGTTACATGTACTACAGTCAGGAGTGCACTTTGTTTGTTGTTTAAAGATGCCTTCTGCAATATTCCAGCTAGATCATGCTCGGAATCCAAAGAAGAAACAACAATCCTACTGGCGCCATTGTCTTACTTGTTAAAGACATTAAATTCAACAACAGTATATGAAAATTCTGAATTTCGGGTATATACTAAGCCAAATTATGCAGTAATGTAATTTTCTGAATAAAATTGATATTTTTATACTTATCCTGACTCATGCTTAATTGCTCGTCTTCTTCCTCTTGCGAACATAGTGGAACACTTGTATCTCCTTATTGAAGCTCCCTTCAATAAAACGTACGTAAAATCACTAATCACTACTCAGCAAGAGTTATCCCTCCTTCCTGTTTTGGCGGGAACTGGCGCCACTGTTCCCCCACATGCTTCACTCTCCTCGAATATGAGCCCGACCCTTGAATTTGCAGGGAAATCGACTCCATGTGGAGAAGCGACCCTTGCTGTACGAGTAAACTTACAAGTACTGGGTTTATCACTTATGCTAGTCTTGAGACGTGCACTGAGACTAAAGCAGAACTCTGCTGAGTGTAGGCATGATAAGTCATGTGATAAGAAAGCGAGACTACGTCTCCCTTCTGTGGGTAACTGTCAACTGTTGTGCAACAACCAGTGGGCCGAAATGGTGAATGCCTGAGACGTCCTCGGTGGCGATATCTCTCAAGTAGTGGTTTGCAAACACCATGTCCGATTTCCAGAAGCAGCCCTCCATGATCGTGGTAAGCAAGCAATTCCCATGTAGAGCGAGTGTTGACGCCAGCGCTCTAATTTCGTGTGGGTTGGAGGCTCTTGGAGGATCGAGTCCTGCTGCTTTGTAGGCCCGTAGAATGACAGTTCTTATCCAGATAGATATCGTAGTGCGAGAGACTTCCGTCGGTGTCGCTGTTGATATCGGGACGAAAAGTCATTTAAACTTGCGTCTCCTCATTCTGGATCGATGTAGATAAACTTTCAATGCTCTCACTGGGCACAAGGATAAGTCAAGCGTATCATGTGGTCCGAGTACGGAGGATAATGCTGGGACGTGGAATTGTCTGTCCGGTTGACCTGGCAGTTGATTCTTAGCGATAAAATCCCATCGCAGTCCCATATGCACTGTGTTTTGATTTTCATCAAAGCGCGTTCTCTCGTAATCTAGAGCATGAATTTCCGACATCCTGGCTGCTGTTGCTAGGGCTAGCAGGAACAGCGTTTTCTGTGTCAAGAATTCGAAGGATGTCGTCTCTAATGGTTCGTAGACGTCACTTGTGAGATATCTGAGAACGATATTGAGGTCCCATGCCGGAGCTTGAAATCTCTGGTTTTGGTCCTCCAATTTATAAGAGCGTCCTCATAGTGATAACTGAGCTCAATGCCGCTAGGTATGTTGAGAGTGTAGACCCTTTTAGTCGCTTTGTTTGCCGTAGGTGACAAAGATAGTCCGCCACTTGAGGATGTGTTGCTTTTCTAGCTGAAAATCCATTTTTAGCAGCGTAGGTCTCAAAGCTGCGCCACTTGTCGTCGTACAAGTTGCGTGTAGAATTGCGTAAAGCAAGCGTGACTGCTTTCGCCGCTCTGGCGGGGTACCCTCTCTTGTTTAAACATGCCTTGATACAGTCCACACGTGTAGTTGGAATGCCCTTGGGTTGCCGTGCACCTGCTTTGTGTGAGGATGTACTAGTAGATTCGACCGCTCTGGTAGTTGCAGTATTGGTGGTCCGAGTTCTTGTATGAGAATCGGGAACCACATTCTCGCTGGCCAGTAGGGCGCGACCAAAATCAGTTGGAGGTTCCTTGTCTGGCTGATTTTCTGTAACACCCTCGGTAGTAGCGTTGGTGGTGGAAACGCGTACGCGTTTAGGCCTTCCCAGGATATGCTGAGAGCGTCCGTTGCCCACGCTCGTGGATCTGGGACTGGAGAGACGAATGTTGTTAGCTGATTGTTGAAGCGTGTGGCGAATAGGTCTATCAACGGAGCTCCTATTTCCTTGATGATCTGTGTGAAGATCTCTGGATGGAGTATCCATTCCGTCGGCGATGGTTGAGTTGGACGGGAGAGTGGCGTCTGCTAAGACATTCTTGGCTCCTGGAATGTGACATGCTCTTACGTGGATGTTCAGATCGTCGATTAGGTCGAACAGTTGAAAGCAGAGATCCAGTAGGTTCAATGATCTGGTTGAGCCTTGCTTGTTTATATAAAACGCCACTGTAGAGTTGTCTGTGTGTACCATGAGATGCACATTCTGTAGAATGGTGCTCCAATGGAGTATGGCATTGATGACTGCTTTCATCTCTAGCATGTTGATGTGCAGACTTCTCTCTTCCTGGTTCCATATCCCGGCTGCCACATAGTTGTCGAGATGTGCTCCCCAACCTTGGAGTGACGCGTCCACGTATAGATGGGTCTTGAACTCCAGCTCTGCTAAATAGATGCCTTTGCAAACATTCGACTGCCGGATCCACCATAGTAGATGAGGTCTGAGGTAATTAGGGAGACCGAAGGGTTCTAGGTCGTCAAGATGAGCGTTGATGAGGACCTGTAACGGGCGTAGCTGTAGTCTGCCTCTGGCTGTCATGTCTTGTGCGGACGTGAGGAGACCCAACAGACTCTGCCAATGTCGTAGTGGCAACGGAGAGAGTAAGGCTTGAGGGATTGTCTGTTGAATCTTGAGCCATCGGTCCTCTGGCATGACGATACGGTTCTGTGTCGTGAGAAATCTGATGCCTAGAAACTGCAGGTCCTGTGTAGGTTCTAGGTCCGACTTGAGTAGATTCACTAACCATTCTAGCTGAGTGAGTAGATTGATGGTGAAATTCAACTGTAGTCTGAGACGCTCTGGATCTTGATCTATTGGAATGCCATGCGTAGCCCTCGATGATGTAGATATGTGACTATGGGTTTCGTTACTCTTGTAAACAACCATGGGGCCGAGGATATTCCAAATGGCAGGACCTTCCATTGGTAATGTAGCCCGTCCAGTGTAAATCTGAGGTACTTTCTCGATTCGGGATGGATAGGGATATGCAGGTAGGCATCCTGTAGATCTATGTGGCCATGTAGTCCATCGGACGGACGAGGTGGATTAGTTGAGGTAGATGTATCATGCGCAACGTGGGAGGTCTGCATAGATAATCCCTGTTGAACGTGCTCATATTGTAGATGAGTCGGAACTTTTCTTTGGAGTTTTTCTTTGGAACCAGGAAAACTGGGGAGTAGAAACCTGGTGTGATGTTGACTGGATCCACGATTTCTATGGCCCGCTTGGTTAGAAGAGATGAGACGGCCTCTCATAACTGCTCTATCTGATGTGTCTTGAAGTCAAACTTGTGAGGGTTGACTGTAAGCGGTGGAGCGGCCCGTAGTTGAATGCAATATCCGTGTCTTAGGATGTTGGATACGTATGGATCTTGTAGTATTCCCCAGTTTTCCCAGTGTAGTTGTAGACGTCCACCCACTTGGGAAGGTTGTACAGGAACGGCTGGGAGTGGAACGTTGATAATCACTGGAGCCTCTGGGTGCCCTGCCTCGTCCAGATCTTGCTCTGTAGTTGCCGGTAGGGCGGTGAAAAGAGTCTTTCCCGCCTCTGGAGCTACCCACTTTCTTGTCCCATGCCCTCTGTATTCCAGGAAACTTGGATCTTCCTGAGTAATGCTGGGATGTTTGCCTGATGACGCTGGCCAGAGTGTCTATGGACTTGATCATTAGGACTTCTCTTGAATCTTTGGTAACTTCCTTAGCAACCTTGTCGATATCTCCAGCGAAGATGGAAGGAGTTGACCATGGGGCTATGTAGAGTGACTTGGTAAACTGTTCACTCCAACTGCAGGAGGCGAGGAGACCTTGTCGACGAGCCAGTGTTAGCCGTGCGGAGATAGATGAGAGGTGGTCTGTCATGAACTGATGGTCCTTCTTCTGCATAAGGAGGGCCGAATAAATCATTCTATCTTCTTCCGCAGTGGAGTCTCGAAACTTGGCGATGAGCATTTCGTTGACTGCCCGAGATCTGTTGAGGCCGAAGAACATCTGTCTGGTCGTAATTTCCACTTGAGCCAGCTTCCTGTCCTCAATCTTGTAAGACTTGGCCTTGGCATCGCTAATGACCTTGAAGTTCTCGTCTATGTCCTGAGCTTTAAGGAAAGGATCCATGTTATGGGAGGAGAACTTCCTGGCGTTGAACTGTGGTAGGTGCGGCGCCTGGGCTTTAGTGGCTGTCTTGAAAGCTGCGTCCAGGTTCTGTGGAACTGCTGCGATGGGATCAATCGGGGGCAGAGTGAGCGTGTCAACATCATCCTCTCTCATAAGATAGGTGTGAGCCGGATTATCGTCTTTCGATGGTGAAGCCAAGTCCAATCCATTAGCCATCCAGTAACGTATATCAGAGTCCGAAAAGATGATGCCGCCATCATCCTCAGTGACAAGAGTGCAGAGTAAGGGACGTTGATACTCCTCCAATGGAGAATGAGGTGGAGTCCTACGTGACTGTGATGACCTAGGTGGAGATCTGCGCGGAGACTTGTGGGGCGAACGTCGTGGTGACCTTCGTGGAGACCTGCGTGGGGATCGGCGTGGAGACCGGCGTGGTGAATACCCAGCGATCTGCACCTGTAGGGTGACCTGCGCGGGGACCTGCGCGGAGATGAGCGACTGTGGGTTCGCCAAAGGTCTTGGTGAATCCCTCGTCACTCTGTGGGATGGAGATGTCTTGGATACTGTTGCTGAAGTCCTTCGAGAAGGCCTTCGCAAACGCTGATCATCTGAGTCCGAAGCAGGAGGGGATCTTGTTGGCCTTTGGGAACGCCTTCGCGGATGCTGATCGTCCGAGTCCTCCGCAGGGGATGGTTGAGATGACTTTCGCGCAGGCTGGTCCGGGAGTGCACTTCTGTTGGCAGCAGTCACGTTGATGGCAGGCCCCTCAGGGATGATGTCTGCGTTGGAGCCTTCGCGAAGGCTCGCGACCTGGGCTGACTGTGACTTCTTTTCCAGGCCGTAACGTTCTTCCATCAGCTCCATGATCTGCTGGGAGAACTGCTGCATAAAGTTGCCCGGGTTGAAGGTCTGCGGTGGTACTGGCGCTGCCCTTCCTGCGGTGATGGCGACGGGGCCCACTGGACGGTCATCTGTCGTCAGCGTTGATACCTCGGGTTGAGAAGAAATCTGCGCTGAAGTCACCGTAGCTGAGACCGGTCGTTTCTTGCGATGAACCTCTGGGATGATGATCAGCTGATCATCAAACAGACCCTGTTCTGTCAAGGGAACAATCTCGGCCGAGAAAGTTCTGGTTTTCTGCGCTGACTTCCCCTTGGTGGTGGACGCTGCCCTGGGGTAGCGGAGTTTGCGCTGGATGGTTGACGATCTCGAGTCTTAGACTGTGACGGCGGGATGTCTGGAGAAGCAGGTCTCTTCTTGGAGGTGGCGGACTTCGTCTCACACCTCTCCCCCGAGGGAAACTCCGGCGGAACACCAGACGGGAGGGGGTCGTCAGACAGCAGTTGACTGGCGAGGGACTCAGCTGAATTATCCATGACTGGATCAACCCTTCTCGACCTATCTGCGGCACGCCTCAGGACGCAAAGAAGGTATTTATTAAATGCACAAGTAGATAAATGCTTGCAATAATTGCAGCGTGAGCTGAAAGAACATGGTACCGTGGAGCTAGGGCATATTAGGTGAAGGTCAGCAGCAGAAAAAACGTAACTTACATTTGGAACAGATTTTCATGAACGTAAACTACTGAACAAACACGGACTACACCGAGAATAAACAGTGCTAAATACGATAAAATATCAAATCATATTGATGAAGGATACTAGCTAAACCTCTATAATAAACTAATAGAAGTAACTAAACTAAGTATTGAAAGGATATAGTGCCGTAAGGAGACACAGGCGCTCTCACAACCTGCTCACTGGGCGAAGAAGGAGAGAGTGAAGCATGTGGGGGAACAGTGGCGCCAGTTCCCGCCAAAACAGGAAGGAGGGATAACTCTTGCTGAGTAGTGATTAGTGATTTTACGTACGTTTTATTGAAGGGAGCTTCAATAAGGAGATACAAGTGTTCCACTATGTTCGCAAGAGGAAGAAGACAAGCAATTAAGCATGAGCCAGGATAAGGAAAAATCTATGACATTGCAACATATATTAATTAAATTCTGGTGAAAACAATATATTTGTTACATTCTGGTCATCTTTACATACTATATTGAAAAGTTGATTTATGTAACTTTACCTCATTGTCTGTACATTGTAAAAGGTCACTGTATTTTATGTACCTCATGTATGTTAAATTGTATGTATGTATACTGTTGTCAATGACAAACGGAACTGTAAAATTGCAAATATGAAAAAAAAAAAAATATATAAATATTCCAGCTATATTTCTGCCTGTAAATAATAGAGTTTGGGCCAGTAAATCCAGTGACTGATGTCAAGAACAAGGATCCATGCCGTCAATCAACCAAGTCACTGAGCCAATCATTTGACCAGTTCATCTAACAGTGAGTGAGTGAGTTTAGTTTTACGCTGCACTCAGCAATATTCCAGCTATATGGCGGCGGTCTGTAAATATCGAGTCTGGACCAGTCAATCCAGTGATCAACAGCATGAGCATCGATCTGCGCAATTGGGAACCGATGACATGTGTCAACCAAGTCAGTGAAACTGACCACCCGATCCTGATAGTCGCCTTTTATGGCAAGCACATGGGTTGCTGAAGACCTATTCTACCCCGGATCTTCACGGGTCAGTTCATCTAACAACCAGGATAGATTGAT
Source organism: Haliotis rubra (assembly GCF_003918875.1). Taxonomy (NCBI): domain Eukaryota; kingdom Metazoa; phylum Mollusca; class Gastropoda; order Lepetellida; family Haliotidae; genus Haliotis; species Haliotis rubra. The sequence goes on along the minus strand of NW_025767347.1, from coordinate 553,661 downwards.
GGGGAGTAACTCTTACTCAAACTTTTTGCGACTCTCCAGTGACCCAGGAGATGATGTGATTCTTTGCTCATGCTATCCACCACTGGTTTGTCTGGTCCCGCATCAGTAGGAATTCCTGTTAATATTTGTTGTCCTGGAAACTGACGTTTTGTGAGTAAAGGAATCATGTAGTCAGTGTTGGTGATCAAGTATCCTTAATTGATGGCATGGGACATTGCTCATAACATTAATTAGTGGCTTGTCTAGTGTAGCCCCACTGCGATATCGCTGGGATATTGCTTCAAATGATGTAAAACCTTGCTGATTTAACTGGTTTATCGGTGCCTGGCATAAAGTAACCACTCCCTCACTGAGAACACAGGTATTATGACAATCTTCGTTGGTTAGTTTGATGTTTAATGCAGCACTCAGCAATATGACGTCTGTCTGTTAATAATCGAGTCTAGACCAGACAATCCAGTGATCGACAGCATGAGCATCGATCTATGCAATTGGGAACCGATGACGTGTCAACCAAGTCAGCGAGCCTGAGCACCCGATCGCGTTAGTCGCCTCTTACAACAAGCATAGGTTACTAATATCAATTCTAACCCGGATCTTCACGGGTCGACTTCATCTTCAGTCATGATACGTCATTCCATAGAAATTTTCACAAACACAAAAGAAGGCAATATCAGTGATTGATTTATTAAAAATTTCATTCGCATTGAGCTCAGCTATATTTCATACATGTTACAAAATAATATCAGAACTGATTGAAACTTGCTTTTAATTTCATTTTAATATCATTTTAACTTAAATTGATTTTCTTCCAGTGACATCATACCAGGTGTGGATTTTTTCCAAACTCATACACGCCTAGGGACCGTTCATAATTTATGGTTAGGGGGGTGATGATGATTTTTATGGAGCAGCATGTACAATGTGACTGACCCCAAATATTTATTTACAAAGTAAGTGACCCCCACCCACTCTGCATGTCGTACAAAATCAATGACCCCCCCCCCCTCCCCATATTCTGTAAACATTTTTCTAATATTTTAATGTACAAAATTGCTGACCCCCCACCAGAACAAAATGAGTGGTCCCCCCTTAAAATCATTGTCAACCCCCTTGCCATAAATTATGAACGGTCCCTTATATAACAACAATCGTGTATCTCTGGGCAATTTTGTAATCTAAGTTTTGGGGGTGATTTCATGGGAATGTTAGGGCTCAGACGCTGATTCCCAGGTACAGGTGAATATTGATCATGCAGTTTATGAAATGAAGTGAACACTTACTGCACATGGATTTGCAAACATGAAATCCTCCATCCTTATTCTTAGAGGGAGATGTGTCTTTATAGTAGTCTTACCAATAATGATAACATAAAGGGTTATTATTTGTCTGCATGGCCCAGTTTCAGAGAGCCCACAGGGGTGGAAATAACCCATTGACCAACTTTTTTCTGTCGGGCAAGCAAATTTGTATATCACACTGTACCGTGTCCAGTTGACTTTCCAATGTTAATTATGTTGTTTATTTAAAAAGTCAGCAAGAAAAACGGTCGATATAGTGGAAAAATTATCAGGGCAAGTGACCTTACGTGTGCCCCAGTACCGGGGTACACTATCAGTTTTAAAGTTATTTCCACCCCTGGCCCAAACCTGCAACAATAGATTGTTAATGTGTTGGTTGGTTGTTGTTTAACAACACACTCAGCAATATTTCAGCTATATGGTGGTGGTCTGTAAATAATCGAGTCTGGACCTGACAATCCAGTGATCTACAGCATGAGCATCAAACTATGCAACAGGGATACAGTGATGTGCCAACCAAGTCAGCAAGTCTGACCACCCAAACCCCTTAGTCGCCCCTTACAACATGCATGGGTTACTGAAGACCAATTCCAATGAGGATCTTCACGGGTCAGGTTTGTAAAATATAACAGGTGCTCTCACAGATGTTGCACATCAATAACAATAGATGTACATTTGTATATCAATGTATCATGAACTTAAAGCCATAATCACTCTCCATTGTAAAATGCCATAGAATGTTACAAAGGGGCAATTATCAAAACTCTACACAATGAGTTGAAACTTTTTTGGGGAGATGTAGGACAAGTGAGCAAACATTGTTTAATGATAATGAACTGTAATATTTCCAACAACAGTTACTGAAGTCTTTGAATGACATTTAAAAGTAAAATACAGTGGTAATTTATCGATGTCTGTGATGTGAGGAACATGACATTTCAGAGTATATCCTCACTCGTTAAGCAGGTGAAAGAAAACTAGAAAGCTGATAGCAATGTATGTATTTGTGAAACAACAAGGGTGATGAAATAACAAAGGTGAACAAATAACAATGGACGTCAGTGGGTAACAGGCACTGGTTGGTAAAAAAATAGAAGCTAGGTGTAAGTAGTACTGATAGGTAATATACAATAGGGCTGGGACGATGCACCGATACATCATGATACATTAAAATTTGATACAGCTATTGTATTGTCGACTGGCGTATCCATACAAAACAATACACAACTTTTTTCAAAACAGTATTATCTTAACATGTTAAAGTACTTATTTACAGAAAAATACTCAATGATGATAGAGTTACTTGTTTGTTTATTACAATAGTGTTATTGTTATACACAAATACCTTGAGATACGTATATCGTATCGCAGGTAAAATATTGCGATACGTATTCTATCATGACATAGTGTATCGTCCCAGCCCTAATAGACAAAGAGACAACAAATATCTGGGAGTGTGTGAGTTTAGTTTTATGCCACACTCAGCAATATTCCAGCTATATGGCGGTGGTCTGTAAATAATCGAGACAATCCAGTGATCAACAGCATGAGCATCAATCTGCGCAATTGGAAACCAATGACGTGTCAATCAAGTCACCGGGCCGAGCCTGACCACCCGGATGATATGGTAGCTTCCTGGATGGATATAGTTAGTTTGCAGTTATTTGTACCCATTTCCACACAAAATAATCTGCATTCTAAGATGCCTAGCGGTTAGAACAATCGAAAAAACAATACATTATCAGACAATAAAGGTATAGTTTTGTGATGACGTAACAATTGAATGATGTTATCCCGTCACTGCGCCATTCTAGTGTGCCCCCTCGTAATTGAACCATTTTACATTACGTCACAATGTAAGCGACGTCACGATGCATGTCAGTTGTCATCGCCCCCGATGCGCCCTCCTACACTAAACTACACCGTTGCATCCAGTTTCTTGGTTTGCAGTTGCTTCACAGAGCTTACATCACTGGTGGAAACATTACGTTTATGTTTTACGACGCAAGCGTCCTCGTGCTTTAACTATAATAGTTCAGGGCAAAAGTGTGTTTTATTACACTATACATGGTGGTAGAGCGAAGTGTATTTCTTAAATATACACTGTCATAAACAGATAATGATCACTGATTTGTCTGGAAGGTGTTAGCAGTCACTGAAATACTTAATACTGTGAATACTGTACAGTACAAAATAAACAATGTAATACAGTATGCTTACTGTACAGGGTTTGTACAGATTATCAGACATTACATATAACAGCTATTTATACCCTTTACAAGCCACAGTAGATCATTACAGGCCTGATAGAAACAAAGAAAAAAATAAGCAGTTGAATTAATATGAGATTGGTCAAATGTGGAACCTACCTTCAAGGGGAAATAACTCCTAGCTATATTGCTGTGATGGAAAAGTTAACTTTGCAATGATTAATTTGTTGTTGAACGCCACACTCAGCAATATTGCAGCCATATGGCGGCGGTCTGTAAATAATGGAATCTGGACCAGACAATCCAGTGATCAACACCATGAGCATCGATCTACTCATTTGGGATACGATGACATGTGTCAGCCAAGTCAGCGAGTCTGACTACCTGATCCTGTTATTCGCCTCTGACGACAAGCATGGGTTGCTGAAGACCATTTCTAGTTCGGATCTTCATGAGTACACTTCATGATGAAGATAATTTGATACACTGTCATTGCAAGGTATTTTGTATGTATTTGTCTCCTGTCATAAACCAACAAGTTTTGCTTCATTTCAGGGCCAATCACTGGCAATATATACACTCGCCCTTCTCAAACTATACAAAGCTTTAGAAAACCACATAAGATCAGGGTCCGGATTCACTAAACTTCTAAGAATTTTCTTAGATTTATGCTTAAGTTTCCTTAAGAATTCTTAGCTGAGAATTTATCTTAAGTAGCAATCCACCAAGCCACTAAGCATAAATCTTAGCTGAGATATTTTAAAATTCTTAGAATTTTCTTAGTGAGAAACGCATGGGATTATGGGATACAAATTTATGCTAAGAAAATTCTTAGTGCTAAAGTAACCTATGGAGGATTCTTAAGTTAAGAAAAAATCTTAAGCACTAAGAAGTTTGATGAATATTGCTTAAGCAAAAATCTTAGTTTTAGATAGGTTGCTATGGAAACTAGGAATTCTTACCAGACTTAAGAATTCTTAAGGCTTAAGAAAATTCTAAGAAGTTTAGTGAATCCGGCTCCAGGCCTAATTGTATTCTTTCATAACTAAAATTCAAATATTGTCTACGCTTATCAACACTGTTTAAGTGTTATCAATGATTATAACAACCCTCAGGAATTTTATAGATTGTAGATTCTAAAAATGTATGAGACCTTATCAGGCCATTTGAGAAAAAATATTTTCTTCATGTTTTTTCTTCAATCACTTCAGAGATATTTGAACACAATGATTTAATACTGTGTTCACTGCAGAAATTTAAACACAGAGCCTTAAAGCCTTTCCTAAATTGGTAAAACACATGACGTAATTCCTATTTTGGAGCGTTTGTAAAACCATAATTTTAGCTGTAACTATGGTAACATTAACAGGAATTTCGAATTCCTATTTTGGAATGTTCTGACATTTGCTGTAGATTTGGCACTAGTATTGGAATCCAAACTCCAGATAAATCTCTCAGTGCAATCATTACAGCCTTCCTCACAACTGATTCAGCATGTTTTGTAAAGAAGAAATCCGAAACTCTGTGGCAAGTTTAACAGCCTGCAGTTTCTCATCTTTGGCCCACTGCTTAGAAGTCAGCTTGGGAAAGACCTCTGATTTCACAATCTCTTGGATCAATGTTTCCCGCCCGTACATCGTACACAGATACACGATACCTTTCTGACATTTTTTGTCTCTTGCTTTGAGAACGTTTACAAGCTCATCCTTCTCTTTAAGATGCTTCACAAGAAACTCACTGTATGAATCGTCAAGAAATACTCTGTGAGAGACTATCTGCTCAATATTCCCGGCAAGGATTTCCTTCAAGAGTCGTTCAGTGAGGTATGGGAAGTATGGTGCAGAAAGCTGTATGAGGATATCCTTCTCGGGGCGTTCTGCCTCATACCGATTCGTCACCATATACTCACACAGAAAGCTAAGGCTGCATCGCTTCAAGACTTCTCGAATATGCCACTTCCCGAAACACATCATCGCTGCCTCTTCCATGTAATGATCAATGAAGCGGTAGCCTTTCTCCTTCTTGTCCCATTTCACATACACAGTGTCGATGTGTTCGCACAGATGAACCAGCGTTGATGGACAGAAGCCGTCGCGGAGAGACGTGTATTTTAGATGTTTCTTGGCCTCTTCATATTTCGGTTTTTCATCACGGAAAGCGTAGTAATCCACTGGTCTTATAATCCCGTCGCCCAGAAGCAGGAGGACCAAAACGCCCCAAACCTCTTTCTCGGTAGATGATATGGACTCCAGATCACAGGAATACCAAATAATTGGATTCATGAAAAAGCGCAATCCCCATTTTTGAAAATCTTCCACAATACAGAACTGATGGACAAGGACACAGAAGCCAATGTCCCGGGCAGTCTTCCGGGAGGTTGGTGGCGATGTCCTCGTCCAGGTTATAACAGGCAAGATGTTTCTGCAGGATCTCCTTCTTCTCAGACCAATTGAGCTTAAAGTCATCCATTGTCAGATCCAGAACATATTTCTTGAGAAACATCTGATTGTAAGTAACTCGGCTGGCCCCTTGTGAGTACAGGTGCTTCTTGGAGGTCAGAATGAGATAAATCTTCTTGGATTCCAGGAAACTTGACATATATTGTACATTTTGATGCCATTCTTGGAACATGTAATCAGCCATGCCAAGGCTCCCGAAACAATCGTCCAGCATAACAGCTAATTTCTCATCATGTTGGTGATCAAATTCCAAGACTCTATTCCAGTCTTTTGGGGAATTTATTCTCACTGCATCAATGTCTAATTCCTCGGACACTTTTTTGAGAAGGTAGCACCCGAGAGTTGTCTTGCCATCGCCGCATGCACCAGTGATGATGACGATATTGTTCTCAATGAGCATCTCATACGCCTTTTGACATGCCCGCCGCTCACAGAATCTTTCCTCAGCCAGATGGCGGTAATAGATCTCAGTCATCCCTGTTTAACATTGAAAAGTACACACATTATTGTGCAGTGTTTAAACTTGTGTTTAAAGGTAGTAGTAGAAGTAGTAGTAGCTGCTGGGGTAGTGGAAGTGTTCGTGGTAGTAACTAGTAGCAGCAGTAGTACAAGTAGTAGCACTAGTAGTAGTAGAAGTGGCAGTAGTAGTAGTAGCAGCAGTAGTAGTAGCAGTAGTAGTAGTAGCAGCAGCAGTAGTAGTAGCAGTAGTAGTAGTAGTTCTACTTGTAGCAGTGGTAGTAGGAGTATAGTAGTAGTACTAGCAGTCGTAGAAGCAGGGGCAGTGGAAGTGGTGGGGACGGTAATAGTAGTAGTAGTAGTAGAAGCAGGGGTAGTGGAAGTGTTGGTAGTGGTAGTAACAGTAGTACTAGTAGTCGTAGAAGCAGGGGGAGTGGAAGTGTTGGTAGTGGTAGTAATAGTAGTACTAGCAGTCGTAGAAATAGGGGGAGTGGAAGTGGTGGGGATGGTAGTAGTAGTAGTAGTAGTAGTAGAAGCATGGGTAGTGGAAGTGGTGGGGGTAGTAGTAGTAGTACCAGTAGTAGAGTAGAAGCAGAATTAGGTGGAAGTGATGGGGGTAGTGAAGTAGTAGTGAGTGTGGCAGCAGTAGAAGCGGCTGAGTGGAAGTGGTGGGGGTAGTAGTAGTAGTGAGTAGAAGCAGGGGTGTAGTGGAAGTGTTGGTGGGGAGTGGTAGTAATAGTAGTACTAGCAGTGGAGTAGAAACAGGGAGTGGAGTGGTGTGGGGGGTGGTAGTAGTAGTAGTAGTAGTCAGTAGAAGCAGGGGGTTGTGGAAGTGGTGGGGATGGTAGTAGTAGCAGTAGTAGTAGTAGTAGAAGCAGGGGTAGTGGAGTGGTGTTGGTGAGTGGTGGTAATAGTAGTACTAGCAGTCGTAGAAACAGGGGGAGTGGAAGTGGTGGGGATGGTAGTAGTAGTAGTAGTAGTCGTAGAAGCAGGGGTGAGTGGAAGTGGTGGGGTAGTAGTAGTAGTAGTAGAAGTGAAGTAGAAGCAGGGGGTGAGTGGAGGGTGTTGGATTGAGTAGTGAGTAGTGAGTAGTAGTAGTAGAAGCAGGGGTGAGTGGAGGGTGTTGGTGTAGTGGTAGTAATGCAGTAGTACTAGCAGTGAGTAGAAGAACAAGGGGAGTGGGTAGTGAGTAGTAGTAGAAACAGGGGTGAGGTGGAAGTGTGTGTGGTGGTGGTAATGGAGTAGTACTAGCAGTCATTAGAAACTGGGGGGGTGGAGGTGGGTGGGGATGGTGAGTAGTAGTAGTAGTAGTAAGTAGTCAGTGAAACAGGGGTGGTGGAAGTGGTGAAGGGTGAAGTGGTAGTGGTAGTGAATGGTAGTGAGTGCAGTGAGAAGCAGGGGTGGTGGAAGTGGGTGGGGATGGTGAGTAGTAGTAGTAGTAGCAGTAGGGAAACAGGGGGTGGAGTGTTGGTGGGGATGGTAGTAGTAGTAAGTAGTAATCATTAGAAGCAGGGGTTATGGAAGTGGTAGGGATGGTAGTAGTAGTAGTGGTAGCAGGGGAGGGGAAACAGGGGTGAGTGTGGAGGTGGTGGGGGTAGTAGTAGTAGTAGTGAGTAGTCACGTGAAGCAGGGGAGTGGAGTGGTGGGGGTGAGTAGTAGTGAGTAATGAAGTAGTAAGTAGAAGCAGGGGTGAGTGGAACTGGTGGGTGTAGTGGACCAGTGGTACTACTTAGTCATTAGAAGTAGGGGTAGTGGAAGTGGCTGGGGTAGTAGTAGTAGTAGTAGTAGTCGTAGAAACAGGGGTGAGTGGAAGTGGTGGGGGTAGTAGTAGTAGTGAGTGATGGTAGAAGCAGGGGTTATGGAAGCAGTGGGGGTAGTAGTAGGTAACTAGCAGTCATTAGAAGCAGGGGGAGTGGAAGTGGTGGGGTGGTAGTAGTAGTAGTAGGGAAGTGAGTAGTAGAAGTAGGGGTGGTGGAAGTGGTGGGGGTGAGTAGTAGTAGTAGTAGTAGTAGTGGGAAGGAAGGGTGAGTGGAAGTGAAGGTGGGGTTAGTAGTAGTACTGAAGTAGTCATTAGAAGCAGGGGTGAAGTGGAAGTGGTGGGGATGGTAGTAGTAGTGAAGTAGTAGTAGCAGTCGTGAAGCAGGGGTGAGTGGAAGTGGTGGGGTAGTGAAGTAGTAGTGAAGTAGTAAGTAGAAGCAGGAGGGTGAGTGGAAGTGGTGAATTAGTAGTGGTAGTAGTACTAGCAGTCAGTTAGAAGCAGGGGTAGCGGTGAGTGGAGGTGGTGGGGATGGTAGTAGTAGTAGTAGTAGTAGCAGTAGAAACAGTGGTGGAGTGGAAGTGGTGGGGATGGTGAGTAGTAGTAGAAGTGAGTCAGTAGAAGCAGGGGTTATGGAAGTGGGTGGGGGTGGTAGTAGTAGTAGTAGTAGTCGGTAGAAGCAGGGTGTGAGTGGAAGTGGTGGGGGTGGTAGTAGTAGTAGTAGTAGTAGTGCAGAGTAGAAGCAGGTGGGGGTGGAGTGGTTCGGGGTAGTAGTGAAGTAAGTGAAGTGATGTGTCGTAGAAGCAGGGGGTAGTGGATGGTAAGTGGGGGTGGTAGTAGTAGTAAATGTAGTAGAAGTAGGGATGGAACGTGGAGTGCAGGTGAAGTAAAGTAGTGGTCAGTGATGAAAGTAACAAGTAGTGGGATGGGTGAAGTAGTCAAAGCAGGAGTAGGTAGTGAAGTAGTAAGTGAGTATGATAGTCCCTATTAGAAGCAGGGGTAAGTGGGTGGTGGGGGAAGTGTAGTGGGGAAACAGGGGGAGTGGAGTGGGTGGGGGGTGGTGGTGAAAGTAAGTAGTAATGGTCAGTCGTGCAGAAAGCAGAGGGGTAGTGAGTAGTGAAGTAGTAGTGAAGTAAAGGGTGAGGTGGTAGTGGGCTAGTAGTAAGCAGGGGGTGAGTGGAAGTGGTGGGGATGGTGAGTGAGTGGTAGTGGTGAGTGACAGTAGTAGTGGTGGGGATGGTAGTGGTAGTAGAAAGCAAGGGTGGATGGAAGTGGATGGGGATGGTAGTAGTAGTAGAAGATTGGGTAGGGTGGGGGTGGTGGTGGTGGAGTAAGAAGTGAGAGTAGTGAAGTATGCGCAGGATTGGATGTGAGGAGAAGCAGGGATGGTGCAAGGGGTAGTAGGTGTTGGTAGTAGGTGATGGAAGTGGGTGAGTAGTAGTACTAGCAGTCATTAGAAACAGGGGTGGTGGAGATATGGTGGGGATGGTGGTAGTAGTAGTAGAAGGTAGCAGTCATTAGAAGCAGGGGTGAGTGGAGGTGGATGGTGGTGGGAAATGTAGTGAAGTAGTGAAGTGAAATAAAGTAGTAAGGGAAACAAAGGGTGGGTGGTGGGAGTGGTGGGGTGTGTGAGTAGTACTAGCAGTCATTAGAAGCAGGGGTGAGTGGAAGGTGGTGGGGATGGTGAAGTAGTAGTAGTAGTAGTAGGTGAAGTGAGAAACAGGGATGGTGGGAGTGCGCCAGAGGGATGGTGGTAGTAGTGAAGTAGAAGTAGTCAGTAGAAGAAGGGGTTATGGAAGTGGTGGGGTGGTAGTAGTGTAGTAGTAGTAGCAGTAGAAGCGGGTGAGTGGGAAGTGGTGGGGTAGTAGTAAGTAGTAGTAGTAGTAGTAGTAGTGTAGTGAGTAGAAGCCAGGGGGTGAGTGGGAGGTGGTTGGGGTGGTAGTAGTAGTAGTAGTAGTAGTGGTAGTGTAGTAGTAGTAGTAGTGGTAGAAGCAGGGGTGAGTGGAAGTGGTGGGGGTGGTAGGTAGTAGTGAGTAGTAGTAAGAGGTCGTGAAGCAGGGGTGGTGGGAAGTGGTGGGGGTGGTGAGTAGTAGTAGTGATGGGGGAGTCAGTAGAAGCAGGGGTAGTGGAGAGTGGTGGGGGTAGTGGTAGTAGTAGTAGTGAGTCATTAGAAGAAGCAGGGGTGAGTGGAGTGGTGGGGTAGTAGTAGTAGTAAGTCAGTAGAGAAACAGGGGTGGAAATGGAGGTGGTGGGGGTAGTAGTAGTAGTAGAAGCAGAGAAGGGGTTATGGAATTGATTATTGGGGATGGTAGTAGTAGTAGTAGTAGTAGTGGTAGTAGTAGAGGCAGGGGTGGTGGAAGTGGTGGGGGTGGTAGTAGTAGTAGTAGTCATTAGAAGCAGGGGTAGTGGAAGTGGTGGGGGGTAGTAGTTGTAGTAGTAGTGAGAGTGAGGGGTAGTAGAAGTGGTGGGGAGTAGTGGAAGTGGTAGGGGGTGGAGTAGTAGTGAGTAGTAGAAGCAGGGGGTAATGGAGTGGTGGGGGTAGTAGTAAAGTAGTAGTAACAGTGAGTCGTAGAAGCAGGGGTAGTGGAAGTGGTGGGGGTAGTAGTCGTAGAAGCAGCGGTTATGGAAGTGGTGGGGGTAGTAGTAGTAATAGTAGTCGTAGAAGCAGGGCTGGTGGAAGTGGTGGGGGTAGTAGTAGTAGAAGCAGGGTTATGGAAGTGGTAGGGGTAGTAGTAGTAGTAGTAGAAGCAGGGGTAGTGGAAGTGGTGGAGTGAGTGAGTTTAGTTTTACACCACACTCTGTAAATAACTGAGTGTGGACCAGACAATCCAATGATCAACAACATGAGCATTGATCTATACAATTGGGATACTATGACATGTGTCAACCAAGTAATCTTATGACAAGCATGGGTTACTAAAGATCAATTCTAACCCGGATCTTCACGGGTAGGAGGTGGTGGAGGTAATAGTTGGTGTAGTAGAGGTAGTGGTAGTCATATTTGTAATAGCAGCAGCAGTGGTAGTGGTTGTAGTTGTGAGTGAGTGAGTGAGTGAGTATTGCTTAAGGGTGCCTCAGCAATTTTGCAATTTTTGCAGTTGTGGTAGTAGTAGAAGTAGTAAAGTACGGTCGGAAATAGAAAAAAAAATCACATAACTGTAAATAAAATATGTTGAAAGAACCCACATCAGCCTAATTGGACGTTCAGTGGGATGTGGAATAGGATATACAGAAAAGCATGTTTACTCGTAAAATTGGGGAAAACTTGCAAAAAATATGAATAGCTGCTGAAAACAATAGATCAGACTATAGATGGCAATTAGGTCACTCAGTCTGGTAAGATGATGGACCGTCAACTCACCTGGCATAAAACGCATGTGTTGCCTACAGGCACAATGGGTCATCTCAAAGATATCTGATGCTTTTTCATGTGTGTTGAATATGTCTCATCTATTGTTTAACACTTTCACATATTAATTACATAAATTGTAGATTTAAATGTGAAAAAATAGTTTTTTTCCTATTTCTGACAGTACTTTAGATGCAGTAAAGTAGTAGTAGTAGTGGAAATTAAATAGGAACTATAGTAACTAGTGGAAACAGATTAAAATAATCATGTGAGGACCAAACAGTCATGTGCAGAGCTACAGATAACTTTTGGGTCATTTAGTTATGTACTCACTTGTGTTCATCTCAATTGGGTATCTTACTATTTCTTTGAGTAACCAAATAAATTGTACTCACCTCACTCAAACTCAATTGGGTATTTTGCCCGGTTTCCATTAAATTTGAAAATATAGTGAAGTTTAAAAGTTATTTTTTGTTATTTATATTTGATCTGTAATATGAGAAACAATAAGAAAGTCTGCAAGTTGCCAAGTTCATGTCCTGAAATAGAACCTCTCAGTATACTTCAGTTATTTTATCTATCCACCGGTACGCAAGCTAAGATTTGACATTTTTCTGTGTATGCATTTAAGATCACATTTATTGAGTATTTACAAAAATTCAAGCGTACTTGTACGCACCAGACTGAATAGAAATTGAGTTTTCACATAAATATTTGCGTAATTTACGCAGATATGCAGCTTATCGGTACCTCTGCATGTGATCAACATCATAAGAAGTTCAGTTCAGACTCAAGGAACAACGTAAACTGAGACATATATCTATATGTCAATACCTAAAGGATGTGACGGCACAGCTTTTCAATGTTGTGTGTCAAATTATGCCAAATTCTAGTATAAGATGGGTTTTCAAGTATTTTATATTGATAAATTTATAGAAACAGCATATGAGAAAATATAACTGAAATATACTTAAATGACCATGGAGGTCAAATCTAAGGCTTTTAAAAAGAATTTTATCCAAGCCTTTTTATGGCCAAATAAAAAAACTTTTAAACAGAATCAAGTCTTGTCCATCAAACCCACCCACCCACCAAAACCTAAGAAAAAGGCTTAAGTGACCCATTTTGCCAGAGAAGTGTCAGATATTGAACTCGAAAATAAATAAGATACACCGTGTTTCTTGGCAAAATCCTGATTAACTCGGACATCATCCTTTAACAGCATGGATTCTGGCACCACTGAGTACAAAGAAGAGGCATCTTTGTGGGCAACCTTTGAGTAGCGGATGAGGGTTATTTCAATAAAACCAATTATTCTTTTGTCCACATTATAATTTGTTTTAAATCACCACCATCACCTTCACACACACACTGATAGATACACAGAGTCAAAGTCAAAGTCAAAAGAATTTATTGGAGTCTAGACCCAAGGCTGGTGAATTATGGCATCCATTTACCAATTATTTCATTAGTAGAGGACCAAGTAAGTACAAGCACCAGTCCACACAGTGATAACACGATGAGGGGAAAATACCATTGATTGGAAGGATAATAATATATGGATGAACAACTTGTTTATTACAGTGAGAGCGACGCTTCGGTGTGGGTTCTAACACTGTTATCAAGGAAGTGAGTGAGTGAGTGAGTTTAGTTTTATGCCGCACTCAGAAATATACCAGCTATATGGCGGCGGTCTGTAAATAATCAAGTCTGTACCAGACAATCCAGTGATCAACAGCATGAGCATCGATCTGCGCACTTGGGAACCGATGACATGTGTTAAGCACGTCAGCGAGTCTGACCACCCGATCCCATTAGTCGCCTCTTACGACAAGCATGGGTTACTGAAGATCAATTCTAACCCGGACCTTCGCAGGTTATCAAGGAAGTGACAGGGATGAGAATGGTGTAAAAAGAGAAAAATGAGGCCGGGGTGTTAGGAGCCATAGGTCCCCATGCCAGATCAAATGACCCCAGTGCAATCAAACTTGACAAATCCGTGAAATTCCGCGGAAAATTCTCATCCCTACAGTGAAAGAAGTTACCATTGCTTTGACCAAAAATCACTTCACTTACTTTTAATGCCATTGAAAGTTGCCGACTTAGGGGACCGGTACTTTTTTATGTCCCCATCCTCAGTCAGTTGAGTGGCGTGTATAGTGACGAGACGAGTCTCCACCTCCATGTCCTCTTCGTCCATCCACTGCTGGGGCTGGGGCTGCTGGGGGCTGGGGCTGAGGCACATACTGATTCTGTGACTGTACCGTTCTCCCCATCAGCTCTCGTGCTGAAGGTAACAGTAATGTTGTACACTAGACCGGTGCTTGTTTTGGGATCTTATAAATCAACTTATGTCTCATGATCTGTCATATTTCAAACTGACTGACTGAGTATGGTTTTACGCCGTTTTTAGCAATATTCAAGCAATATCACAGAAATGGGCTTCACAAATTGTACCCATGTGGGGAATCGAACCCTTCAGCATGACGAGCGAACGCTTTAACCACTAGGCTACCCCAACGCCCCTCATATTTCAAAACTGTCCTTATTAGATGCGGTACTGGGAACCTATTCTGGCTGGACAAGCATGAGTCACACATTTGAGGTCTAGTGAATGAGTGAGTTGGGTTTTACGCCCCTTCTAGCAATATTCCAACAATATTGCAGGTGATACCAGAAATGGGCTTCACACACTGAGCGTGATGAGCGACCATTTTCACCACTAAGCTACGCCACAGTCCTCAATACCTAGACTCATGCTGATCTCCCTGTGGGAATCCAGGAGCAGAATAGGTCCCATCTACCACATGCTTGTCCAGCTCTAGCATCCTGAACACAAGAAATCCCCAGTAGCAGAATAGGTCCAATCTACCCCATGCTTGTCCAGCTCTAGCATCCTGAACACAACAAATCCCCAGTAGCAGAATAGGTCCCATCTACAACATGCTTGTCAAGCTCTAGCATCCTGAACACAACAAATCCCCAGTAGCAGAATAGGTCCCATCTACCACATGCTTGTCAAGCTCTAGCATCCTGAACACAAGAAATCCCCAGTAGCAGAATAGGTCCAATCTACCCCATGCTTGTCCAGCTCTAGCATCCTGAACACAACAAATCCCCAGTAGCAGAATAGGTCCCATCTACCCCATGCTTGTCCAGCTCTAGCATCCTGAACACAACAAATCCCCAGTAGCAGAATAGGTCCCATCTACCACATGCTTGTCCAGCTCTAGCATCCTGAACACAACAAATCCCCAGTAGCAGAATAGGTCCCATCTACCACATGCTTGTCAAGCTCTAGCATCCTGAACACAAGAAATCCCCAGTAGCAGAATAGGTTCCATCTACCCCATGCTTGTCCAGCTCTAGCATCCTGAACACAACAAATCTCCAGTAGCAGAATAGGTCCCATCTACCCCATGCTTGTCAAGCTCTAGCATCCTGAACACAACAAATCCCCAGTAGCAGAATAGGTCCCATCTACCACATGCTTGTCAAGCTCTAGCATCCTAAACACAAGAAATCCCCAGTAGCAGAATAGGTCCCATCTACCACATGCTTGTCAAGCTCTAGCATCCTGAACACAACAAATCCCCAGAAGCAGAATAGGCCACATCTAGCCCATACTTGTCCAGCTCTAGGATCCTGAACACAACAAATCCCCAGTAGCAGAATAGGTCCCATCTACCCCATGCTTGTCAAGCTCTAGCATCCTGAACACAACAAATCCCCAGAAGCAGAATAGGCCACATCTACCCCATACTTGTCCAGCTCTAGGATCCTGAACACAACAAATCCCCAGTAGCAGAATAGGTCTCATCTACCACATGCTTGTCAAGCTCTAGCATCCTGAACACAACAAATACCCAGAAGCAGAATAGGTCCAGCTCTAGGATCTACCCCATAGCAGAATAGGTCCCATCTACCACATGCTTGTCAAGCTCTAGCATCCTGAACACAAGAAATCCCCAGTAGCAGAATAGGTTCCATCTACCCCATGCTTGTCCAGCTCTAGCATCCTGAACACAACAAATCTCCAGTAGCAGAATAGGTCCCATCTACCCCATGCTTGTCAAGCTCTATAGCATCCTGAACACAGCATCCTAGCAGAATAACACAATGCTTGTCAAGCTCTAATCCTAAAACACAAGAAATCCCCAGTAGCAGAATAGGTCCCATCTACCACATGCTTGTCAAGCTCTAGCATCCTGAACACAACAAATCCCCAGAAGCAGAATAGGGCCACATCTACCCCATACTTGTCCAGCTCTAGGATCCTGAACACAACAAATCCCCAGTAGCAGAATAGGTCCCATCTACCCCATGCTTGTCAAGCTCTAGCATCCTGAACACAACAAATCCCCAGAAGCAGAATAGGCCACATCTACCCCATCCAGCTCTAGGATCCTGAACACAACAAATCCCCAGTAGCAGAATAGGTCTCATCTACCACATGCTTGTCAAGCTCTAGCATCCTGAACACAACAAATCCCCAGAAGCAGAATAGGCCACATCTACCCCATACTTGTCCAGCTCTAGGATCCTGAACACAACAAATCCCCAGTAGCAGAATAGGTCCCATCTACCCCATGCTTGTCAAGCTCTAGCATCCTAAACACAAGAAATCCCCAGTAGCAGGTCCCATCTACCACATGCTTGTCAAGCTCTAGCATCCTGAACACAACAAATCCTAAACCAGAAGCAGAATAGGCCACATCTACCCCATACTTGTCCAGCTCTAGCATCCTGAACACAACAAATCTCCCCAGTAGCAGAAATAGGGTCCCATCTACCACATGCTTGTCCAGCTCTAGCATCCTGAACACAACAAATACCCAGAAGCAGAATAGGCCACATCTACCCCATACTTGTCCAGCTCTAGGATCCTGAACACAACAAATCCCCAGTAGCAGAATAGGTCCCATCTACCCCATGCTTGTCAAGCTCTAGCATCCTAAACACAAGAAATCCCCAGTAGCAGAATAGGTCCCATCTACCACATGCTTGTCAAGCTCTAGCATCCTGAACACAACAAATCCCCAGAAGCAGAATAGGCCACATCTACCCCATACTTGTCCAGCTCTAGCATCCTGAACACAACAAATCCCCAGTAGCAGAATAGGGTCCCATCTACCACATGCTTGTCCAGCTCTAGGATCCTGAACACAACAAATCCCCAGTAGCAGAATATGGTCCCATCTATCCCCAGAAACATGCTTGTCCAGCTCTAGGATCCTGAACACAACAAATCCCCAGTAGCAGAATAGGTCCCATCTACCACATGCTTGTCCAGCTCTATCCTGAACACAACAAATCCCAGTAGCAGAATAGGTCCCATCTACCACATGCTTGTCCAGCTCTAGCATCCTAAACACAACAAATCCCCAGTAGCAGAATAGGTCCCATCTACCCCATGCTTGTCAAGCTCTAGCATCCTGAACACAACAAATCCCCAGAAGCAGAATAGGCCACATCTACCCCATACTTGTCCAGCTCTAGGATCCTGAACACAACAAATCCCCAGGAGCAGAATAGGTCCCATCTACCCCATGCTTGTCCAGCTCTAGGATCCTGAACACAACAAATCCCCAGTAGCAGAATAGGTCCCATCTACCCCATGCTTGTCCAGCTCTAGCATCCTAAACACAACAAATCCCCAGTAGCAGAATAGGTCCCATCTACCACATGCTTGTCCAGCTCTAGCATCCTAAACACAACAAATCCCCAGTAGTAGAATAGGTCCCAGCTACCCCATGCTTGTCAAGCTCTAGGATCCTGAACACAACAAATCCCCAGTAGCAGAATAGGTCCCATCTACCCCATGCTTGTCCAGCTCTAGCATCCTAAACACAAGAAATCCCCAGAAGCAGAATAGGTCCCATCTACCCCATACTTGTCCAGCTCTAGCATCCTAAACACAACAAATCCCCAGTAGTAGAATAGGTCCCATCTACCCCATGCTTGTCAAGCTCTAGGATCCTGAACACAACAAATCCCCAGGAGCAGAATAGGTCCCATCTACCCCATGCTTGTCAAGCTCTAGGATCCTGAACACAACAAATCCCCAAGAGCAGAATAAGTCCAATCTACCCCATGCTTGTCCAGCTCTAGGATCCTAAACACAACTAATCCCCAGAAGCAGAATAGGTCCCATCTACCCCATGCTTGTCCAGCTCTAGCATCCTGAACACAACAAATCCCCAGGACCAGAATAGGTCCCATCTACCCCATGCTTGTCCAGCTCTAGCATCCTGAACACAACAAATCCCCAGGATCCCATGTTTATCACCATGTCAGGATACAGGGGGAAATTAAGTCCCCAGAGCCTTATTCTCTGTTTTGGGAATCAGATGTCAGACCTTGTACATGCGTCCAGGATTTCACGTGTGTTTGCCTGTGGGATTCTGCCAAGAACAGATCCCCAGTACTGCATGCTTGTCTGCCTTTGGTCAACGTAAGACCAAACTCACCATTGGTATTGTTTTATTTGGAATGGCCCTATCTATCGTGTGAGTGAATGAACTTTTACACTGCTTTAAGCATTATTCCAACAGGACCGAGATGAGGGAATCAACAAAAGGATCACAACCGAGATGGCTGGCGCTTTAACCACTAGGCCACTTACAACCACAATGTGTTTGTTATATAGATAAATTTCAGCTGTATGAGAAAGGCCTATAATAATGGACTAAACAAACCAGTGATTGAAGTTGTGAGTAAAGCACCAAGTGTTCAGAGTATGACGAGGTGTAATATATCAAGTCTGGACCAGACAATCCAGTGATCAACAACATGAGCATCGATCTACGCAATTGGGATACGATGGCCTGTGTCTGACTACCCGATCCCTTTGACAAGCACGGGTTGCTGAAGACCAGTTCTAACATGGATCTTCACAGTTTCCCCTTGGTACCACAGGCCCTCACGTCCTTGTGAGGATTAAAGATTTAAAAAATTGAGATGATCCCTGACTCGGAATGCTTCACAGTACAATAAATCATGACATGATGTATTGTTCTGTGAAGTATTTGAGTCGGGGTCATCTCAAAAACAATATGTTTTTAATCCTTAATACTCGCAAAGACAAGAGGGCCTGTGCTTGGTACAACTACTATACACCATTGTCATATATATATGACTTACCGACTTGGTCTACTAGGCTCATCTGTGTAGCCTGCTGCAGGTTGACAGAGTTGTTGTATGTCTGGCCAGGCTGGCTGAAAGATTGACACTGACATATATACACTGTTCTGTGACAAGTCTCTTCGTATTTGATATTTTAGCCGTATGCACTGCGCAAGCTTTTGTGTCACATTGCACCGGGAGCAGCTTCTTTCAGGTTTCGGTTTGTGATCGCAGCAGCAATATTTTTCTTTAAAAAAAGTTTGGTTTTTAAAGGCTTTGCCATCCTCGATAATCTCCAGGGTATACATTATGATCACTCTCCACTATACCCTGGATGCACTATACCCCAATAATTTTATTACCTCCCTTTGCTGGCTCTGCATTCGTTACATCCGAGCTGCCACCGTTACATCAGAGCTTGCCAGTGTCAACAAAGCTAGTTTGTTTGCAGTGCCATTTAGATTTTTGGGGAAATAATACAGACAAATTGACAAATCTGAAACTTTAAAAAAATATGTGAAAGAACTCCTACTTCTTTCAGAGTACCTGTGCATCAATTGTGGTGCAAAGTTTAAACGGTTAGATAATTTAAGAAGCGAAAGTGAGTTGTGATTGGTTTGCTCAACTTCCCTGCGTAGACACCTGCTTGGATAAAATTCCAGCAATGGGAGGTAATAAACTATCGGACCAAGCCGTTGATGCATCCAGGGTATAGTGGAGAGTGATCGTAACGTATACCCTGGAGATTATCGAGGATGATGCATTGCATGCCACAGTTAGTCCCCCATGGTGTAAGTTAACTCTAAATATGTTTAATAATGTTTTGCAGTACAATTTAATCCATATTTTAATCATTTAATCCAGGGTATAAAACTCCCAAAAAATTCAGCCAGACCGCAGGGCTTGTTAGATGTAAAAACTTGCCAGCCCTGAACAAAACCTACCTGCCCGCAAATAATTAAGGTTTCTCATCCCATCAGAATTCATCAGAGCTACAGATAACTTTTTTGGTCATTGAGTTATGTACTCGCTTGTGTTCATCTCAATTGGGTATCCTAATTTTCCTTTGAGTAACCAAATAAATTGTACCCACCTCACTCAAACCAAATAGGGTATTTTACCATTGCCAAGTTCATGTGCTGAAATAGAACCTCTCAATATACCTCAGTTATTGTATCTATCCTCAATAACCTTCATCTGTAGCACATGGGTCTGCTTGCTCCGAATTACATTTTTGTGTGTACGCATGTAAGATCAAAGTCACTGTGTATTTACAAAATTCAAGCATGCTTGTACGCAATAGACTTAATAGGAATTTTGTTTTCACATAAATATTTGCGTAATTTACGCAGCAGAGCTTATCTGTACCTCTGATTCATCTTGAAAATTTTTAACTATAAATTGTATATTTATATACTTATCCTATCTCACGGTATGCACCTCTCCTCTTCTTCTACGGTCATGTGTGGAAACGTGCTGTAGGCTAAGTTGAACCAAATCTTACTGGACACCTGACCTCTGCCCCAACTCCGATATCAGCATCTGTAAATCATCTCAATAAGCCGCTAAAGCACGCAGATCGCTCAGATGATCACGTGATGACCTGTGCCTGTAATTCTCGTCTTGGAGCTTCCAGTAATCTGTGATGTGGGGCAGGTTGGGTGGGTATGCATCGCATGAGATAGGATAAGTATATAAATATACAATTTATAGTTAAAATTTTCAAATTTTTAAACTTATTCTATCTCACGGTATGCATAATGCCATGGTTGGCAGGAGGGCCGCAGATTACCCTATCAATACGACAACTGTGAAGACGCATAACACAAGGAGGCCAGGAGAAAGCACCAACTCCCGATATTCAAACTCAAAACTTGTGATGGGTTTCTTCAGATACCCCCTTGGCTTACACAGCACAAAAACTACGCTGGGCGCTCCTGAATTAATGTGGTTTTAAGCCGCAACTTTTGACAAGCAAAAGGACGCAGTTTGGTAAAGTAGAAGACCTTAATCTGGCCAGTCGCTGCTTCAAAACTACCCCCCACAGACATACGCTAGAAGGCGGTGAAAGAGGGAATAGCCCGGTTGCTCAACCAGTTTAAAATGCAGTACCAATCCCCCTAACTTACCAAAGGTGAGAAAGGACTTAGGAGCAGAACGCTGCGAAAACCATGTAGGTAATCGGAAATCAACACTTCACTGACGTAATTGCTCAAAGAGTAGAGGTCAGTAAGTGGAGTGTCGACGATCTCTGCAGGTAGAACAAGACTGGCCTCACAGTCTATCCAGTCATAGCTATAACAGTGCAGACACGCCTTAGGTGAGAATGATCTAAGCCCAAATGAAAAAAGTACCAAGACATGGATTACATCGATATCTTTTATTATGTACAGAGCAAAACCAACCAAAGAAGGATTGCGTCATCTGCGAACACGGGCCGATGACAATTGCTGTGCGAGGACCAAGGGGCCGAATTGATGTAGACCTTCCACATCTGTAACCCAGAGATCTCGCAGGTAGTGTGAAGTGAACACAGTATCTGATTTCTCAAAAACAGAGGCAGCTGATGGTTGAACTGGGTGGCGAATAGATCCACTGTCGCAGGAAGGCAGAAGGTCTGGAACTCCTGTGGATGTAATTTCCACTCTGTTGGGGAGGGACGACTTGGCTGGGACAGAGACTCCGCGATGACATTCTTCAGCCCTGGAATATGGTTGGCTCGCACAGAGATGTTGAGAGAGTCCGCCAGGTCGAAGAACTGTTGTGTTCACTGCAGGAGTTGAGGAGACCCCGTTGACCCCATCCTGTTGATGTGCCACACAACTGCTGCGTTGTTCGATCTGACCATGAGGGAAGTTGCTCGTAGGACATCGTGTCAGTGAATGATTGAAAGAATCACCGCCCTGAACTCCAGAACGTTGATGTGGCAGGCGTGATCTGCCAGAGACCACTGCCCTGCCACTTGCTGATCGAGAAGGTAAGCCCCCCACCTGTGTAGAGATGCATCCACATATAGGGGGAACGAACGGCCCTAAGCAAACTCCACCGCAAACGTTCAGCTCTTCCATCTACCACAGGAGATGGGGATGGAGCTCCGGAGGCAGAGTGATCAAGGCAAGCTGATCGCCCACTCTGATGTCGCCAGTTGAAAACTGAGAGTCAAGTTGCAGTTCAGCTGAGCGTCAATGCCTCAGCTGACGTCAAGGGGCACTGACGAAGTGTCCTGGGTTGTGCAAATGCAAGGGGAACCAATCAATGTACCTTGCAGAAACAATTCCTCGGGACAAACAGTTTGTTGACCTCTGTCGAACACCGCTTCAATGAATTGAAGACAGCGAGTAGGGACTAGTTTCGACTTCTGCAGATTGACTAACCAGCCTAATTGGTGAAGAAGCTGCATCGCGAACTGCATGTGATGAAGCAGAAGGGCATGATCGGTCTGTGCCTAAATGCAGTCATCGATGTAAGCTTCTAAAATATCCTCTTGTGATGGAGGAAACTGCTGATAGGCTTCGTCACCCGTGTAAACAGCCATGGGGCTGAAGAAATTCCAAACGGGAGGACATGCCACAGATAGTGGGTGCCCTCGAAGACAAACCGAAGGAACTTGCGATGGGCCGGGAAGACCGGGATGTGGAGGTACGCATCCTGTAGGTCGAGGCTGACCATGTAGTCTACCAGTTTGATAATGGTCTTGAGGAGGGCCACTGACACCATGCGAAAATGGGGCGGAGGCTGCAGAAACATCTCGTTGAAGAAAATATTAGTCTTAACTTGTCCAAATCCTTCTTGGGAACCAGAAAGATTGGAAAGTAGAATCCCGGGTAGACCGGGGCAGGGCCCAGGGATTCGATCGCAGGTTTCTGGAGTAAGGTGTTTATCGTGGATCGTAGAACAGCCGTTTGCTGAGCGGGATACGTTCTATGATCCGGAAGTAAAGTCAGAGGAATATTGCCGATGATCGGAAGCTGAAACTCCTTGGACAAAGTGGAGAGAACGTAAGGGTCGTCCAAGATGGTCCAATTGGGAGCATAAATCCCAAGTCTTCCACCTACTGGGGAAGTCTGGATGGGCATGACTGGGGGTGGAAGGGCACAACTGAGGTAAGAATCAGACGCCTCATCTAGGAAATCCTCATTGGGAGACAGGGACTTCGAACGTTGAACCGCAGTTTTCTTACAGCGTTTTGTCTTAGGACGTTTAGACGCAGACGGACCCTCAGATGTTTTACAACGGTCCCTATCTGATATGCATCTACAAGCTACCCGGTGATATTCAGAGAAAGCATCATCGTCGAGGTCAGCACAAAAAGTGCAACGGTGAGACCAATCAAAACGACCTCAACAATCTACACATAAAGCATGTGGATCTGCCGCCGAGAAGTTACTGTTACAATTGTCACAATGTTTGCACTTCTTAGAAACATTACGATTCGATCTACCCATGTTAAAAACAATTAAACTTTCTCTGAGACAAGCACACATCCACACGACGTAGCGACAAGAAAGAGAATGACAGTCACAGGTCGTTAGTGATCATCTGAGCGATCTGCACGCTTATTGAAATGATTGACAGGTGCTGATATTGAAGTGGGGGCAGAGGTCACGTGGTCAGAGGCCAGTAAGATTTGATTTAACTTTGCCTACAGCACATTTCCACACATGGTCATAGAAGAAGAGGAGAGGTGCATTCTGTGAGATAGGATAAGTTTAAAAAAATTATTTTTACGAGTGAATTAGTAATGATTTCTTATCCTGAAATATCATTCATATATGTATCTAAATTTTAACCCCAGCATGGGGCAGGTGAATTTGAGACATCCTGGCAGTCCATGTTGAAAATAACCCGTCCCAGGCGGTCGGGCGGGCGGGCAGGTATTTTGAATGTTTAATGTAAATTTGGTAAGGATTTCTGTCAGACTTTTTCAAAGTTCATGCCATGTGGTTTTCAAACTCAGGGGTGGAAATAACCCATTGCCAGATGTCCCAGTTCAGTGTTTGTTTCTCACGGGCAAACAAATTTGTATATCACGCTGTACCGGTGTCCAGTTGACTTTCCAATGTTAATTATGTTGTTTATTTAAAAAATGAACAGGAAAATCAGCCAGTATAGTGGAAACATTATCAGGGCAAGTGATTTTACATGTGCTGCTGTACCGGGAGTACATCAGCAATTTTAAAGTTATTTCCATCCCTGAAACTGATAGAAGCATTCATAAAATCTCTTTCTATCTACAAACTGTGGCTAGGAAAAAGTGTGTATATTTTGGCTCGTCTGTTTGGATTGTGATATTGTTTTGTTTGGGCAATGTAAGTTATTATCTTTTTTGTTAATTGTAGCGATTTACCAATTAATGTCAATAATAACCCTAGGCAATGCTGTCAAAACAATAAAATCTGGAATAAAAGCTTACAGCACATATATTGTAAAGCCAATAGTTCCACTATGTTTAAATGTGCTCCTTGGCATGTATGTTAAGTGAATGAGTGAGTATGATTTTACCTCGCTTTTAGCAATACTGCAGCAATAACACGGCGGGGGACACCAGAAATTGGCTTCACACATTGTACCCATGTGGGGAATCGAACCCGGGTTTTCGGCTTGACGAGGGAACGCTTTAACCACTAGGCTACCCCACCACCCCCATGCCGCAAGACAATCCTGTAAGATGTTCACAAGTTCTGGTGTGATTGCCTCTGTGATATCAAGGACAAAGCATTTATTTGCTGAGTAGAAGTGATGGAGTTTGGTATTTAAATGTGGAATTGTTTTTCAGTGGGCTAGAACAACAATAACAAAACTGTCAAAAGTCTGGAATAGTACATTCAGCCACACACAGAGGTGCAAGCATGTTGCTGTATTTGTGCATCAATCAACACAACCTTAAACCCCAGTTCACCTGTCCCTGGAATAGCCACAATTCTAAAACAATTAAATAATAAAAAGTGTGCTTTATCTGTTTTTCCTCTCGACCTGCTCAAATGCCAATATCTGCCCAAAGTCATGAAACAAAAAGTCACCAAATTGTTCCAAGTTGGATTTTGAAAATTTGTCAGATGATTTTATAAAAGCACACCTAACACTAATGCTCTGAGGCAACGTGTGCATTTCATTGATAACAGAACCAGTAAAGAGGTTCCAGCATTATTTATACACATTTGCACTGAATGAAATTCACAAGATTTGAATAGAACAAGATTGTATTTTAGTATTTTCAAATTTGTCGTTACAGCCTTAGTATTTTCAAATTTGTCTGGCGACCACTGAGTTTAGATGAGATTTAGATCAAGAAAAATCCTAAAATAAGAAAGTTATGTTTTAAAAATTAATACAACATTTAGATACTCCAACACTTTACCTATGGGGTACATTTTGCCATGCAGCTGAATATTTACCTGGTGAAAATTTGCCCCATCTAATAATCACTGAGGGTTGTCAGTTTTGACATCAGTTAATGAGACTCTCCTGGACCGGATGTTCATAGTTATGCTATTTTGTTTGGGGTATTGGTTGTCCTAAAATAAGAAAGTTCCATCTTAACACCTTTCAACATTTGGTTACATATTTCTTAACAAAATATATATACAACATTTAGTTACCATCTATCAACATTTTTTACATAAAGTCTAACACCTTGCAATATCTGCAACACCTTTCAGCTTTACCATGTACAGTCTTGGGTTACATTACAATAACACCTTTCAGCATTTTATGAACTAATTAATTTTCAGAAAAATTACGTAATTTATCTTTTCAGAACAATTTCAATTTTCAATGACAATTATTTGAAAAGTCAGTTGCAAGTATATGAATTCTGCATTCAGGCTAGTCCACCAAGGAGCCACAAATAGTTGCAATATTTCTGAAGGAATCACCTACAGAATGTAATGATTCTGTTTGTAGAATCCAAAATCTTCCAGACATTTGAGAGTGTCATGTAAATATATCAGGTCTGGACCTGACACAGTGACTGACTCACGAGCATTAGTCTCCACAATATGGATACAATGGCCTGTACTTACCGCAGAAAGTGGATTGTAACACAGTGCCTTGGAACCCCAAAATCAGGCATCAAACTATAGATACTGTCACTGTATAAAAGTGACAGCATATATCATGCCTGTTTTGGGTGTGGTTTTTTTGCGTTACAAGCCACAAGGGCTTGTTTGTAAAGGAGACTGACAACAAAACACTGTCATAGATGGGGTCTTAATATTATATACAAAAATGCCATAAAAGACTTTTTCGTTACAAGGACTATACAAGTACTGTATTTGCTGAGGGCTTGTGTCTTCGCATGCTCGATTTTGAATCACTTATTTACCTGATTTCCTATACGATTAGGAAATATTTCCGCCCGTAACCCCCGTAGTCGTTTTAATCATTATATGCCTAAGAATATACGCCTATGTCTTTTTTATAAACAGCCTGTACCTAACCCTAAAATCTAAACCCGAACCTAACCCTAAACCCTCGAAATAATCCTAATAAATAGAATACATTTCAAGCGAGGGTTACGGGCGGAACTCATACCTGCGATGAACCCGTTCTAATCGTAAGGTGAATGAATATCTGTGACAAAGTATCTGTTGTCACGGATAATGTAAGGAAAGCCCAGACAAGTTTGTGTCGAAACTGAAACCAGCTCCCCTCAAACATAAATCTGGCGTTAATAAACTATAACCATAATTGTATATACTTTACGACAGTTCATATATATCACTGCCAATTAATGAAACATGTCTGTACTAATTACCGCTCAACAAGGTATAAAATTGTTCCAGTGCTCAGCAGACGATAAACGTTGGTTTATTGCACCCAGCCTTCCTTCCTGAGAAAAAGGGGGAATCCCCTGAGCTTGGCTCTGTCTCTATTTCATAAACGCCGGAGCGCAAAGGTGGTTAAGAACTAGTAAGACATAAAACATATAAAACTTGGATTTTAGTACGAATGCGGATTGCTATGATTGGCCAACTCTTGCTGAAAGGCATAGTGACTGACTTCAAAGATCACACTTTTATGACAGAATTGAGATTATGTACTGCCTTTTATCTGCGCCCAATGATATGAAACTGGAAAATTCTGCGAACTCGGTGTCTTGTTGAACATGTTTTGTATGACGGTTATCACAGTGCATCACAAGCATTAATGAAGGAATATTTGCACTGTATGACATGGATGGACATTGGACAATTACGACTTTTCCGATGTGAAAATATATAATTCAGTTTCACACGTTTAAGTCATTATTTCCTTGATTTGTTTTCATAGAACATTGTGACCTTCACTGTCGGTTTGGGGGCGGTGGGGTAGCCTATAGTGGTAAAAGCGTTGGCGCGTCACGCCGAAGACCCGGGTTCGAATCCCCACATGGGTACAATGTGTGAAGCCCATTTCTGGTGTTCCCCGCCGTGATGTTGCTGGAATATTGCTAAAAGCGGCGTAAAACCAAACTCAGTCAGTCAGTCAGTCAGTCAGTCACTGTCGGTTTACTGTTCCATGTTGCTCGCTTTCAAGTTCAGAGGTGGGAACCCGGTCGGATGAGCGGATAATGAGACTGTTAACCTTCTAGTGCCTTCTACAACGCAAAGGTTGGATACTCCCAGGGAGCTGAGAATGAAAATCAAGTGAACACCGATTCAGTGACTTGGGTGTTTCGCCGCTTTTAGCAATATTCCAGCAATATCACTGCGGGGGACACCAGAAATGAACTTCACACATTTTGCCCACGTGGGGAATCGAACCTGGGCCTCCGGCATGACGAGCGAACGCCTTAACCAGAAGACTACCCTCTACCCCGTCGTGCTTTGACTCTTTGGATTTGGTGCGCTATACATTTGCTTATTATTATTGCTGCTGAAAGCTGGTATGTAGGAATTTAAACAATAAAATATACAAATCCAAATGTTTTAAATTGCTGGCGCTGTTTTTCATATGTTCTATTCACCCACAGCAGTAGCAGAAATACACTTGCAGTCTGCACCGACTTTCATTTTACCAAAGAAATGCATATGAATGGAATATTTGATTATACTCGAGTTGTAGTGATGGTTTTGTACACACTAGGAACAATCTTAACTTAACGACGACGATGATATGATGTTGTTGCTGCTGCTGCTGCTGATTAAACTTCACACCTACATTACAAACTCAGCTTTTGTTTTGTCTTTTCTAAGGCTGCACCCAACAATATTTCAGCTACAAATACGGTAGCCTCTATACATGTTATCTGAGCCAGACAAACCAGTGACTGACACCATGAGCATCACTGGTGATACGCGCACGAGGTGAGAGGTGAGGTGAGATGAAATTGGGTTTAGCGTCGTGCTTGAGAATATTTCGCTCATATGACGACGTGCATGCGTGTGTATGTGTATGTGCGGCTGCTTGGACTAGCCCAGAATGAAGCTGGTTTTATAGTGCTAGCCCACTGAGATACCATGCCGCAGTGAAGCATGAATACCCCCCTCAGACACATTATACTGACTCCGAGCAGACCAGTCCTTGTTGTACCCATTAATGCCGAGCGCCAGGCAGGGATCAACAAGTACCATATTTTAACGTCTTTTGGTAAGACGCGGCCGGGGATCGAACCCGCGACCTCCCGCTCTCCGGGCGGACCCTCTAACCACTACACCACGGAGGCGATCCGATACGCGCACGATGACATGCAATCAACCAAGCCTGAACAATGATCCCTTCATACGCCTCCGGGAGGAAGGGGTGGTCTAGAGGCTGAATCGATATGATAGGATAGGATAGGATAGGACATATAGAGAGAGCACATATCCACGTAGCTAGTACATGCTCAAGGCGCTTGAGTGTTCCTTTAAACCAAATCATCTCCCTGGGGAGTATTCGGCGCAGCGAGTTATCACACCGCCTCTTCATTCACAAGGTACCCATTTGCAGCTGGGTGAACTGGGACACATAGCAACAGTATTTTGTCCAATGATACTGCACGTTACTATACCCTCACGTGTTCGTGTGTCCGACGGGGCGGTGGGGTAGTCTGGTGGTTAAAGCGTTGGCTCGTCACGCCGAAGACCCCGAGTTCGAATCCCCACATGGGTACAATGAGTGAAGCCCATTTCTGGTGTCCCCCGCCGTGATATGCTGGAATATTGCTAAAAGCAAACTCAGTCAGTCAGTCAGTCAGTCGTGTGTCCGACATCTGGTCGCCTGCCATCGGATGAGTGGGTTGTTTTAAGTGCACAGGGTTGTGTACTGCACACTGGGGGTAGTGACAACACTGAAAGAGCCTGCGGGTAATGTTCGATTCTCTTGTAAAATGCCCTACATCACGATGATGTCACAGGTTATTACAATTAGCTTTACAATGTGACGAAACGTTCTTAATCAAACTCAGATTCGTATTCACCGTGATTCACCCTTATTAAAAAAGAAAAACAAATCTATCATTCACTTTTTAGCAATGACGGCAAAGTCCCATCATGCAGAGCGAAAGATCCCTTTAAGGGGAAGTGACGTCATAGACCCCGCCGCCTAGGAAAGTCTTCATTGTCAGCGCCTCGCCACCTCACACAGACGTTTTAGTGCTGCCGCTGCTGTTTCACGTCGTTCCAGACTCCGTCGTGCTGTTTGTTCGAGTCTATGTAGGTTGCGTGCCTCCTCATGTGTATGCAAACACCAACATGGGGACGAAAGAGATTCAATGTGTTTTACATACGTTTTAGCCACTTTGCGGCTGCAGGATGCGCGTACAATAAGGGATTCGAACACGGACTCATCTGGAACCCGCATCGCTGTGCTGTGGAGCAGTGCGCCTGTTTAGTGCCAATATTTTGAACCGCTTGGTTGCCGAATTCTCTGACACATATGATCAAACTCAATGTGATTACTTTCTCAGGGTGATATTGCAGATGTATTTATGTCCTGTTACTGACAAATATGGAGGCTTCCTCGGTGGTATACCCTGAATACATCTATGTACAGTTCAATACCAACTCCTACGATATTATGTCCATCGTGCTAACTTTTGTTTGGCTGTGTCGATGAAATAATAGACACAAATTCTCACATCTGGCACGCCGTGGTAGAACGCATTCACGTGTATCCGTTAAACCAGTTATATTAAAATAATATTGATGAATTAGAGGTATTTATTCGTAACGAATTAAATTGACAACATGAAGATATGAGATCAAAATATGTATGTACTTTCGAGTGATTATGTGCGTTATGCATTACATCACCACAAGTATTTTTTTCTGTTTTCGGGGAACCATAGTAAAAGTTTAAAATTGACGTCAATAATTTGAAATTTGCATTAATGTTGAAAGAAACAGGTATGCAGATTGTGTAAATCCGCTTGCAGTTTATGTTTTAACTCCACGGACATCAAATCTATGTAATTTCCTGCAAATAAACATGTAACCATAACAACTTCAAAACCTTCGCATTGGACATTGAAATACGATAGAGAGCAAGACGGAACCAGTGGCACCGTTCAGAGAAACAGTACAAGGTCACCCAAACTTGTAGCCAGTCAGGCAAATGGATGAACGATGAGATTAGAGAAGGAGCACAGTCACGGTTACTATGGAAATGATAAAAGCATATTTTGTTTAATTCTCGGCAGCACTGAAGACGACAAGGTGATATTCCTTCACTGATTGGCACTGGCTGTGTACGAAGCACAGAAGTGGATGAGATACCGCGAGGGTAGGTATCGTTTTAGATGTACAGTCGAACATTAAGATGTCTCACTTCTAGTTGCCTCGAAGCAAACGCTGTGTCAGGAGCAGCACTGCATTCTCAAGACTCCGAAAAAATCAGAAAATAGAGATTACCGATACATATAAATATTTAGGAATATTATTACATAGAAATGGGCATTTGAACTTTGCCATTAAACACGTTGCAGAACTCGGCATGAAAGCATCTATATCATTGCTAAAACGAGCAAGAAAGTTACCGTTAGATACCATACTCTCTGCATGTGACACATTGGTGTTACCAGTCTTACTGTATGGATGTGAAATATGGGGATTCGAAAATTGCGATGTCATTTGTTCATCTTAAATTCTTTAAATTAGTCACCGGTCTTAGATATAACACCCCGAACTTTATGGTTTATGGAGAACTTGGAAGACAACCTATTCAGCTCCAAATCTCTAAACGATTAATCACTTATTGGTGCAAATTGAAATTTTCCCACCCAAACAACAAAATAGCAGCTTTCATCTTAGATTATATCATGGATGATACTCCCTGGCTAAATCATGTGAAACATATATTTTGTAAATGCGGCTTACCGGGTGTATTTGTAAACCCCTTTCATTATACTCAATCCTGGATCATATCAAAAGTCTGAATCAATCCTGAAAGACCAGTTTTTACAATCGTGGACCAGTGACATGACTAATTCAGCTAAAGGACAATATTATAAGATTCTTAAAAACTCTCCTTCACTCGACAAATACTTACTGCTATCTCAAAATATATGGAAACCTATTCTATATTTTAAAACATCTAACCATAAATTGCCAATAGAAAGTGGGAGATGGACGAATCTCGCAAGAAAAGAAAGAGTATGTAACCTCTGTAACTCGCAGTAAACTGGGGATGAATTCCATTACATCTTCAGATGTTAATACCTTAGCCAACAACGCATCACTCACCTAGAAAATAGTGCTTGTTCCTTCCCTAATCTCTCTACATATAAAATATTGATGTCAAGTACTAAAATTTCAACAATCAAACACCTGTCTAAATTTATCAAATGTATATGTTCTACTTTTCAGTAATCATTGCGTATATTCCCTGTCACCTTCTTGCATACTTTGTATATTCTGCAATCCATTTTATGTACTCATGTACCACCGGAGGTGGTTCCATTTTGAGTAATAAACTCTGAGTGAAGAAGTTTACTTTGTACGGGCAGCACACAGGTATTCAAATTAAACCTTCATTTACACTTCAGCCTCTCTTGCGAGTTTTTGTGTGATGCTGGTTGTTTTTCGCAAAAATTGTATCATAAATGTATTTCCTATCAGAAAGATATTTTTATTATCTTTCTTACAATTACCACGAATGAGGAGCACTTCAAAATATATTCTGGGATGAAGAGGTCGGGCAACCTGGTCTGGGCACGTGACTTGAGATCAGAGTGCGAAACAGTTTCCGAATTGTGCTAGCCAGTCGGACTAGCTATGCCTGAAAGTTACTAGCCCACAATATAATTTACTAGGCCGAAATTTGAATGTAGAAACTAAGCAAAGATTACAAAAATAGATGAGAATAAGATATTTTCGGCATGTTTCATCATTGAGCTGCTGATATGATGAACATTTTTATCAGGCCATAATCTTGCATGATTTAGTGTATTATCAAAATGGGAAAAGAAAATTAAATTCATCAAACAGAATAAAATCTTTAGAAAAACACTTCTACACTGTGTGCGAAATAGTTTCCAAATTTTGCTAGTCAGTCGGGCTGGTTATGCCTGAAAGTGACAAGTCCACAACATAATTACTAGCCCGAATTTTGAATGTAGACACGGGTTTCATCATAAAGCTGCTAATATGATGAGCATTTGAATCAGGCCATAATCTTGCATGATTTAAAACTGTATTATAACTTAACAAGTCGGAGAGAGTGATGTATTTACAAAATGACCCCATGAAATTCACTAGCCAGTCGGCCAGTGACTGCAGATTTACTGGCCCGACTGAATTTTTGCTAGCCACGGGCTATCGGGCCAGTGGCTACTTCGCACACTGACTTGACATACGGAGACTTTAAAATCATGATTTCGCACACTGAGCGAACTGCTAAGTATGTAAACAAAAAAAAAGTTTTATTCTTACAACTGTTCATCTTGTTATTATTAATATTGTTTTCAATTTTTTTTTAAATGCGCCTTTTAACTTCAAATAACAAGACGTCGTAATGGGAAATCGGTGGAAATGTCTTCAAGACGATCCTCCAGAAAACCACTTGGCTGACGTCACATCTAGTCTGTTCATTACTGTTGCAGTTTTATTCTGAGCAAGGAATTCCGCATTCTCTTCCCACAGAGGTTACTTGTCATATCTTCCTACGAACCTCTGTTCTAATACGGCAATATTTCCCGGTTCTCGTAAAATCTCCTAGCGGCAAAAGATCGCAATACGAATTATCCCCCCTTCTTTCTATCCAATCAGAACACGTGTTACATCGACTTAGATTCAACTTGACTAACACAAGCAAATGTGGGGCCACCAATATCCCCCATCTGCCGGGGACTTGTGTTGATGTTACACACAAGACGTTTAATGGCTAGCTTGTCCGTTGTCAACGAGGGCGATGGAGACGCAACTGATCCGCCATAACATGACTGAGTTCTGTCTAGAAGAAACGTTTGCGCATCGCGCAGGGGAAGAAGTTTAGTTTTCTCGAAGCATACGGAAATTACCGAGGCCTTGCGAATGATCACTTTTGAAACAACGTCGCTGATTGCACAACTAAATATGATTGCCTCCAATCACGAGTCTTGAACGCTCACACCATGAAAGGGCCGTATTAGAACAGAGGTTACGTAGGAAGATATGACAGGAGTAACCTCTGTGGGAAGAGAATGGGAATTCCGTGGCTATTCACAACGCGCATTTTAAACAATGTAATTGACACAGCTGAGAATTCAACCGTAACGCGGTTTAAGTCAAAGATTCCCACGAGTATGTTGATTCAGGGTGTAGAATCCACGCTGGTTGTGATCCGCCTTCGGAATCAACAGACTCGACCTTGGAACATGTACCAAGGAATCGCATATATTTTACGTACGATTCATTTGGTCTTAACTCTCTGGTGC
Organism: Haliotis rubra; assembly: GCF_003918875.1. Classification (NCBI taxonomy): domain Eukaryota; kingdom Metazoa; phylum Mollusca; class Gastropoda; order Lepetellida; family Haliotidae; genus Haliotis; species Haliotis rubra. Next base: position 520,190 of record NW_025767347.1, on the reverse strand, counting down.
ACTTTGATGGTGTTCATGATCAGCCTCCGATCAAGATCACTGAATTCATGCAGGTAAGGTACCATTTCGCAGTTTAACAGAAGTGGTTTTAAGATGTTCCAATCATCCCATGGCGTGTCAAATTAATTACACGCCCCGTACAAAAGCGTGTCCCAAAGTATGAAGGTTTATAAACATAGCCACTTTTGTGAAAGGCACAAAGGTGAGAAGTATAATTATTGAAACAATATTTCAAATATTAGTTTAGTTTTATATCCCTATTAGCAACATTCCAGCAATATTGCGTCAGGGTACAAATATGTGTGGATTCGAACACGTCTTCGGCGTGACGGAGTTTTCGATGTTCATATTTACAGATTGGTCGTGGAGTTGTCTCCCTTCAGTCGACTGTCACCCGTCATCTTCAGCCCCCGAAACCCGTTTTCTGATTGTCGAAGTACAAGACAACATGGTAGACTTCAGAGTTTTATTCCATGCACGTTCTTCTCTCCGCCACATGGGCGTAAACCCCAGCTCACTCACTCACTCTTCTCTCCGTGTCTCTCCCACATGTTCGCCGTGTAGGGGTATGTGAACACGTGGACAATGTGTTACGTGATCTCATGCTCCTAAACAACCCGAAAACAACCCGTGACAGATCCGGGTTAGAACTGATCTTCAGTAACCCATGCTTGTCTCCTGTGAAGATCCGGGTTAGAATTGATCTTCAGTAACCCATGCTTCTCGTAAGAGGCGACAAACGGGATCTGGTGATCAGGCTCACTGACTAGATTGACACATGTCATTGTATCCTAACTGCGCAGATCGATGCTCGTGTTATCACTGGATTGTCTGGTTCAAAACTCGACTAATTACAGACAGCAATTATTCCCTGTGGTGCAGTGTTATTCAAAAGCACTCAAATTGTTGACTTAATCAAGAGCTGACAGGATTGAATAATTATTCCATTTCTCGTAAGGATAGCTTGAGGGTTAGACATGTCTCTGGCTGCAGACTGGAGGACTTGTTTAAATCTTGTTTCACTTGTTTAATGTGCTAGTTTTGGTAATTACCAGGGCCTATATTTTCATGATTCCTTAAAAGGATGAGAAACTCATGGAGAGAACGACTGACTGAGTTTGGTTTCACGCCGCCTTTAGCAATATTCCAGCAACATCATGGCGGGGGACACCAGAAATGGGCTTCACACATTGTACCCATGTGGGGATTCGAACCCGGGTCTTCGGCGTGACTGGAGAGAACGAAAGGCGCTAAGCAACAAACTAAACAAAGGTCTAATGAACAAAGTACCACAACTACTTATAAACAATCATTACGTGTTTTGTTAAAACCTGAAGCCAAATATTTTCTTCATGTTTTCATCAGTTTGCGGAAGAATACCATTCCCTGCGAATGACGGTGATCGACCTGTAACTATAGGTTTAAGTATCTTTATGCTGACAGCAGACATTGTCAAAGTGTGATTACAGAATTACGTCAAACAACAATCAAGAAAGGGAACCATTTGACATCATCACCTTCAAAAAAGACAAAGAGTATCCCGCCAGTTGGAAAGGTTATAGCCTTCGTGGCCTGGGGTGAGTGAGTAAGGGAAGGAGGGATGGAGGGCGGGGACCATCGGAAATGGGCTTCAAACATTGTAACCATGTGGGGAATCGAACCAGGGTCTTCGGCGTGATGAGCGAACGCTTTAACCACTAGGCTACCCCACCGCCCCGGATACCGAAGATGTCATCAAGGTTCACTATCCTCAAAATGGCCAAACAATAAACATAACATATACTACCCATCAAAAGTTTAGACTCGCTTAAATCAATCACTATAAGTTATGTATGTACATATGGTTACAACGTAGATGAATTTCTCCACTAACTTGGGGGAAACATCTGCAAACCTTATGCAGATTATTTGCACGCGGATCATGCATCCAATTGCTGAAAAGCATGTGTAAATATCGTGCATGTGAACAGCTACGTTTTGGTGTAAAATTTTGATAAAAAAATCGCCATTTTTCACCGAGTTTCATCATTTATTGAATTCATGACAATAAACTTTTCAACGTCACGAATTTGTTTTACAATAGAGCACCTCATGTATAAACATTACCTGTAAACTGTATTGATTATTTTACAAAATCTAGTTGAGAACAGTTTACTGAAGTATGTGGCTACATTTACACTCGTGAGTCTAAACTTTTGATGGGGAGTATATTATGCTGCAGTTTATAGGATTTGTTTGTTATTGATTAGCGCCGCACCCAGCAATAGACCAGCTATATTGCGGTGGTCAGTAAATTCTGGACCAGACAATCCAGTGATCAACATCATGAGCATCGATCTGCGCAATTGGCACACGATGACATGTGTCAACAAAGTCAGCGTGCGAGACCAGAGATTCTGATCCCGTTAGTCGCCCCTTACGACAAGAATGGGTTACCGAACATCAATTCCTACCTAATTTTCACGGGTCAATGTGCAGCAATCGCTGGATGGGAATCGGAGAAAGCGTGAACAGTATTACTTTTCCAGAGCATGAATCAGTTATTGCCATAGCTGCAATATACGAACCCTTTCGGCACCCACCCGATATGGTTCTGTCAGACTTCCACCCGCTTCTAAGCATGAAAAATGGTTGTCGGGGGGATCAGTACCAACAAGGAATCATTACGTCGTGAACGACAGACACATTAAACTGCGTGGACCGCCCGATTGTGACACCAGCGCCTCGATTATCCCAGTTTGGGCGTGGCACCATTCTTCGGCATTCCAATCATGAGAAATGCGTTCAGTACTTGAGCAACGTCGTCCCCTCTATGCATGGCACGGAGGAGATCGATCACAGCAGGGGAATCTGAGGTTCAGTTTAATGTAACACACGCTCTGCCGTATTTCCTCTCAACCATCTCTCGTTATAGAAGTACATATACATTCTGAAACAAATGTCCGTTTTTGCTCTTTTTACAAAAGTTCCCTTTGCCTTCATACGGAAAAAAGGAGATTTTCTGAGATTTTTAGTATCAAACGCATAGGAATATCGATTCTGTGTCCGTCAGCTCCAAAACATCTTTCTATGTAGAAATGTATAGAATGTATGGTATAAATATCGATATATCTATGTCATCAAAGACCATTCCTTTCTTGAACCAGGAGTTCTGATTTTATCAACGTAATTGTGCAACATATTGTAACCCTTGAAGATCCGGGTTAGAAATGATCTTCAGCAACCCATGCTTGTCGTAAGAGGCGAGTGATGTGTGGGTAGGCTCTCAGACCTGGTTGCGACATGTCATCCTATCCTAACTGCATAGATCGATGCTCATGCTATTATTCACTGGATTGTCTGAGTGCGACGTTAAGCAACAAACCAACAACAACAATATCATATCGATTTAACAAATCTTTTAAACCACGAAACCCCTCTTTCTGTATAAAAGTACACAATCCTGTGATTTACATTACGAATGTTTAAGGGCTGCCATGTTTGCTGTCATACTTTCATGAGTGAGTGAGTATGGTTTTACGCCGTTTTGTAGCCATATTTCAGCAATATCACGTCGGAGACACTAGAAATGGGATTCACACATTGTACCCGTGTGGGGAATCGAACCCGTGTCTCCAGTATTAACCACTAGGTTACCCCACCGCCCCTCGTTTAACCGTCAGGCTTCGTCTAAATCTGCTCAAATTATCATCTTGGGTCAATTATTTGCCGACGCTGCTTGGAAAATCCTGCCCTTGGAACTCCAAAATGAACCTCTGCCACGCATTTTTTCCCAACTCCCGAAAATCCCGTGTTGAAATAAATAAGGATTAAATATCATTCACACAAAAATGCATTATAAAAAATGCTCGAAAAGTCAAGGTTCTGTGAATCCAAGATGCCATTGTCATTACCTGCCCTTTACAAGTACCACTGGTGGAAGTCTTGTTTATAAACATGCAAGCTATTCAATCAGCCAACATTGTTTTGAAATGTGGCGGCAGTATTCGTTTTGTCTTAAAACCCTTTTGTTCTTTCTGATGGTCAATGACCCCGGAACCCATGTCACAAAGGCAACCGTGTAACAGCATGTCAAATACACGTGACGGACTCGTATAATTTGCAATGGATTGAAAATTTGAAATCCGTTTAACATTCCCCAACCGCTACTCAGAAAAAAACCCATCTGCATTTTGAAGTAATAGCAGTATTCTGCATCTCGCGACTAGATATGACCTTCAGACTCTGTTGTTAGAGAGTGATGTCACGACATCTGATAACAGTGTTTTAGGGTCAGAGTAATTCGGGAAGACATGACCCTCTAAAACAGTGACAGTGATTGAGTGACTATTCATAATTAAAAATATTCTCTCTTCCCTTGAGCATCCTTGGTGACAAACGCGCAATCCTGTCACGTCATTTGACTAGGTCCATAGAGTGGCCTGCACCGTCAATCAAAAAACCTCCAATAACAATTAAAAATTTGAGGTGTGGCCCGAAGGAATAATTTCACATAACCAGAAAAAAATACCACGTCCCGGCGAATAATTAATCAGAAACAGAGTTGTCTCCCGTTAATGAGCAGTTGGGTATCCTGCAAGGGCGTCTTTTTCGTCCTTGATTATTTAAGCTCTTTAGGGTGACTTTGCTGAAATTTCTTTTGTTTAACTATCGATGAAGGCCAGGGCACCACGCACGGCTATTTCGCTCATTGTCTCGATTAAAGCATTTCTCTTCAATGGGAAACACCAGCTGTCAACAAAGTGCTGGCTCATTATAGTTGGGACATTATTCATTGGGGAATTGGGTCACCGTTATGAGAGGACGTTTTGCAAAATTGTCCTCATAAAAAAAACCACTGTTGAAATCTGTCCCATAGGAAAAGTAGTTTCGCGACAAATAGGATGACGTCACCATCGGAATGCTGCACGTGCTGCACGGTAGTTGTATGTAAGGTTTCGCGTGCACGAACATGTGCGTGCTTGGGAATGCGGGAATGGAGGTGTTTGACTCTTGTTGGTGTGAGCTGTTGTACGAAGAGCGTAATATCTGTCTAGGTTTGTGTATTGTAGTTGAGTGAGTGAGTGAGTGAGTTGAGTTTTGCACTTTTATCAATATTACAGATAACGGAGGAGGCATTACAAATGGGCTTCACACATTTTACCCCTATGGTGATTAAAGTAAGTGATATATCCATCATATATATATATATGATATATGTCCATTCCTATCTAGATGTTTCATTTCAAACACATGGTCCACGTGGTGACTAAGGTGGACTTGACTGTGTACAGGATTTCAATCTAAACAGCCTCAGCTACATGTAGATGTGGGTTGAAATCTTAGCTAATGCATGTTTAGGGCCTCAACAACTGAAACACACGGGCCTAGAGCTGACAAACACAGAGTGAGTGAGTTTAGTTTTACGCAGCACTCAGCAATATTCCAGCTATATGGCGGCGGTCTGTAAATAATCGAGTCTGGACCAGACAATCCAGTGATAAACGCCATGCGCATTGATCTGCTCAATTGGGAACCGATGATATAATTATGTCAACTAAGTCAGCGAGCCTGACCATCCGATCTCGTTAGTCGCCTCTTACGACAAGCATGGGTTACTGAAGATGAATATTCTAACCCGGATCTTCACGGGGAAGCAAGCATGGGTTACTGAAGATCAATATTCTAACCCGGACCTTCACAAGGAGACAAGCATGGGTTACTGAAGATCAATATTCTAACCCGGACCTTCACGGGGAGACAATAAAGCATGGGTTACTGAAGATCAATGTTCTTACCCGGACCTTCACAAGGTGAGGTGAGGTGAAATTGGGTTTAACTTCGTGCTTGAGAATATTTCGCTCATATGACGACGTGCATGCGTGTGTATGTGTATGTGCAGCTGCTTGTACTAGCCCAGACTTAAGCTGGTTTTATAGTGCTAGCCCACTGAGATACCATGCCGCAGTGAAGCATGAATACCCCACTCAGACACATTATACTGACTCCGAGCAGACCAGTCCTTGTTGTACTCATTAATGCCGAGCGCCAGGCAGGGACCAACAAGTACCATATTTTAACGTCTTTGGTACGACGCGGTCGGGGATCGAACCCGCGACCTTCCGCTCTCCGGGTGGACGCTCTGACCACTACACCACGGAGGCGGTGACCTTCACAAGGAGACAAGCATGGGTTACAGAAGATCCATATTTTAACCCGGACCTTCACAAGGAGACAAGCATGGGTTTCTGAAGATCAATATTCTAACCCAGACCTTCACGGGCAGACAAGCATGGGTTTCTGAAGATCAATATTCTAACCCAGACCTTCACGGGCAGGCAAGCATGGGTTACTGAAGATTAATATTCTAACCCGTACCTACACGGGTGAGAAACACAGATCTGGTGTTTTTTTATTCATGTTTAACGTCGCACTCGGCAACCTTTTGACGGCGGTGTGTAAATAATTAAGATTGGGCCAGACAATCCAATGACTGATATCATGACCATCAGCCTACGTAACTTGGATGCGATAATTTTGACCACCTGATCCCGTTGATCGCATCTTACGACAAGCATGGGTTGCTGAAGACCAGTTCCAACCTGGATAAAGCCAGGGTGGAAATGAACCCTGCATGTTTCTGGCTGATACAATGTTATTCAGAGCGTGTTATTGGTCTCCCTGTATGTTTACTGATTCTCAAGAGTGAGTGAGTTTAGTTTTACGCCGCACTCAGCAATATTCCCGCTATATGGCGGCAGTCTGTAAATAATCGAGTCTGGACCAGACAATCCAGTGATTAACAACATGAGCATCGATCTGCACAATTGGGAACCGACGACATGTGTCAACCAAGTCAGCGAGCCTGACCACCCGATCCCGTTAGTCGCCTCTTACGACAAGCATGGGTTACTGAAGACTCATTTTTCCAGATGCTCAATTCAAGAGCCGACTGAAATGGCGACAATGCTCTTTGACTTTGGTGGTGTGGGTCTTGACCTCAGTCGCGTTATCTAGCCCAGGTTCGATTCATTACAGTAACGATATAACTGGAGTATTGCTTTCTGCGACGTATAACAACATGCAACGTCTCACTAGCTGCAAGTACATTTGAGACAACTCGACTAAAACACATCAATTCACTGTGTATCAGTTCACGTCCTTTGCATGAAAGAAATCAATGGTCAAGGTTCGCCTTGAATGGATTGGTTCGCTTGCACAATGGCCATGGTTGTGGATTTCAGCAGCTGCACTTCGGGCTTTCCTCCCCAATATAAACATACCTTCATACTAAAATCTACTGCTGGGGAAGAAAGTATACACTCATGTTTGATGGTGCTAATGGTGTATTTGATATCGGGTAACCTAGTGGTTATAGTATTCGCTAGTCACGCCAAAGAACCGAGTTGGATTCCCTTCATTTCTGGTGTTATCCGCAGTGATATGACTGGCATGTTGCTAAAACCGGTGTAAGCCTAAACTCACTCACTCACTCACAGAGTGTTTGTAGGGTTTCGGTGACTGTTTCCGGATTTGTATAATTCTGATAACGTTTATAATTATTTTTAATGAAATCAAATTTTAGAGTATACATTTCTTACCCGGCAGTTTACTTCAGTGGACTGGGGCGGTGGGGTAGCCTAGTGGTTAAAGTGTTCGCTCGTCACGCCGAAGGACCGGGTTCGATTCCCCACATGGGTACAATGTGTGAAGCCCATTTCTGGTGTCCCCCGCCGTGATATTGCTGGAATATTGCTCAAAGCGGCGTTAAACCCAACTCACTCACTCACTCACTTCAGTGGCCTTGTCCCCTTTTTGAAAGTACCCGTGAAGATCCAGGTTAGATTTGGTCTTCAGCAATTCATGCTTGTCGCTTGTCTTTCGTATTCCAATTGCACAGATTGATGTGCATGATGTTCATCACTGGATTATCTGCTCCAAACTCGATTATATACAGACCGCTGCCAGATGGGTGGAATATGTCTGAGTGCGGCGTTAAACTAAACTCACTCACTCACTCTTTGACTATATTATACCACTCACTCATATCAGCCCAGATGGGAAGGAGGGGGACTGTCAGCCCAGATGGGAAGGAGGGGGACTGCCAGCCCAGATGGGAAGGAGGGGGACTGTCAGCCCAGATGGGAAGTAGGGGGACTGTCAGCCCAGATGGGAAGTAGGGGGACTGTCAGCCCAGATGGGAAGGAGGGGGACTGCCAGCCCAGATGGGAAGGAGGGGGACTGCCAGCCCAGATGGGAAGGAGGGGGACTGCCAGCCCAGATGGGAAGGAGGGGGACTGCCAGCCCAGATGGGAAGGAGGGGGACTGTCAGCCCAGATGGGAAGGAGGGGGACTGTCAGCCCAGATGGGAAGGATGGGGACTGCCAGCCCAGATGGGAAGGAGGGGGACTGCCAGACCAGATGGGAAGGAGGGGGGTCACCAGGCTAGTACGGCGCTAAACAGTAAACAAACAAAACCTTTTTGAAAAATAGTTCATTGTTCTGTCAAATAACGGCAAGGCGCAATGTTTAAACAGACTGGAGACAGATGTTTATCAGTTTTAACATTTAAAAAAAAATAAAAATTTATTTTTATTATTCTTATTTCATTTTTATTTTATTTTATTTTTTTATTTCTTATTTATTTATTTTTTTATTTTTTATTTATTTATTTATTTTTTTTATTTTTTTTTGAGGGGGACATTCCCTTTGCATGGAACATATTTTATGACAGTTGTGCCTCCACTGTCAGGTTGCTGCAGTGATGTTCAAAGAGGCGTAGTAGTGATGTCATCTGTTCTAAGGAAAGTGAAACGTATGATGCTAATTTATTTGATAATTGAGTCAGACATCGAACGTTGGTGGCTGTCTGATTGTTCGTCCATTTTCTCGTTCTTTCACCATAGTGTTATTCATCCTTCATTCCATTCTTTCATTCAGTGATTTCTTTCCAAACATTAACTTTCATTAACAATGCAGTCACAAATCCTATTTCATATTTTGAATGATAAAACGTGAATTATGGCCAACGAAATTAAACATTTCATAAACAATATCAAATATTGATATTTTCGGCTTACAACTCGACATCTTTTGATAAAGGGAAGTTTGATTATTAAACTAATTATTGAAGACAGCTTCGCGAGGCTTGATAAGAGCTGGGAACTCATTTGCATAATTCACGAGATAGCCAATCATTCCTCACGTGTCATTATCCTACTCGCGTGTAATGCTGCCGACACTTGCAGTGTAATACGCGCGACTTCCGCATCAAATTACTCCAAAGAGTTTGCCAATATTTGAAAGTAGAGGATTGAGACGCTGACCGCCTAATGCTGTTTTGATGCTAATGACGGCCATTATTTTCAGTTCATGCTAACCCGAGCGAGAGTTTAGCATTCTTCTCGCTATCGTCGTCTGTTTACCAGTGGATGCACCAGACAAGGTAGGTGATGTGTGATATAGAATAGTGTCATCTATCTGTTGTTTTGCTGCATATCTGTGCTGGTTAGATAACATGTGTCTCTCCGCCCCAGCTGATGCATTGTGGATTAGATTACTCAAGGTCTGTCCGTAGGACGAGTGCTTGAATGAGAGCAGCTCCTGTTTCAAGTAAAAAAAAAATACATTAAAATTAATAAAGGAAGTTTATTTCTCTTCATTTGCAGAACACAGGCCTAGTTTCTCACAAAACAAGTTAATTTTTTAAAGTTTTTATTTTTGCTTTGCTTCATTGACTAAAAGCAGCTCGAGTTTCCAAATACATTCTCAAAAACACAACAAAAAAATCATTTCTCGTTATTGACTTAAATGCGTCTCTGTTTCCAACATTAGTTGTTTTACAATATCAAAGTTGATTTTTATTCTAAAGAGCCCTTGTTTCCTGTTTAAATGTGCAAAAGAAACATGAAATGCATTTCTCGTCATTGATTAAAACAGTTCTTGTTTACAATATAAAGTTTACAAATGTAAGACATCGGAGTTATTTATTGCTCTCAATTAGTATTTTCCGAATGCATAAATAGCTCCGGAATCCACTTCAATCTTTTGATAGGTGTTCTTGAATTTTTGTGTTGCAGTCACCAAGGTCGTTATTTGTTTGCTAAGATATAGGTGGGGTTGATCGTTATCACCAACGTCATCTTTGCTAAGATACATCATCTTAACTTTTTTTGCATATCATCATCAGCATCATCATCATCATCATCATCATCATCATCATCACAAACACACTTGTAACGAACCGGTTTTTATGTAGTGAATTGCGGTTATTACGAACTAGAATAATTTATTAGAGTTCGTTACAATAAACCAGAATTAATGGCCTCCCTGAGTTCGTTAAACAAACCAGTATTAGTGATTCCTCTGAGTTCATTACAACGAACTAGAATTGGAGGTTCCTGAGGGTACGTTACAAGGAACTAGAATTAGTGGTTCCTCTGAGTCCGTCACAACGAACTAGAAGTGGTGGTCCCTCTGAGTTCGTTACCACAAACTAGAATTGGTGGTTCCTGAGAATTCCTTACAACGAACTAGATTTAGTGGTTCATCTGAGTTCGTTACCACGAACTCGAATTGCTGGTCCCTGAGTTCGTTATAACGAACTACATGTACATTTAGCGGTCCCTGAGTTCGTTATAACGAACTACGTGTACATTTAGCGGTCCCTGAGTTCGTTACAGCGAACTACATGTGAGGTGAGGTGAAATTGGGTTTAACGTCGTGCTTGAGAATATTTCGCTCATATGACGACGTGCATGCGTGTGTATGTGTATGTGCGGCTTCTTGTACTAGCCCAGACTTAAGCTGGTTTTATAGTGCTAGCCCACTGACATACCATGTCGCAGTGAAGCATGAATACCCCACTCAGACACATTATACTGACTCCGAGCCGACCAGTCCTTATTGTACCCATTAATGCCGAGCGCCAGACAGGGACCAACAAGTACCATATTTTAACGTGTTTTGGTATGACGCGGTCGGGGATCGAACCCGCGACCTTCCGCTTTCCGGGCGGACGCTCTAACCACTACACCACGGAGGCGGTCGCGAACTACATGTACATTTAGCGGTCCCTGAGTTCGTTATAACGAACTACATGTACATTTAGCGGTCCCTGAGTTCGTTAGAGCGAACTACATGTGCATTTAGCGGTCCCTGAGTTCGTTATAACGAACTACATGTACATTTAGCGGTCCCTGAGTTCGTTACAACCGTAGTTTTCCATACCTGTTAAAATAAATTACGACTCACTTATCGTATACGCTAAAATGTACTATAAAAAGAAGCATCTTCTGTACATACATTCTTCTTACTGATATTGTCCCCAGTATCTCAGTACACCGTTTAAACATAAGCATTCACCAGCTGCATATTTTGTTCATGCTTAAGTATATGAACGCGCCGTTTTCTACAAGTAAAACACACCATATAGTGTTCTGACAAAGAAAACCGTTAAGCACCAGTTTTATATGGTGGGTATTCTCTGTTTCGTGAAGAATATGGTTTATTACTTTGTGTTGCTTCGAGTCGATGTTTACCTGTCCTGATTTGGTTAGAGCCGAGTATTCTCTACACAGATTTGGTTAGAGCCGATTATTCTCTGTACTGATTTGGGTAGAGCCGAAATTTTACTTTCGGATTGGGTTAGATTTTTCTCTGTGCCGATTTGATAAGAACGGTTGGTTTGCTATATAGACTTGGTCAGAACCGATGTTTTGCTTTGCAAAACCAGTGTTTCACAATACTGAGTTATTTAGGGCCCCGACCGTTGCAGGCTTTAGAGCCGATGTTTGGCTTTACACACATTGTAAGAGTGTGTTCGCCCGTACCCTGTCATGTAATACAGTCTGGTGACCCGTACCTTGTCATGTAATAAAGTTTGGTGACCCGTACCCTGTCATGTAATAAAGTCTGGCCACCCGTACCGTAATAAAGTCTTGTCATGTAATAAAAAGTCCTGTCATGTAATAAAGTCTAACCCCGTACCTCCGTCACGTAATAAAGTTTGGTGACGCGTACCTGTCATGTAATAAAGTCTGGCCACCCGTACCCTGTCATGTAATAAAGTCTGTCCACCCGTACCTTGTCATGTAATAAAGTCTGGCCACCCGTACCCTGTCATGTAATAAAGTTTGGCCACCCGTACCCTGTCATGTAATAAAGTCTGTCCACCCGTACCTTGTCATGTAATAAAGTCTGGCCACCTGTAGTCTGGCCACCCTGTACCCTGTCATGTAATAAAGTCTTGGCCACCCGTACCCTGTCATGTAATAAAGTCTGGCCACCCGTACCTGTCATGTAATAAAGTCTGGCCACCCGTACCCTGTCATGTAATAAAGTTTGGTGACCCGTACCCTGTCATGTAATAAAGTCTGTCCACCCGTACCTTGTCATGTAATAAAGTCTGGCCACCTGTACCCTGTCATGTAATAAAGTTTCTGTAATACAGCCACACCTGTACCCTGTCATGTAATAAAGTCTGGCCACCCGTACCCCGTACCCTACCATGTCATGTAATAAAGTCTGGCCACCCGTACCCTGTCATGTAATAAAGTTTGGCCACCCGTACCCTGTCATGTAATAAAGTCTTGCCACCTGTACCCTGTCATGTAATAAAGACTGGCCACCCGTACCCTGTCATGTAATAAAGTATGGCCACCCGTACCCTGTCATGTAATAAAGTCTGGCCACCCGTACCCTGTCATGTAATAAAGTTTAGCCACCCGTACCATGTCATGTAATAAAGTCTGGCCACCTGTACCCTGTCATGTAATAAAGTCTGGCCACCCGTACCCTGTCATGTAATAAAGTTTGGCCACCCGTACGTACCATGTCTGTGTAATAAAGTCTGGCCACCCGTACCCTTGTCATGTAATAAAGTTTAGCCACCCGTACCCTGTCATGTAATAAAGTCTGGCCACCCGTACCCTGTCATGTAATAAAGTCTGGCCACCCGTACCCTGTCATGTAATAAAGTGTAATAAAGTGTAATGGCCACCCGTACCCTGTCATGTAATGTCATGTAATAAAGTATTGTAACCCGTACCCTGTCATGTAATAAAGTCTGGCCACCCGTACCTTGTCATGTACCCTGTACCATGTCATGTAATAAAGTCTGGCCACCCGTACCATGTCATGTAATAAAAACCTGTACCCTGTCATGTAATAAAGTATGGCCACCCGTACCCTGTCATGTAATAAAGTATGGCCACCCGTACCCTGTCATGTAATAAAGTCTGGCCACCCGTACCTTGTCATGTAATAAAGTATGGCCACCCGTACCCTGTCATGTAATAAAGAATGCCACCCGTACCACTGGCCACCCGTACCCTGTCATGTAATAAAAGTCACCCGTGGCCACCCGTACCCTGTCATGTAATAAAGTATTGTAACCCGTACCATGTCACGTAATAAAGTCTGGCCACCCGTACCCTGTCATGTAATAAAACCTGGTCACCCGTTCCCTAGCTGTCATGTAATAAAGTTAGGTGACCCGTACCCTGTCATGTAATAAAGTCTGGCCACCCGTACCCTGTGGTGTAAAAAAGTCTGGCCACCCGTACCCTGTCGTGTAATAATGTCTTTCTGTAAACATGATTTAGTTCCGAGTAGTAAGAGTTCCGGTTCGGAATAAATGCCGTGAAATTGAGAATGGATGACACGAATAAAAATTCCGCACATACGGCAAATATTCCATCGAACAGGAAGAAATACCGTAGGCCTAACCTATTCCAGTCATTATTGAATGCAAAATGGACTCATCCAACTTGTCAACATCCGGGATGTCTACTAACTTCAACTTGGTTACATGTTGACTGTAACCTGGATACTAACTGTAACTTGGTTACATGCTGACTGTAACTTGGCTACTGATTAACTGTAACTTGGTTACATGTTGACTGTAACCTGGCTACTGACTGTAACTTGGTTACATGTTGACTGTAACCTGGCTACTGACTGTAACTTGGTTACATGTCGACTGTAACCTGGCTACTGACTAACTGTAACTTGGTTACATGTCAACTGTAACCTGGCTACTGACTAACTGTAACTTGGTTACATGTTGACTGTAATCTGGCTACTGACTAACTGTAACTAGGTTACATGTTCACTAACCTGGCTACTGACTGTAACTTGGTTACATGTCGACTGTAACCTGGCTACTGACTGTTAATTGGTTACATGTTGACTGTAACCTGGCTACTGACAAACTTGGTAACATGTTGACTGTAACCTGGCTACTGACTAACTGTAACTTGGTTACATGTTGACTGTAACCTGGCTACTGACTGACTGTAACTTGGTTACATGTTGACTGTAACCTGGCTACTGACTGTAACCTGATTAATGAAGGTAACTTGGTTACATAATAACTGAACTCTTTTTAACACAAGATTCATTTAGAATCATCAGTTCGCATTCTGGGGAATCTACAATGTATTTTCATAAAAAAATTAAGTAACTTTCACACATGATAATTGCTTCTTGATAGCCACATGATTTGTTCCATATGGAACAAATACCGTAGGAAAATCTTTTTTTCCTTTCCGTTCCCCCCACGCCCCAATTTTTAAGACCACCCCAACAAACAAAACCCTCTTTTAGACACTTTATGATGTTTGTGGAAGTTCCTCTTTACCCGGAATAAATTCTGTGTGTGCGGAACGAAATAATTGTTCCGCATGCACTATTACAGGAACAAATGTTGGAATGAAAAGTTCCGCCGGAACGTTTACTATGGGGGAACCAAATCTTTTTTACATTTCCACCCGTACCCTGTCATGTAACAACGTTTGACCACCCGTATCCTGTCGTGTGATATAGTCTTGCCACCCGTACCCTGTCGTGTAATAAAGTCTGGCCACCCGTACCCTGTCGTGTAATAAAGTCTGGCCACCCGTACCCTGTCGTGTAATAAAGTCTGGCCACCCGTACCCTGTTATGTAATAACGTGTGACCACCCGCACCTATAGATCTGATTGTTAACGGCCTCACTATGTTCTGCGTTTATACCACACAAGCACAAATCTGTAGTGAACTAAATTCTTTTAAAACACATGATCAATAGTAACGTAAGATTATTCATTGATATTCATAAGCATTCATTAATATTCATCAGTACAGAAGTGTACGATAAACCACTGTATGGTCGTAAGGAAGATAGTTTTTGTATCACGAGGAACACGCCGTTTCCGAGTCATCAGGTGAATGAATAGTATGAAGCAAAGAGCATATCTATGACAGCAGGAGACGCCAGCCAGCCATGAACCGCGACCAGGAACCTCCCTGTCCCCGTGTCCGCCCGGGAAAGTCACATAGGGATATTGTGATTAAGTGAGTATGGTTTTACGCCGCTTTTAGCAATATTCCAGCAATATCACGGCGGGGACACCAGAAATGGGCTTCAAACATTGTACCCATGTGGGTAATCTAACCCGGCTCTTCGGCATGACGAGCGAACACTTTGACCACTAGGCTATCCAAACACCCCTGTGGGATATTGTGATCCTCCTATGAGGCAAGTCTCATTGAACCAAGTATCAAATGAATATTATACAAATATAAACCTTTCAGTAGGTCAGTATCTGTTTTTATGGTCCCGAGGAAAGTAACATTGACTGAGGACGGCAAAATCGAGGGATACAATAGTCATGGGATTTCCATGCTATATTCAGTAACTTAAGTCAATATCGCATTTTATCGGACTTGGGATGGACGGAGTGGGTATTTAAAACCTGTCACATGATCATTTCTCGGCCAATGAAAACGCTCGAGAATTCTTCTTGATGTAATAATTCAATAGATTGCAAGCCTTGTCAGAACAGAACAGAACTTTATTGCTTTTCAGGCCGTAAGACAACGGCATATGAATATCACAGTGACTAAACAAATCTATACATCAACCCTAACAAACGTTCGGTAGTATAGTTCGGGTTGTGAGACACAGTGACTCTTTTCGTGGCGTGGCAAGGCTTGGCGTGGCGTGGCGTGGCGTGGCGTGGCGTGGCGTGGGTGGTGTTTAAACTTGTCACAGCATCATCACAAATGAGTCCGTTAAAGACTCGATGTTTTCCAGAACTCCTTCACACGGATCGAATGCTGAGTGAAAACAACAAGCAAACATGACGGCCAGGTCCAGTATAAGATGATCCGTGAACCCTTTGATCAGAATATGTCTGCTTCCGGTACTTCTACAGGACAAGCAACCCCTTTACCCGCTTCCGCTCGCACGTGCCGCCCTCCTTACCCCAAATCTAAATGCTACTAAACTGTAAAAAAACACAATCCCAAGATGTCTTTGGATCGGGCCCCAGAAGACAAAGATCAGTCAGTAAGAAGGTCAAGACAGACGTTTGAATCCTCCGGGCAATCATCATTTTAAATCCACAAATTAACGGATCAGAGTCGTGGCAGCGCTAATAACTGCCCTGTACGATAGGGCGGGTAATATCCCCCAAAATAGCCTCCCGTTTACTGCAGACAAAGACCCACCGAGGTGGAGACGAGCTTGTAGGATTTAGCAAATTAGCGCAGCTCCATCGACGACCATGATTGACACCAGACCGCCAGGTTTATCATATGGCAATTTCCGCCCGTGTCTCCCAGCTGAAGCCCAGCCTCCAATCTGCCCTTCTTTCCATTCCCGGGAACCCTGAGAAATGTTTCTTAAATAATTGATTTCGTAAAATGTGTCGAGTACAGCAACAGAAATGTAACCTGGGTAATCGAGCTTGCCCTAACATGGCCGTTGTAATTGGGCGAATGGTCTGGTCGTGAAGACTCACATGAGAAGGTGACTCTGGAGCCATAGGACTGACTGTTATGTCCGCGCCGGCAATGGGGTGCGAATGATATGGTATTAACCGCCATGCTATTATGGTGAGCAGGACATGTTGGTGTAATTGTCGTACGTACGGCTAAGTGCCCGTGGACGTGTTAATGGTGTCTAGGTGGTCAGGAACAGAGGGAGTTGATGGATGCTGCTTCCGACATAGTCACCAGTACAACGGTAAATTTAACGGGAAATGGAAGCTCTGACCACAACGAAAACACTCTTCGATGGCTTTCCGGTTGTGGGTGAGTGAGTGAGTGAGTGGGCGGGCGGGTTAGTGGGTGTTTTTTAGGTGTGTGAGCGAGCGAGCGAGGTGAGCGATTGAGTGGGTGGGTGGGGGTGAAGGAGTAAGCGTGAGTGAGTGAGTAGGTGGGTGATGGGTAGGGGAATAGGTAGGTTTATACGTGAGTAAGAGTCAGTGGGTGGTTTAAGTGAGTGAGTTAGTAGGAAGCTCGCAAGCGTTCGCGGCACTCTTCAAAACATGATGAGTGAGTACGCAAACAAGTGAGTTGAGTTTAATAACACTTTATACTATATTCCAGCAATATCTCAACAATATTCCAGCAATATCTCAACAATATTCCAGCACTATCTCAACAATATTCCAGCAATATCTCAACAATATTCCAGCAATATCTCAACAATATTCCAGCACTACCTCAATAATATTCCAGCAATATCTCAACAATATTCCAGCAATATCTCAACAGTATTCCAGCAATATCTCAACAATATTCCAGCAATATCTCAACAGTATTCCAGCACTACTTCAATAATATTCCAGCAATATCTCAACAATATTCCAGCAATATCTAAACAATATTCCAGCAGTATCTCAACAATATTCCAGCAATATCTCAACAATATTCCAGCAATATCTCAACAATATTCCAGCAATATCTCAACAGTATTCCAGCAATATCTCAACAATATTCCAGCACTACTTCAATAATATTCCAGCAATATCTCAACAATATTCCAGCAGTATCTCAACAGTATTCTAGCAATATCTTCATTTGTTTTAGAATTGTCTGTATATGTAAGATGTCAGTAATTTGGTTTACGATATCGGTAAATAACTGAAGATATCTTTTATCAGTTTCTGATATTTAAAGTAGAATTACTGATGTCTTTAAATCTTACTGAGTGAGTTTGGTTTTACGCCGCCTTTAGCAATATTCCAGCAACATCACGGCGGGGGACACCAGAAATGGGCTTCACACATTGTATCCATGTGGGGAATCGAACCCGGATCTTCGGCATGACGAGCAGACGCTTTAACCACTAGGCTACCCCACCGTGCCTAAATGTTACTGAGATATCAAGAAAATATTATTTTTTCATATCACCGAAACAATTAACATTATGTTATGCATAATCATATTAGAAATATATTCAAGATATCTTAAATACAATTACAAGATATCTTGAAATGATATATACATGTCCAGAAACACATTACCTACTAGTATGTCATACGTGTGATATCTTTAATTAAATTCAAGATGTGTTCTGCTCTGACCATGACTGATATCTAGATGTCACTGACATTTTGAAGATATCTTTATATCAATTGTTGATATGTGCGATAAAACGGGCGGAGAAAGATGAACACATATTTAAAAATACGTCCGGCTACATATCTATAATTCTTCAAGTTCCAACATGGAGGCAAACGGTCTTTACCTTTGACAAGTCGTTGCAGCGCACATTGATTCGGGAACCAGACCAGAATCGAGAAACCATTTCAAAAGGAGTTTTATTACCAATGGGAATACAATCTTCATTCAAGATATAAATGTATATTGAATGTTATCTGAATATTTATCTGCAAGATTTCAGGAACTGAATTTCTGACATCATGAGAACAACAACTTTATTTAATATTTCTAAACCCCACATGGGTACAATGAGTGAAGCCCATTTCTGGTGTCCCCCGCCGTCATATTGCTGGAATATTGCTAAAAGCAGCGTAAAACAAAACTCAGTCAGTCATATTTCGTAATGTAATATTATTAATCTAATTCAAGAAATCAGATATTCTTTACACCATATCATTGATATGCCTCATCATAACCTCAATGATATTTCGTGATATAATGCATTTTATTGCAGATATCTATAATTATATCTATTCGAGATATCTTCAATTTATCGCTAATTTAAAGGTCACATGCAACCTAAAACACAACTTTGCAGATTCTGATACCTTTCGGTATGGACTTACCGTAACAAATTATCAAAAATGCAAATTCAACTTATAAAGTTGAAAAATAACGCGATGAAAAAACCCCGTGAAATCGGAGTTCAAACGATTCACTAAATTCACCCCAGCTGGGGTGAAAAGTGGTTTCAACACAAGTTCTGCGCTGCGCTCATGGCGCATGCGCAGTGAATAGGTTCGCGCAGCTTGAAGCAGGATTCCGGATTATAAGGTCATGAGCAGGAGCAGTCTAATCTTGGTTGTGTACACAAACAACAAATAGTAAATAATCTACTCGTTACATAAAAGAACCTTGTTAAGGATCTAGATCTATTCAGCTATGTGTTAAGCAGTGAAGCGTTCGACATTTCAAGGTTTTGACGGAAAACCTTCGCTGGCGGTGAGTACTCGGAGTAGGTTTTGATGTGAGCTATTTTTCTAATGTTTTGACTTTTGTTGATATTTCACAGGCGCGAGCTTTTTATATGTGATGACAGTAGATTACCGATTTAACTGTTTATAGAATTTCATTTGACTATTTAACCACGCGTTCTTCTTACCGAGTCACTTTCTCAGTTCGATACTTAAAAGCAACGTCATTATTTAGCATTGTCAGAATTTCTAACCGTGATAAAGATATGACTCTGTCACAGACAAAACTCAATGTCTGTTTTATTGACACCGGGTCTGCCTGCCTGTCTACACAACTTCGATCACTGACCACATGCAATTTGAACTTAACACCTATCAGGCTATACACCATAAACAAAACGCATTGATTTATGGCTCGTGCACCTGAGTTCTGTCTCTGTCACATTATATAATGACCCAGACAGGCAGGTGTGATACTTATACAAATGACATGTTATGATGTCTGTTGATTGCAAAATGTTATACACAAGAATGAGCATGTATTTCCAAAACCCAACATCTCTATACACACACAAAGAGTCATGAGCGTATCGGCAAATGAACCAGCCAATGAAAGTCTTCGTTACACTTAAGTGCACGCCCACCCGCTCTGACTGGGTTCGGTATTCCGGGTGCTTCGTTTCGAGGGAAGTAAACCCAAGTACAAAATATTGCACTTTTGATTTGCGATTGTACGCTTATAATTCTGTTTATTTCTTGTTTCATAGTCAGCAATGTATATTATATGTCATGAATAAGTGATAATTGTGTTTTAATTATGTTTGTTTTTTTGCCTGCATGTGACCTTAAAGTCCAGATGCATTAGAAACCACTGGATATATCATTAATAAATACATGTGAATGTGAACACGGTCTGCCATAAAACACGAGACATTGTAGGGTACACATTGTAGGGTAAACGTTAATATAATTATAACATTATATGACGACCTGTGATTAACAGATAGATCTTCACCCAAGATAAAATCTACCATGAAACCTACGGTTTCCCTCGAAGTAATGATTTGAATTCTTCGTGGTCTTTCTTTTAGCTTAATTTTTCATTTGGAGATACTACATTCGATCATCACCCCCACACACTCGCACGTACGCACATAAGCACATAAGCACACGCGTTCCCGCTATAAAACGATCAACAAAATCCCGGTTCCGTTTTGTACGGTGCCAAAGTTGTCACATGACTGTCTTCATGTAGAACAATGACAGGGAAAGTGGCAGTGGCAGTGGCTGCAGCAGAGGCAGCAGTAGATATGTTTTGGTTGTTGTTTAACGCCGCACTCAGTATCTAAATAACCGAGTCGGGGCCAGACAATCCAGTGATCAACAACATGAGCATCGATTCTACGCAACTGGGATACGATGACATGTAGTAGTAATAGTTGGAGTAGTAGTAGTAGTAGAAGTAGTAGTAGTAGTAGTAGTAGCAGTAGTAGTTTTGAGTTTTAGTTTAGTTTTACGCCGCACTCCAGTAGGAGTAGTAGGAGTAAAATAAGATAAGGTAAGATAAACTTTATTGTCCCGCAAGGGAAATTTGTCTTGCATTCAAAGAGCCAATACAAGCATATAACAACAAATAATTTAAAGTATACTAGTATATGCACAATGCCAAGCTAATCAGAATATAATGTTGAATTATAACATAATCAAAGTTCATGATATAATAATCACTCGTGCCTCATCATAGATTTCACTATTACAATTTTGGAGGTAGATTTAGATGTTTTATGCTGTATGGGACAAATGATTTTGAAGTTCTATTAGTTTTGTAATCAGTCTAAGTAAACTTAGGCTCAGTATTAGTCGTTACACTGCTATACTGAGTCTAACAAAACCTTGTGGAAGGTCGCGTCAGGTAACCTTTGAGCGACCTATGACCATCCAATCAAACGCGACAGAGTTACGTAACCTGTCTGTGGTTTCGTTGGCGGGCGAGAGTGAAGCAGGCGACTTTTTGGCAACTATTAATCGCTCGGTATTAATTAACCACAAGTTTTTTAAGAATGAATTTGGTGTTCCGCATAAGACTAACCACAAATCTTTCATATGTAATAGTTACTAGACTAAAAAACCCAGAGTTTATTTGTTCTTTAAATGATCGCAATTTACGCCTCTGTTGTGCTTTCCTATGTACACGATGTGTTGACTTCCATGAAAGGTTATTTACAATGATAGTACCTAGATATTTATACCCTTCTACTATTTCTACTTCCTGTCGATCAATACAAACAGGTTTCAGTTTTGTTTTGTTTGCAATATAGTTGTAGTAGTAGTTTCTGAGTTTTAGTTTAGTTTTACTCCGCACTCCAGTAGTAGTAGTAGAAGAAGAAGAAGTAGTAGTAGTAGTAGTAGTAGGAGTAGTAGTAGTTGGAGTAGTAGTAGTAGTAGTAGTAGTAGTAGTTGTAGTTGGAGTAGTAGTAGTAGTTGGAGTCTAGAAGAGCAGACAGTAGTAGCCGCAGTGGTAGTTGAGTGAGTGCGGAGGGACAGTCTGCACTTTGTCACTCACCCCGGTGAATACACACATGACTGAGGGCCTGACGGCGACTACAATCGACACGACTGTTGTCTCGTCCCAGTGATCACACTGTTATAGGGGCGTGGTGAGGAGCTACACCGTGTTATTTGCCGTTGACTCACCGTTGTATTCATAATCCCGTCCAGGCGGAGGAACATGCCGTTCGTTAAATGTCACCCGTTCGTCTTTTGTTAATTCCTTCCCCTTCTCCTTTATCTCTCCCGACAACAGAGAAATAAAAAAACTGAACATTGAATAAAGAGCTGAAGAACACAAATCTATTATGAGCAAAATAAAATGATGTAAAAACACACTGAAACAACAGAGGAAAGAGAATCTCGTATTTAAATGGAAGAGAGCACGCGTGACTGTACGAGATTAAAAACAGAACTGGCGGTGTTGTTTTTTGTACTTAACCCTAAAATAAGATCCGGGATCATTTGTTTTACCCTCATCCACATGGGGTTGTGTTTGACATCTCTCATTTGCAAGGGTAGCCTGTGATCCATCAGAACATCAATTAAGCCCGACACACGAAGGAAGGTGTTTTTGAGCTGAAATAAATGCCACGGAAAAAAACATCAGCCGTCCCGTATCTCCAGGGGAGATGACTCACAAGGAGCGACAAACACGAGGTTTCACGAAATTCTGGACGCCTTCCGCCAGCCAAACCCAATTACAGCTCACCCGGACGAAGACAGAGAGAGAGAGAGAGAGCAATTTAGGGAAATGCTATCATATTTAAAACTGGAACATCCCCTCACGTGTCTCCAGAAAAGAAATGCATATTTTATTGAATCGTTGGAATTCCTTTATTGCAATCCCAGCTTGGCATTGACCGGTGAAGTTGGGCATGCATCAGAATGAGATGACGCTGTGGTGTGGGTGTGCGACTACAGCAGGATCACTTGATGCTGGCTCGAACTGTGGCCTGTCTCAGTTATTGAACTGCATTCACCTACACCTTTCTGAAATACTAAAGCCTTAACCTGAACAATTCTAGATTGCCTCAGGTTCTGAATTTCCCGTCTCACTGGAGCTCCTTTTCAATTTAAATGGAATTATTTGTTTCGAAATTAGATATATTAAGAGAATATGATTGAGGCCAGTCCAGTCATTGAACTGAATCATTTCCCCTTCCACCCTGCCCTGGGGCGGTGGGGTAGCCTAGTGGCAAAGCGTTCCCCGTCACGCCGAAGACCCGGGTTCTGCAATACTACATCCTTAAATGTGAAAGGTCTGGTGACTTAAACCGTGAAGGTCTGGACTTAAATTGAAAAAGGGCGTAAACTTAAACTTGAAAGGTCTAGACTTCAATTGAAAAGGTCTAGACTTAAATTGAAAGGTCTAGACTGCCCCAGAAAAGGTCTAATCTTCGTCAGGTTGGGAATCCTTTCAATTTAAATTGGATTTTTGTTTCAAGTGAAATTATATTTATTCAGAGACTAAATTAGTCTAGGTTAAACTTGTGTCCACCTCGATATTTTGTCTTTATTACCTGTGTAAGTTCAATTTTATGTGGTGAAGCAAAGTTGGTCTTCATACACCGACTTCCGTGTCAACACATTGCAAAGTTATTTTCTTCAACGCATGTTAGAAACCAATACTATTCAGTAAGGTCAGGAAGGATCCCAATTATGTGTTTTGTGTGAGAATTCCTGGATAGCAGCTATTCCCAAATATCTGATCCATATTAGAATTACGGATTAGAATAGGCAAACAGTACGTATTCCGTGTGAGCATATCGGATAGCATATCGAGAATAGATCCCTGGTATGTGTTCCGTGTATGTGTTCCGTGTGAAGAATTCCTGGACGAGATTAGAATGAGAATTAGACGAGAATAGATCCCTGGTGTGTGTTCCGTGTGAGAATTCCGGATTAGAATAGATCCCTGGTATGTGTTCCGTGTGAGAATTCGGATTAGAATAGGTCCTGGTATCGTGTGAGTGAGAATTCCGGATTAGGTATGTGTTCCGTGTGAGAATTCCGGACGAGAATAGATCCCTGGTATGTGTTCCGTGTGAGAATTCCGATTAGAATAGATCCCTGGTATGTGTTCCGTGAGAATTCCGGACGAGAATAGATCCCTGGTATGTGTTCCGTGTGAGAATTCGGACGAGAATAGATCCTGGGTGTTCCGTGTGAGAATTCCGGACGAGAATAGATCCCTGGTATGGTATGTGTTCCGTGTGAGTAATTCCGGACGAGAATAGGTCCCTGGTATGTGTTCCGTGTGAGAATTCCGGATTAGAATAGGTCCCTGGTATGTGTTCCGTGTGAGTGAGAATTCCTGGATTAGAAATAGGTCCCTGGTATGTGTTCCGTGTGAGAATTCCGGATTAGAATAGATCCCTGGTATGTGTTCCGTGTGAGAATTCTGACGAGAATAGGTCCTAATTATGTGTTCCGATGATGAGAATAGATCCCTGGTATGTGTTCCGTGTGAGAATTCCGGACTAGAATAGATCCCTGGTATGTGTTCCGTGTGAGAATTCCGGACGAGAATAGATCCCTGGTATGTGTTCCGTGTGAGAATTCCGGACGAGAATAGATCCCTGGTATGTGTTGTGTTCCGGATTAGAATAGGTCCCTGGAATGTGAGAATTCCGGACGAGAATAGATCCCTGGTATGTGTTCCGTGTGAGAATTCCGGACGAGAATAGATCCCTGGTATGTGTTCCGTGTGAGAATTCCGGACGAGAATAGATCCCTGGTATGTGTTCCGTGTGAGAATTCCGGACGAGAATAGATCCCTGGTATGTGTTCCGTGTGAGAATTCCTGGTATGTGTTCCGTGTGAGAACGAGAATAGATCCCTGGTATGTGTTCCGTGTGAGAATTCCGGACGAGAATAGATCCCTGGTATGTGTTCCGTGTGAGAATTCCGGACGAGAATAGATCCCTGGTATGTGTTCCGTGTGAGAATTCCGGATGAGAATAGATCCCTGGTATGTGTTCCGTGTGAGAATTCCGGATTAGAATAGGTCCCTGGTATGTGTTCCGTGTGAGAAAGTCCCTGGTATGTGTTCCGGATTGAGAATAGATCCCTGGTATGTGTTCCGTGTGAGAATTCCGGACGAGAATAGGTCCCTGGTATGTGTTCAGTAGAATTCGGACGAGAATAGGTCCCTGGTATGTGTTCCGTGTGAGAATTCCGGATTAGAATAGGTCCCTGGTATGTGTTCCGTGTGAGAATTCCGGATTAGAATAGGTCCCTGGTATGTGTTCCGTGTGAGAATTCCGGACGAGAATAGATCCCTGGTATGTGTTCCGTGTGAGAATTCCGGACGAGAATAGGTCCCTGGTATGTGTTCCGTGTGAGAATTCCCTGGTATGTGTTCGGACGAGAATAGATCCCTGGTATGTGTTCCGTGTGAGAATTCCGGACGAGAATAGATCCCTGGTATGTGTTCCGTGTGAGAATTCCGGACGAGAATAGATCCCTGGTATGTGTTCCGTGTGAGAATTCCGGATTAGAATAGATCCCTGGTATGTGTTCCGTGTGAGAATTCCGGACGAGAATAGATCCCTGGTATGTGTTCCGAATTGAGAATTCCTGGATGTGTTCCGTGTGAGAATAGATCCCTTATTATGTGTTCCGTGTGAGAATTCGGACGAGAATAGATCCTGGTATGTGTTCCGTGTGAGAATTCCGGATTAGAATAGATCCCTGGTATGTGTTCGGATTAGAATGTGAGAATTCGGATTTCGGACGAGAATAGATCCCTGGTATGTGTTCCGTGTGTGAGAATAGGTCCTGGTATGTGTTCCGTGTGAGAATCGGACGAGAATAGGTGGTATGTGTCCGTGTGAGAATTCCGGACGAGAATAGGTCCCTGGTATGTGTTCCGTGTGAGAATTCCGGACGAGAATAGATCCCTGGTATGTGTTCCGTGTGAGAATTCCGGACGAGAATAGATCCCTGGTATGTGTTCCGTGTGAGAATTCCGGACGAGAATAGATCCTGGAGAATTCCGGACGAGAATAGATCCCTGGTATGTGTTCGATCCCTGGTATGTGATGAGAATTCCGGACGAGAATAGATCCCTGGTATGTGTTCCGTGTGAGAATTCCGGACGAGAATAGATCCCTGGTATGTGTTCCGTGTGAGAATTCCGGACGAGAATAGATCCCTGGTATGTGTTCCGTGTGAGAATTCCGGATTAGAGAATAGATCCCTGGTATGTGTTCCGTGTGAGAATTCGGACGAGAATAGGTCCCTGGTATGTGTTCCGTGTGAGAATTGAGAATTCCGGATTAGAATAGATCCCTGGTATGTGCATAATAGATCCCTGGTATGTGTGAGAATTCCGGATTAGAATAGGTCCCTGGTATGTGTTCCGTGTGAGAATTCCGGATTAGAATAGATCCCTGGTATGTGTTCCGTGTGAGAATTCCGGATTAGAATAGGTCCCTGGTATGTGTTCCGAGTGAGAATTCCGGATTAGAATAGGTCCCTGGTATGTGTTCCGTGTGAGAATCTCGGATTAGAATATATCCCTGGTATGTGTTCAGTATGAGAATTCCGGATTAGAATAGGTCCCTGGTATGTGTTCCGTGTGAGAATTCCGGACGAGAATAGATCCCTGGTATGTGTTCCGTGTGAGAATTCCGGACGAGAATAGATCCCTGGTATGTGTTCCGTGTGAGAATTCCGGACGAGAATAGATCCCTGGTATGTGTTCCGTGTGAGAATTCCGGACGAGAATAGATCCCTGGTATGTGTTCCGTGTGAGAATTCCGGACGAGAATAGATCCCTGGTATGTTTTCGGATAGTGTGAGAATTCCCTGGTATGTGTGTGAGAATTTCGGATTGGAATAGGTCCCTGTATGTGTTCCGTGTAAAATTCCGGGTTCGAATTAAAGCCCTTGTCTTTATCGCACAAGGCTCCAAAAAGGTGCCTAGAATGTATTTGCGTCGGAAGATTCCGGGTTAGAATACGTTCCCAGTTCGAATTCCGTGAAGGAATTCCGGGTTAGAATAGATCCCCTGTCTATCATCGTGTGAGGCTCCAATTAGGTGTTTGGTGTTGGTGACGTCATCATAATCGATGACGCGGTGCGTCTCTCCTGCTTGCAGTCATTGGCTCCACAGGGCCAATCTCAACAAGTTACAAGTCAGCGCAATATATCCATTCTGTGGCAATAGGACAACATTCACTCGTTGAGATTATTGACTTGCACATTATTGCAGCACAACAATGTGACTAATAAATCTATAGTTCGTTACCTCCGTATACCATCGCAACTCTTCCGGTGATGATGCAAGAGTTTTCGGATAAAATATTGTGATGGCATTTCCATTTCACTCAACAAGCCATCATTGATACAGTTCTTAAGAATACCATGTATTCTTGGTGTTCCACTTCATGGTGTCTGCGTAATGACGATGGTAGTTTAACCGAGACGTAGGGCCGTCATTGCACTAAGTTCTCTTTGCGGAGCCGGCCCAGCACTTCTGTAATGAGTCTTAGCGCAATGACGATGGTACTTTAACAGACGTAGGGCCGTCATTGCACTAAGTTCTCTTTGCGGAGCCGGCCCAGCACTTCTGTAATGAGTCTTAGCGCAATGACGATGGTACTTTAACAGACGTAGGGCCGTCATTGCACTAAGTTCTCTTTGCAGAGCCGGCCCAGCACTTCTGTAATGAGTCTTAGCGTAATGACGATACTTTAACAGACGTAGGGCCGTCATTGCACTAAGATCTCTTTGCGGAGCCGGCCCAGCACTTCTGTAATGAGTCTTAGCGTAATGACGATGGTACTTTAACAGACGTAGGGCCGTCATTGCACTAAGATCTCTTTGCGGAGCCGGCCCAGCACTTCTGTAATGAGTCTTAGCGTAATGACGATGGTATTTTAACAGACGTAGGGCCGTCATTGCACTAAGTTCTCTTTGCGGAGCCGGCCCAGCACTTCTGTAATGAGTCTTAGCGTAATGACGATGGTACTTTAACAGACGTAGGGCCGTCATTGCACTTAGATCTCTTTGCGGATCCGCGCCCAGGACTTCTGTAATGAGTTTGCGACCGTACTGTCGTTATTTCCCCCGAGGATTCATGTTGATGGTAAGCTGCGGTATCCCTCATCCCTTCATCGTTAAGTAATAGTTTTAGAGTAGGTAACAGCTGCGACTGTTGACAGAACAAATACAGTCGTCGTCTCTCTTTCCTGGACCCGTGTCTGTGTTTGTTTACGATGTAAAATACTTCTGCAATATCACGTGTTCTGATGAAATACAACATTTTGAGATAAGCAAAAACACTTGTTCATAAAATTCTTTGAATATCCTATTACCGTAGATATTCAAAAGGTTATCCTCAACATATTATATCCAATACACGCAATGGAAACACATTAGAAGGGGCATTGTGTGCATTGTAATTTGTTCACACTTTTTGTTTACATTGCGACAACGAATCCTCTAGAGTTCAATACAAGACTACTGCCTTTAACGCTTATTTTGATGCTCATAACGTAATATACAGTGTATATCTGTTTGGCTTGACAGTTCCACACCGCACTACTGTGCTCACACTATCGACCATTGGTTGATCTCGTCCTTCTGGAACACATTTTGTGATATTTTGACTGTCGATAAGAGCGTCTATCTTTTATTTGTTTCATTACCAATATGTACTGTAATAATGTAATATTACACCATCCATCTTATCTCTAAGTTTAACTATGTGTGTATAGGGATATAATTTATCTATGCATTGTTTTATGGATTTTATGTGTCTCGTAGGCCGGTAAAGGCCGGGCAGATGTTTCATATGTGATACAGAAGATTTTATATATTATGTAAACATCTGCGTGACACAATAATAAAATAATTTCTCTCTCTCTCTCTGTAATAATGACATATATCTTTACGTTAATTGGCTAGGTATGTATCATGTAAGCTTGATAAAGGATTGTGAGAATAGTGAGTGAGTGAGTATGGTTTTACGCCTCATTTAGCAATATTCCAGTAATATTACGCCGGGGTACACCAGAAATGGGCTTCACACATTGTACCCATGTGGAGAATCGAACCGGGGCCTTCAACGTGACGGGCGGACACTATAACCATTAGGCTACCCCACCGCCCAAGTGAGAATAGGTTATTTCTTCTTATAATGTAAACATTGATGTCACACTGTCCATCATTGCCAGATTAATATTTTTTTTCATTCATTTGCCAAAGTCCACGTTTTGGGTCGCGTGGCAGACATCATGCATCTATTTGAGTTTTATAATGGCGAGATACTTGTATTAGTTTAACCGAATATTTAAATCCGATATTCACCCAGGAGAAAATGCATCATTTCTGTCCTCAAATCATATCGTCTACAGATTGACTTCCCCAAAGAAACTCTTGACCTTTTGAAATGTTCGCCATTTTTTTCTTCGAATTACAACACTGTTCTCGTTTGAAGGAATTCTCGCGTGAGCGCCCCCCTGCAGTGATGAGAATTAGACAAGATTTTATCATTCTTTGATGCAGGAAAATTTCTTGTCGCGAAAATCTCAGGGGTAATGAGTCATAGTTAATTGATTTCCCGACCAGCATGGGGGAAGTCTCTGTTGTTTCAAGAGAACTTTCTCCATTAGGACAATGGATAAGCCGCACCCAGGCTTGGAACTGTCGGTAGAGGGCGCTGGAAGAGACCACTTTCATTCGTGAACACTCGTGTTTTTCCGAGGCAAGACGAATGGCAACTCGCGCATCCTGTGGCAGTTTTATCAACTTGGTTTCATCTATCGCAAACGGGCGTAACATAAAAACTAGTTTAAGAGAGTTTAAAAGGAGTTTTAATTTTTTCAGATTATTGCCTTTTACATTCATTTCTTATTCAGTATGGCGAAACAACTGTGGCAGATAACTTGCATTTTCAAAAACAAATTAAGCATGAAAACTATAGGTAAAAGGTATATATAATCATATTCTGATTGGTTGCCGTCCCGTCCCGTTCAGTGTAACATTAATCGACAGGGACGAGTCAGGGTATCGAAAGGGGAGACTGGTGTCACATCAGTTCACTGACCGACATTACAGCCACGTCAACCTCTAGCTATTGTGGTAAAACGGTTAAACTGACGCCCAAGTGGTCCAGAAATGTCCCTACTACTTCTTATTCAGTGTCGTGAAATCACTTGGAATTCCATAAATTATACCTGTAAACAAGAACAAATAGGCAAAAGGTATATAATCATATTCTGACTGCTTGTCGTCTCATACATTGTAACATTGATCGACGGAGGCGTGTCTTATTGTAATGAGTGAGTGAGTATAATTTTACGCCGCTTTTAGCAATATTACAGCAATATCACGACGGGAGACACCAGAAATGGGCTCCACACATTATATCCATGTGGGAAATCGACCTCAGGTCTTCAGTGTGACGAGCAAACGCTTTAACCACTGGGCTACCCCACCGCCCCTCTGGCGGTAGTGGAGATTGTGGCAGTTCCATAGAAAATACAGGCTTGACTCCAAGCAACCCCTGCCCATCGTATGAGGCTAGCAGGTAGTCAGACTCTGTGATATTGCAGACAGCTTGGCATCGTCACTACTACTACTACTATCGCGTCTACTATCACTACTACCACAACTGCTACTACTACTACTACTACTGCTGCTGCTACTACTACTACTATTATTATTACTACTACTACAACTGTAACTACCACTACTACTGCTGCTGCTACTACTACTACTACTGCTACCACTACTACTACTACTACTACTACTACTCACTACTACTATCACTTCTACTATCACTACTACCACAACTGCTACTACTGCTACTAGCACTACTGCTACTGTTACTACTACGACGACTACTACTGCTGCTGCTACTACTACTATTATTACTGCTACTACTACGACTACTACTACTGCTACTACTACTACTACTATTACTACTGTTACTACTACTACTACTACTACTAGTAGTAGTGCTGCTGCTGCTACCATTACATAGGACAACCTTTCTATATTATTGGAATATTTTCCTTATAATCATACTTTAATACAGTCGGTTTGAGTCAAAATGATACCGATGAATAACAATCTAACTCCAAATGGGTTCCTGATCAAACATTTATTTCAACGCAGAATGTAGTGAAAGCATCAGACCAACTCTGGAAACAAGTTTCATAACGGTAGTCTCTAAAATGTCACCATAAATAGATGCGTATCCCAACTGCATAGATCTATGCTCATGCTGTTGATCACTGGATTGTCTGGTCCAGACTTGATTATTTACAGATCGCCGCCATATAGCTGGAATATTGCTGAGTACGGCGTTTAACCAAAACAAACAAGAAACATACGTGAAGTAACTGAAATAAGGAATGTTGTTAGACCCCAGTTACTTTCAACTCATGGAAACAGAAACTATCACTCCAAATATACCCCACACGGAGAAAATAAATTAAACTTTTAAAAATTTACCCCAGACAATGGCCCCTTTAAATATTTAACAAGTGCAAATAATTAAAGTCCAGCTAGGCGAATAAAGCAATTAAGTGCGCATGTCAGAACATCCAAAATGGCGTCGAGCAAGAGACTTCGATGAGTAATACCGCCAATTAACACAACCATTTGTGAGGCCGATGAACCAGTAAGCATGTAATACAATTTGACATATTAATCAGCAAGATTCCAGTCAACGGATGGCCTGATTTGCCACAGCAGTACTCTCCCCTTTCTCTGCCACGCGCCCTTAATCAGGTTCGCTGTTCGGAGCCTTGCTTCCCGTCAAGGTCGCTTTGTCCCTCGCTCTTTGCTTATTTTAGTTTCTAATTTCTGTCGAACAATGACCCATATCGAGGTCTGCCGAGGACGTTAAATACTCAGTTCAAAGGCCAGACATTCAATATGACGGCATGTGGTTATTTGTTCTGAGCTAATTAATTCATTTCCGAGTCAGGCCTTGGTCTTGAAATATTGAATAATAAATAATGTCATTACGTAATTTGATTTTAATGAAAAATGCTCGTGTAGTTCAGTGCGCTTTTGACAAGGTGCAGTTTGGACACGGAAACACGGTTGAATAATGTCTTCTATTATCGTCAGATTTACAAGGTGCAATAACATATTCGCTTTCATGATCCGTGGCTTATGGCCTTTCCTTATGTTTGAAAATTCAAGGAAATCGTCTCATATAAACTGTTCTTTGTTTGTACGTGCGCTGAGTTTTGTTTGGTGTGAATAGATCTGTTCATCTGCAATCTCGTTAGTATCCGATCTTTGTTCTCGCAGCTGGTACACACACCACTGAGGGTAGAAAATGCATTCATTTAGCCACTCACTAACTCACTGACCCGTCCACCCAACCTTGCATGTACTTACTCACGTAAACGCAGCCACCCTTTCACTCACGTGCTCATTCACTCCCTCACCCTTTCATTCACTTACTCACTCGCTCAAGCAAACCCACCACTCGATCTCCGCGATACTGAGACAAGCCTTCTTAAAGGTACGCTCTGCATTACTGTTTTATAACATTACATGGCGGAATAAATTGCAGGAACGTGTTGATGGAACATATAGATGGAATATGTCCCTGGAATATTGCTTGCTTGCTTGTTGTTTGTTTGTTTGTTATTTTACGCCGCACTCAGCAACATTCCAGCTATATGGTCTGCAAATAATCCAGTCTGGACCATACAATCCAGTGATCAACAGCATGAGCATCGATCTACATAGTCGGAATACGATGACATGTGCCAACCAAGTCAGCGGGCCTGAAAAGCATCGGTTGCTGATGGAATAAGTTGCTGGAATAAGTTGCTAGAGTAAGTTGCTCGAATACTTGCCTGAATATGATGATAGAATATAATGCTGAAATAGGTTGCTGGAATAAGTTGCCAGGACCCCGTTTTACAAAGCTCTCGTAATCCTAAGATCTCGTAAGTTTTGTCGTAGCATTCGTACCCTTCATATACTGTAACATAGGGAGCACGAATGCTATGAGAAAAGTTACGAGATCTTAAGCTTACGAGAGCTTTGTGAAACGGGGCCCAGAATACTTGTCTGAATATGATGATGAAACATGATGCTGGAATAAGTTACTGGAGTAAGTTGCTAGAATACTTGCCTGAATATGATGGTGGAATATGTAGCTGAAATATGTCACAAGAATGTGATCCGGAAATGTATTGTTGCATTATTGGCTATTATTGCCTTTGTCATATTATCTAACTTTCCTCAGCCCTTAATCCTTCTTTAAGACAAGTATTAGATTTGCGCATATCTTTTATTTACACAATAATCTTCGGCAGTGTAACATAAAAACTCCACCTCAAAAACAAGTCGAACACAACAGATGTATTACACAACTTAAGACATGTTACCATGGAAACAGAGAATACTTCCCTCGCCTCCCAGTTCTTGTAAGTGCACGGACGTAATTAGCTGAAACCCCAGGGCGATTCCGCTAATTCTAAACCATCTCATTTATTTCCAGACGATGAGGCCCTAAAAAGTATCTGGGATATCGATTCTCTCTCACCCTCTATCCCGAGCAGATGCTTTTAATCGCAAATAATGACATAAGACTGGATGAAGCTGACATTCGGACAGTCTGGGGGAGTAGAGGGCAGCATGTGGATGGGGGTATTAGCGAGCAGCTATTTGTAGTGTTCTGTGGCACGGTAACGGTGACGACCACGTATGTAACGACGTCACGACGGCGTGAACTTCAGTGACCTTGCGCCGACGTGATGATTAGGTTTCGGGGATCAGCCTTTAAGTATGGTGACGTTCATGTCGGAGTGTTGAAAGTCTAAACAATTCAAGACAGTAGTGTTACAAGACGATTGATTGAATTAACACCTTCAATATCTACGTACAGATATACATATTTTTTGACGGCCCACATATAAACGCGGTGGCTATGAAAGGTTCATTCTGTGAAAACCTGTCACAGATTTTGTATGTGTGAAGACATATCCGGGTGTGAAGACGTATCCGTGTGTTGAAGACGTATCCGTGTGTTGAAGACGTGTCCGTGTGTGAAGACATATCCGTGTGTGAAGACGTGTCCGTGTGTTGAAGACGTGTCCGTGTGTGAAGACATATCCGTGTGTGAAGGCGTGTCCGTGTGTGAAGACATATCCGTGTGTGAAGGCGTGTCCGTGTGTGAAGACGTATCCGTGTGTTGAAGACGTTTCTGTGTTGAAGACGTGTCCGTGTGTGAAGACGTGTCCGTGTGTTGAAGACGTGTCCGTGTGTGAAGACGTATCCGTGTGTAAAGACGTTTCTGTGTAAAGACGTATGAAACGTGTCTGTGTGTGAAGACGCGTCCATGTGTGAAGACATATCCTTGTGTGAAGGCGTGTCCGTGTGTGAAGACGTTTCCGTGTGTGAAGGCGTGTCCGTGTGTGAAGACGTATCCGTGTGTTGAAGACGTGTCCGTGTGTGAAGACGTGTCCGTGTGTGAAGACGTATCCGTGTGTGAAGACGTGTCCGTGTGTGAAGACGTATCCGTGTGTTGAAGACGTGTCCGTGTGTGAAGACGTTTCTGTGTTGAAGACGTATCCGTGAGTGAAGACTTTTCTGTGTGTGAAGACGTGTCCGTGTGTTGAAAACGTGTCCGTGTGTGAAGACGTGTCCGTGTGTGAAGACGTATCCGTGTGTTGAAGACGTATCCGTGTGAAGACGTTTCTGTGTTGAAGACGTATCCGTGTGTTGAAGACGTTTCTGTGTGTGAAGACGTGCCTGTGTGTAAGACGTTTCTGTGTCTGTCTGTGTGTATAGACGTTTCTGTGTGTTAAGACGTGTCTGTGTGTGAAGACGTGTCTGTGACTGTGTGTAAAGACGTTTCTGTGTAAAGACGTATGAAACGTGTCTGTGTGTAAAGACGTGTCTGTGTGTGAAGACGCGTCCATGTGTGAAGACGTGTCTGTGTGTATTAAACGTTTCTGTGTGTGAAGACGTGTCCGTGTGTCGAAGACATATCTGTGTGTGAAGACGTTTCTGTGTGTGAAGACGTGTCTGTGTGTTGAGGACGTATCCTGTGTGAAGGCGGGTCTGCGTGTGAAGTCGTGTTTGTGTATGAAGACGCGTCCGTTTGTGAAGACGTGGTCTAGTGGATATGGCGTTTGACGGGGACCAAACGTCAGTGGTTCAATCCCCGTCTCATACCAGAATACGGTGAAAGATGACAATGTCAGTGTGTATATCGCTTGGAAATAACGGGATAAATCAACTACTGGTCTGCTGGCTGTAATGAGTAGGGTATTATTGTGTAAACTGTCACATGGTACTATAAAACTTGCACTATAAAATTAGCGTCAGTCGGGACTATTAAAAGTGGCAGGAACCCATACACAAACGCACACACATACACAAGCAAGAAAACCCGTCAGATACACACTAACACCCAGAGACACCCACATCACACACACAACATACTAACACACACCCAGAGACACGGGAAATAACATAAGCGAAATTTCACTTAAAATATTTATGGAACATACTATTGCAGGCCCCGATTTCTCGAAACAAACACATTTCAAACTGATTTGACAATTTGAAACAGCTGAATTTTAAACTCAACTGCACAGCCCAGACTTAAAGTTTAGAGACACTATGTTTGAGTTTATTACCGATTTTAGTTCATTCGATAATTTTTCAGTCCTTAAAATAATTTAATGGAAAACTCAGACTTAAGTTTGCAGAAATTGGGGCCAGATGCAATAACTCCCACTTTTGACTTCATGTACCTATAAACATACTTCACAACTTAACAAGTGATTGATTTGAGACAAAACCTACTGTTGTACTTGGTAATTTTAATTTCTCAAACGAAGATGTGATACCTTTTAGTGTCTGTAGCGAAAATACCGTTAGATTATCGCCATTCTGGGCGGTGGGGTAGCCCAGTGGTTAAAGCGTTCGCTCGTCTCGCTGAAGACCGGGGTTTGATTCCTAATATGGGTACAATGAGTGAAGCCCATTTCTGGTGTCCCCACCGTGATATTGCTGGAATATTGCTAAAAGCGGCGTAAGACTCACTCACGCACTTAATTATCTCCATTCTACCAGGACAGGACAAAATGAGAAACGCATCGGGAACGCTTTGTCACAACGGAAATGATGGGAGATGAGGTTTATATTATCAGCTGACTGAATGGACGCATTCAGGAATCGATAACGATCGATTATAATCCGCACGTTTGTTTTCAGTTTCCCAAACCATAACTCGCAATCCATTTGAAGTAGGATAGCTTGTACATGGAGTATGTATATGAAAGAATCGATCGGTCGTGTTTACGAAAAAGTACTTTAAAATGAATATTTCCTTCCGCACTGATGAGTCGACAATTCATGAAATCTTATTGTAGCGTTAATCTGATACCGCTGTCCTATCAGTCAGAATGTAGGTTTCCACAGCGTTATGCTTGGGTTTAGAGTCCCAACTAGGGAGAGGCGGTGGGGTAACCGAGTGGTTAAAGCTTTCTCTCGTCACACCGAAGACCCGGGCTCGATTCCCAACATGGGTACAATGTGTGAAGCCCATTTCTGGTGTCCCCCGCCGTGGTATTGCTGGAATATTGCTAAAAGCGGCGTAAAACTAAACTCACTCACTCATTCACTCCGGCACGGTGAAATGGTTTACAGTTTGTTCAACGTGTTTGGAATCTAACCCAGCGTGAGGATGAGCACCTTATCCGTTTGACTAAGCCACAGAACAGTTTTCAATCTGAACTTAGAATGTGGATTAGACACATGTATCGATCACAAACTGCATAACACACACACGCGCAATATTATTGTCAATATTTTACAAGGGGTGACGGTATCCTCGGTTAGAAGATGATTCTATTTCGGAGATACACCCACTGTGTTTTCGATGTCGGGGTTCGATCGTACAGTTCTAGTGGTATTCTAGTCGTATCTGTGTTTGAAATTGTCTTCCAGATTGGTTTGAAAAAAAACTAGTGCTTCCGAATAAATACTTTGTTTTTAGGAGACGAACACGCGAAAAACAGGATCTGACGGAATTTCGATATTGCTGGGGGACAAATCTGATTGTTGGTTTCTTATGATCTCCTAAGTGCTATCCAAGAGCTGCCTGCACCAAAACCTCTTGACATTCTCGTGTCCCCGTGTAGTGTCTTTCAAAACAAACTGTTTGTCTTCTCCAGTTGCCAGGAAAACAGTTTTTTCAAGCAAGAACTGAAAACATGCACTGCTCCCAACAAATATATACTGGACAAAAATAGTTAGGGAGATACGTAAATTTTGAAATTATGAATAATGATCTATTTATTCATTGACACACTGATAAAATATCAATCATAAAAATACCAATATCCCTAACTTATTTTGTCCAGTATATGTAATGACAATATATAACCCATTCTCTGTCTTGATTTACAGAACATTGACTCAACCACTGACGCCACCTCTACTCACTCAGTAATCTACCACTATCTTACACACTGTCAATTACTAACTCGCCAGTGTTCACTGACAAACTCACCTATTTCGGACTCACCAACTATTCACTTACTCATTACTCTTTCCCCACTTTTCATTCACTCTCCCACTCCTTACCTAATATCCTGTCACTCACTCACCCACTATTTACGTAGTAACACTATTACACACTAACTCACTCATTGCAGACTCATCCACTATTCACACAGCCACTATTTGATCACTCACTCGTCCACTATTTAATCAGGGCGGTGGGGTAGCCTAGTGGTTAAAGCGTTCGTTCGTCACGCCGAAGACCCGGGTTCAAATCCCAACATGGGTACAATGTGTGCAGCCCATTTCTGGTGTCCCCCCGCCGTAATGTTGCTGGAATATTGCTTAAAGCGGCGTAAAACTAAACTCAGTCAGCTCAGTCAGACTATTTAATCACTCACTCACTAACTCACCCACTATTCACTCGCCTATAATCTAATCATTTACTCACCAACTATGTAATCAGTAACTCACCCACTTTTCACTCACTGGCTATTTACACACTCATTAACTCACTCACCCTCTACTCACCACTGACTCGATCACGCCCATTGATTCATCCACTAACTCACCCACTCACTCTCTCCTGCAAAATGAAAATCTGATGAACATAACACTACTCAGTGTTCACAAGACCATTTTCCAAAACCTAATCTACAAAGTAACTTGTGTTTGTATGTCATCCATGGAGCTTTTGCCATCAAGGTCACCGCCTTCACAAACCAGCAGCATGTGTAGAATGACGCGCAGGCACATCCCGGAAGCTGCGCGTCAGACGAATATCCACATCCCGGAAGCTGCGCGTCAGACGGGTATCCCCGCCATGGTATTGACAAGGCAAGGTCCTTCACTCGGGGGCAACCTCATGCCGCCCTCCAATCCTCCAAGACTCTGAAATATGACAACTCTGTGTCATCTCGGGTGATGAAGATGACGTTTAATAGGCAGCTCTCAAATTTGAAACGGTTCAAAAGATTTCGAAATGGCCTTGAGCAAATTTGACGGCACGACAGGACATTATTTGAAGCGGTTGTGACTCACTGCGTCGAACATGCGTTGTGTTTGAAAACTTGGAAATTGTCTCGCTTTTTAAATCCGACAGAGGTTATGAAAGGTCGCACGTGCTGTGACCAGCTTGGAATATGAGTTGATTGAGGAGACGGAAAGAAATAGAAGATTATGTCTGTGTTTGATCTGTCAGCTTCAGAATAGCCGGACATTCTCACACAGGGATGCTGTATACCGATGTCTCCTGTCTTCTTGACTGCATCAATTTCCGGTTAAGTGCCAAGTGTGTTTTACAGCCGTCCGACCCGGCGATGACGTGGACGTCCTCGCTTAGACGTCACGTTACTAGGTTCAATTTGCCTAATGTCAAAAGTCTTTAACATTTCACATACCTCGATAGGTTGAGTTGGAGAATTGCTGTGCAGGTTATTGATAGTTTGTTACTATAATCCGACTGGGCTGGGAGAAGAAACGGGGTGTTCCTCGACAAAATGGTATTTTGTAGTGACGTTGTGCGTTGTAGTGGATTGATTGCTTTAAACTGTCTTCAAGTGGTTGAAGCATTCGCTCGTTACACGGAAGGTCAGGGTTCGATTCCCCAAATGAGTACAATGTGTTAAACACATTTCTGTGATATTGCTTGAACGATATTGTTTGAACTCCCTCCCTCCCTCACTGAATTAACCGTCATTCTCACCATCACTGCAAACTCCACTCTCTCACCCCTCATCCAGAGTTGGGGCGGTGGGATAGCCTAGTGGTTAAAGCGTTCGCCCGTCACCCCGAAGATACGGGTTAGATTCCTCACATGGGTACAACATGTGAAGTGCATTTCTGGAGTTCCCGTCGTGATATTGCTGGAAAATTACTAAAACCGGCGTAAAACTAAATTCACTCACTCATCCAAAGTTCCTTTCTCTGTACCGAGTTCAACTCCCCCACCCCTGCTCTGTACCGACTTCAACTCCCCACCCCTCCCCCACCCCTGCTATCTACCAACTTCAACTCCCCACCACCCACTCCCCACCCCTTGCTCTCTACCGACTTCAACTCCCCACCACCACCCATGATCTGTACGGACTTCATCTCCCACCACCACCCCTGCTCTGTACGGACTTCAACTCCCCACCCCAACCCCCTGCTCTGGACCGACTTCAACTCCCCACCACCCCTGCTCTGGACCTACTTTTAACTCCCCACCCCAACCCCCCTGCTCTTTACCACTTTAACTAGCCACCACCACCACCCCCTGCTCTGTACCGACTTCAGCTCCCCACCACCACCATCCCTGCTCTGTACGGACATCAACTCCCCTATCCTAACCCCCTGCTCTATACCGACTTCAACTCCCCACCCCTGCTCTGTACCGACTTCCAACTAGCCAAACACCCACCCACCCTGCTCTGTACCGACTTCAACTCCCTCCGCCACCACTCCCTCCTCTGTACCGACTTCAGCCCCCCCACCCCCCTGCTGTACCGACTTCAGCTCCTAACCACAACCCCTGCTCTGTACCGACTTCAGCTCCCCACCCAAAACCCTGCTCTGTACCGACTTCAACTCCCCAACCCCCTGCTTTGTACCGACTTTAACTCCTAACCACAACCCCTGCTCTGTACCGACTTCAACTCCCCACCCCACCCCCTGCTCTGTGACTCTACCGACTTCAACTAGCCACCACAACCCCCTGCTCTGTACCTGACTTCAACACCACCACCCCACCTGCCACCACCCCCTGCTCTCTACCGACTTCAACTCCCCACCACCACCACCCTGCTCTGTACGGACTTCAACTTCCCACCACCACCACCCCTGCTCTGTACCGACAGCTCCACTCCCCACCACCACCACCCCTGCTCTGTGCCGACTTCAGCTCCACCCCCCACCCCTTGCTCTGTACCGACTTCAGCTCCCCAGCCCACTGCTCTGTGCCGACTTCAGCTCACCACCACCACCACCACCTCCACCCCTGCTCTGTACCGACTTCAACTCCCCACCCCACTGCTCTGTACCGACTTCAACTCCACCACCACCACCACCCCTGCTCTGTGCCGACTTCAACTCCCCCCCACCACCACCCTGCTCTGTACCGACTTCAACTCCCCCCCACACACACCACCACCACCACTGCTCTGTACCGACTTCAGCTCTCCCCACCCCTGCTCTGTGTGCCGACTTCACACCACCACCACCACATCCTGCTCTGTACCTGACTTCAACTCACCACCACCCCACTCACCCCCTGCTCTGTACCGACTCAACTCCCCCCCACCCCCCTGCTCTGTACCGACTTCAAGCTCCCCCACCCTGCCTGCTCTGTACCGACTTCCATCCTGCTCTGTACCACCACCCCTGCTCACCACTTCACTCCCCCCCCTGCTCTGTACCGACTTCAACTCCCCCACCACCACTGCCTGTGCTCCACCACCGACTTCAGCTCCCCAGCCCACTGCTCTGTACCGACTTCAACTCACCACCACCACCACCACCCCTGCTCCACCACTTCACCCCCTGCTCTGTACCGACTTCAACTCCCCACCACCACCACCCCTGCTCTGTACCGACTTCAGCTCCCCACCACCACCCCCTGCTCTGTACCGACTTCAGCTCTCCCCACCACCACCACCACCACCTCCTGCACCTGTACCGACTTCAGCTCCCCATCCTGCTCTGTACCGACTTCCTGCTCTCCCCACACCACCAACACCTCCTGCCCACTGCTCTGTACCGACTTCAACTCCCCGCCCCACTGCTCTGTTCCGACTTCACTCCTCCTCCAACCCCCAACCCCCAGCTCTGTTCCGACTTCAACTCCCCTCCAACCCCCAACCCCCAGCTCTGTACCGAGTTCAACTCCATGACGAGCAGAGTCATGCAAAAGATCGGCATGTGAAGGCATGCAACCCTCCGCTTTGTTCCGTGTTCAGCTACTTCTGGAATTACACAATAACGGTTGTTATTAAGACCGAGCTGATTGTTTGGAACCTAATATCATGTTTAATGTCAGTCACAAATTAGGGCTTCTCCCTTGCCGTCACGAATAGCACGCCACATTGACGATCCGGAAAGCAATTATGAAAATTAATATTCTTCTCTGTGCTTTGTTATGAAGCTTGTGGGTTTTTAAGGGTTTGGGGAACATTCTGGTGTTTAGTTTATGTCTTCGTTAAAAGACACGCCATAGTGATAAATTCTTAAAAGATAAAGAAGGGAGATTCTGGAAGTGAATGTGGCGACATCTTCAGATAATGACCTTTGTCTGGCAATCCCACAAAAGCTGCACATGTGTGGAGGTTGTAATACCCACATGGCAGGGATGAGCTGATACATGAGTGAACAGTGAACCTCGTTAATACAAACCACGGCTGTAAATGACAGTGCCCGGGACACAACAGAGCGAAGACCTTTGTCAACTTGTCTCGGTCTCAAAATGCGAGGTAGCAGTCTGAGATCTACTGTAGCAATTTGGGAACCATTGTAGCAACTCGGGATCCTTTGAAGCAACTCGATAGGGATCCTTTGTAGCAACTCGGGATCCTTTTAAGCAACTCGATAGGGATCCTTTGTAGCAACTCGGGCTCTGTTGTAGCAATTCGATATCCTTTGTAGCAAAACGGATCCTTTGTAGCAATTCGGGATCCTTTGTAACAACTTGGAATCAATCAGTTGTACCCATAGCAACTTGGGATTCGTTGTAGCAACACGGGATTTGCTGTAGCAATTCGGGATCCTTTGTAACAACTTGGAATCAATCAGTTGTACGCATAGCAACTTGGGATTTGCTGTAGCAACACAGGATTTGCTGTAGCAACTCAGGATTCCTCTGTAGCAACTCGGGATCTGTTATAGCAACACGGGATCCGTTGAAGCAACGCATTTGCTGATCAACTTTGGATTCGTTTGGTAGCACTCGGGATCCTTTGTAGTAACACGGGATCCTTTGTAGCAACGCGGGATCCTTTGTAGCAACGCGGGATCCTTTGTAGCAACTCGGGATCCTTTGTAGCAACTCGGGATCCTTTGTAGCAACTCGGGATCCTTTTTTAGCAACGCGGGATCCTTTGTAGCAACTCGGGATCCTTTGTAGCAACGCGGGATCCTTTGTTGCAAGCAACGCGGGATCTTTTGTAGCAACGCAGGATCCTTTGTAGCAATACGGGATCCTTTGTAGTAATACGGGAGCCTTTGTAGCAACATGGGATCTTTTGTAACAACTCGAAATACGCTGTAGGAATTTGGCAGATCGGGATCCATTGTAGCAACTCGAAATCTTCTGTAGCAACTCGATCCTTTGTACCAGCTCAGGCTGTAACAGCTCAGGACTCAGGACCCATGGTGTGTGGATAGGTTGCAAACAAAACTGTGCGTGACATGATGGAGATCAAGAATAGATACACGTGATAAGAACAAGAATAAGGGGGGATTAATCTGGAAAAGGTCTTGACGCAAATGCCAAGCAGATATTCGCCCTCCAGTAAATTCCTAGCCCCCTCAAAAGCAAAGAATGTCAAATGAACGACTCCTTCCCGTGTACATTCTGTTGGGGCGGGCTATCGATACAGATGATTGAGATCGATGATCGTTAACGAAATATCGTTGATTTTCGATAAATATTGGAGACATAAGTTTGAGCAAAACTGCCAAAAATATCAAAAAGAAATGAATATATTTCACATCATTGGTGAGTGGTGACATGATTATTGACAAAACAGCGTCCTGAACATAATTTAGAAGCAGACGATGAATAAAGTCATTTTTGTGTGAGCAAATTAAAACCTTATCTGTCACAAACGTTGATGTACGACGTTATCGAACACAATTTGTGTATCGATAATCATTAATCATCTTTCCTATCGACAATAATTCCGATGATCGATGATTTTAGCCAGCCCTAAATTCTGTGGCCTTGTGTGCCCTTCAACCACCTTAAGAAACCACGTCGTTATCTAAATGAGGTAGGATAGAGAGCGATACAAAAGCCATCGCCTTTATTTTCAGATATCCGAAATCCCCGAATCGTCCAACTCTTCACATCTGTCAGTCTCACTATCCGTGAAGATACGGGTTAGAATTGATCTTCAGCAACCCGCTTCTCGTAAGAGGCGACTCGATGACTTAGTTGACAGATGTCATCGTTCCCAATTGCGTAGATCGGTGTCCATGATGTCGATCAATGGATTGTCTGGTCCAGAGTCGATTATTTACAGACCGACGCAATATATGGAATATTGTTGCGTGTGGAATTAAGCAACACACACCTCTTACTCTCACCAAAACCCTTTACGAAATAGGATATATAAAAGCAAAAAATTATGAACTTTAGGAAATTTTGAACCACACCCTGGTACCCGATCCTGCTTTGGTCTACACAAGCGACACAAGATCGAGCAACCTTTGCTTCAGCTGTAAGTTTCAACTTTTGCCCCCGTTCAACTTATACCCTCTCTTAATGTCAACAACCTTCAGCATGTCCCGATATGACTTCACCAGCAGGAATGAGGCATAATTTTCAACCTGACTGCGTAATATTCCGTATGTAATTATTTCTGTCTGAAAACCATGACTGACAACAGCAAATCAATCATCAATCAATGATCAATCAATCATCTCTGTGTATTCAACCCAGAGAAGAATATACTACTCGC
Organism: Haliotis rubra; assembly: GCF_003918875.1. Lineage (NCBI taxonomy): Eukaryota > Metazoa > Mollusca > Gastropoda > Lepetellida > Haliotidae > Haliotis > Haliotis rubra. Next base: position 476,098 of record NW_025767347.1, on the reverse strand, counting down.
CGCAATCATGACGTCAAGGAACTGGTCGAAGTGTAAAATATTAAGGTTGATTGCTACGGAAAAAAATTACAGTCTTGTCTTTTTCCGAGTCAAATCATGATAGATGAAAGGTGAAACATGCGTGGGATAGTTTTTGAGACAGATCAGCTGACCTCCCAATGCAATTTGGACATGATCACTCAGCAGCCATCAAAGGGCACTCTTGGTGCTTTAATGAACGCTGACAAGACCCTAGCAGGCGCGTGGCACCTTGGTACGAATGTCCTGGCCATCTGTGGGGTGAAGGGACACTTAAATATCATCATGGTCTGTAAATAGTCCCAGCGACTGTCTAGAACGCACAACGGGAGAAAACCAAACACGTATTGGCTATTTTCATTGATTTAAACAACGTACAACCGTAGAACATAATTATTGTTTCTTGGGACTAGACGAATTAACCACTCGTGAAATGCGACCCCAAATTTTTGTCCGTCTTCCGTTGTCTTGGACTAAATGGAAAACGTCGCCGGAGGCAAAGGTGTCGTCTGCATTAGGCGCCATCTTGTAAAATGGCGGCCATGTTTTCATTTGTCCCAGCATGCTGTCGCCTTGACTTTGGCTTAGAGACGTTTTGTTGAATGTTTTGAAAAGACACTCTTTTGGATGGGTTGCTCAGTATGACCTGTGCTTATTGGGTGACCAGAAAGGTGAGTGGGATTTGTCAATATTTAATTACACATTTATCAAACAATCATGGGTTTCCTGATGAGTGCGAGCAGATAGGAATGGAAAGTGCCTGTAACTCGAGCAGGGAATAATGTTTAGTCTCACTGAAGTTCTACTGCAGTTCTACTCTGCCTCGGATCATTACAGACCACAGTTCCGATATCTGTAGAGTTACATCCCTTGACTATGGCAGGATGTTGATTCCTGGACATTCATACCCACACGAGGATCGTGGTCTCACAGACGTTATGAACTATATTATTGTAGATTTTCCACGTTGTGATATGACTAAATACTCTCCAACCTAATTCCACCCAGATGGGCGGTGGGGTAGCCTCGTGGTTTAAGCGTTCGCTCGTCACGCCGAAGACCCGGGTTCGATTCCCCACATGGTTACAATGTGTGAAGCCTATTTCTGGTGTCTCCCGCCGTGATATTGCTGGGATATTGCTAAAAGCGGCGTAAAACCAAACTCACTAATTCCACTCAGTACCCTTCCCACTGTAACACATTACACGGGGGTCGTTTCGTTGTATAACGGTACATCTGTGACGTCTACTGCAATGCACTCCGCCGAGGTCGTTCCTCACGCCGTGGGTTTTGTGATCCTAATGCGATGCGGCATTGGCTTTGATATTGTACATATTGGGCCTCTGTTTAAACGCCCGACTACCCCGCGTGAAGGAAGCCTTCAACCAAGTATAAAAATTGGCGAAGCTGATTTAACCTTAACTGATGAAAGTCTGCCTATACCAACGTGGCCCAACACGTGAGTTTGTTGAAACATGTTAGATCTTATGGCTTGTCTGTACTGGCTTGCGTAAGTGTAAGTTAGTTAGTGTTATTGTCGGGGTAGTGCTACTATCGACATAGTGTCACAATCCAGATGACCCGTGAAGGTCCGGGTTAGAATTGGTCTTCAACAACCCATGCTTGTCTTAAGAGGCGACTAAGGGGATCGGGTGGTCAGGCTTGCTGACTTGGCTGACATATGTCATCGGTTCCCAATTGCGCAGATTAGTGTTAATGTCGACATAATGTTGTAGGCAAGACAGGTTTGCTGTCTACATAATGTTTCTGTCCAGATGGTGCTAGTGCCAATACAGAGTCATAGTCGAGATTAGTTCAGAGCTGAGTCAGTGTTAAAGTTAGAATTGTGTTATGCTCGAGATAGTATTATAGTCATGTTAATGTAGTCGAGATACAGTTCAACAGCCGAGATACAGTTCAACAGTCGAGATACAGATCAATAGTCGAGATACAGTTCAATAGTCGAGACAGATCAATACTCGAGATACAGTTCAATAGTCGGGATGCAGTTCAATAGTCGAGATACAGTTCAACAGTCGAGATACAGTTCAAAAACAGTCGAGATACAGGTCAATAGTCGAGATACAGTTCAACAGTCGAGATACAGTTCAATAGTCGAGACACAGGTCAATACTCGAGATAAAATTCAATAGTCGAGATATAGTTCAATAGTCGAGATACAGTTCAATAGTCGAGATATAGTTCAATAGTCGAGATACAGTTCAATAGTCGAGATAAAATTCAACAGTCGAGATACAGTTCAATAGTCGAGATATAGCTCAGTAGTCGAGATACCTGTCAATAGTCGAGACACAGTTCAATAGTCGAGATACAGTTCAATAGTCGAGACACAGTTCAAAACAGTCGAGATACAGTTCAATAGTCGAGACACAGTTCAACAGTCGAGACACAGTTCAATAGTCGAGACACAGGTCAATACTCGAGATAAAATTCAATAGTCGAGATATAGTTCAATAGTCGAGATACAGTTCAATTCGAGATATAGTTCAATAGTCGAGATACAGTTCAATAGTCGAGATAAAATTCAACAGTCGAGATACAGTCGAGATATACAGTAGTCAGATAGTCGAGACAGTTCAAATAGTCGAGATACAGTTCAATAGTCGAGACACAGTCGAGATACAGTTCAATAGTCGAGAGATCGAGATACAGTTCAATAGTCGAGAGACAAGTTCAGTTCAATACTCGAGATACAGTTCAATACTCGAGTTCAATAGTCGAGATACAGTTCAATAGTCGAGACAGTTCAATAGTCGAGACAGTTCAATAGTCGAGGCAGTTCAATAGTCGAGATACAGTTCAATACTCAAGATACAGGTCAATACTCGAGATACAGTTCATTAGTCGAGATACAGTTCAACAGTCGAGATACAGTTCAATAGTCGAGATACAGTTCAACAGTCGAGATACATGTCAATAGTCGAGATACAGTTCAATAGTCGAGATACAGTTCAATAGTCGAGATGCAGTTCAACAGTCGAGATACAGTTCAATAGTCGAGAGAGATACAGTTCAATAGTAGAGAGAGATACAGTTCAATAGTCGAGATACAGGTCAATAGTCGAGAGAGATACGGTTCAATAGTTGAGATACAGTTCAATAGTCGAGATACAGTTCAATAGTCGAGATACAGTTCAACAGTCGAGATACAGGTCAATAGTCGAGATACAGTTCAATAGTCGAGATACAGTTCAATAGTCGAGATACAGTTCAACAGTCGAGATACAGTTCAATAGTCGAGAGTTCAATAGTAGAGAGATACAGTTCAATAGTCGAGATACAGGTCAATAGTCGAGAGAGATACGGTTCAATAGTCGAGATACAGTTGATCGAGATACAGTTCAATAGTCGAGATACAGGTCAATACTCGAGATACAGTTCAATAGTCGAGATACAGTTCAATAGTCGAGATACAGTTCAATAGTCGAGATACAGTTCAATAGTCGAGATACAGTTCAATAGTCGAGATACAGTTCAACAGTCGAGATACAGTTCAATAGTCGAGATACAGTTCAATAGTCGAGATACAGTTCAATAGTCGAGATACAGTTCAATAGTCGAGATACAGTTCAATAGTCGAGATATACAGTTCAATAGTCGAGATACAGTTCAGTTCAATACTCAAGATACAGTTCAATAGTCGAGATACAGTTCAATAGTCGAGATACAGTTCAACAGTCGAGATACAGTTCAATAGTCGAGATACAGTTCAACAGTCGAGATACATGTCAATAGTCGAGATACAGTTCAATAGTCGAGATACAGTTCAATAGTCGAGACACAGTTCAACAGTCGAGATACAGTTCAATAGTCGAGAGATACACAGTTCAATAGTAGAGAGAGAGATACAGTTCAATAGTCGAGATACAGGTCAATAGTCGAGATACAGTTCAATAGTCGAGATACAGTTCAATAGTCGAGATACAGTTCAATAGTCGAGATACAGTTCAATAGTCGAGATACAGTTCAATAGTCGAGATACAGTTCAATAGTCGAGATACAGTTCAATAGTTCATATAGTAGAGATACAGTTCAATAGTCGAATAGGTCGAGATACAGTTCAGTTCAATAGTCGAGATACAGTTCAATAGTCGAGATACAGTTCAATAGTCGAAGTTCAATAGTCGAGATACAGTTCAACAGTCGAGAGAGATACAGTTCAATGAGTCGAGATACAGTTCAATAGTCGAGATACAGTTCAATAGTCGAGATGCAGTTCAACAGTCGAGATACAGTTCAATAGTCGAGCGAGATACAGTTCAATAGTAGAGAGAGATACAGTTCAATAGTCGAGATACAGGTCAATAGTCGAGAGAGATACAGTTCAATAGTCAAGATACATGTCAATATTCGAGATACAGATCAGTAGTCGATATACAGGTCAGTAGTCGAGATAAAGGTCAGTAGTCGAGATAAAGGTCAGTAGTCCAGATACAATTCAAGTCGAGCTATTGAAACAATTTTAATTTGTTTACAGTCAAAGTGATGTTATATTGGAGATATACAACGGGCTGGTTCACTGTTCTTCTGGGGGATTCCATCTACCGATGGTCGACTGGCATGTACCTCTTGCCTTCTTCAAACACGTGAACCAACTTCAAACCGAATCGTCTCACATTAGGAGCGTTGGTTTCTGAAATAAGTTCCTTTGGTGCCCCTAATGTAACACTTGAAGCTTTTACCCCTCGCCGTGTCCTGGCGCTGACCACCCCCTCCCCCAACCCTTCACCCTCCCCTCACACCCTCCCCAGCCCCTCTCAGAACAGACTCTCGGTGCACGTGTCACGCAACCGCGTGGATGCTCTGTAAGTAAATAAAATATTGATGACGGTGTCAAGACTTCCCGAGGAGTCGAGTGTGAAGTGACAGAATCGTCACAGATGTAATGGCGGGACTCGGTGTGAACAAGCACCTGCCGACACCACCATGTGCAGCACCTTCCCACGACTTCATCACAGGGCAATGTTACGCGATGAACCAGGGAGAGATGGTATTTTTTAAAAATGCATCAAATCTGAGGATTCTCCACAAGGTTATATTTAAAAGAAAAAAGAAAGTTTGAACAAAACATCTATTTAGAATTAAGATGCGGTAGTGTGAAGCTTTTATTTCAATGCTGCCGGGTTGGTTAGTGAGCAGTCGACTGGATAGGCGCTTTACCATTAAACCACTGTGTCACGCGATTTCACGTCCCGGGACGTCGTGATTGTCTCCCTTCAACTATGTCTACCTCGTTGAAGTTCACTGCTGATATCAGCAGAATGCTGCTCTGATGACGCGAAGAGTGATGTTTTTTGGGTTTTTTTTATTTTTATCTATTTTTGTATCTATTTATTTTTGTTGTTGCGAAGAGTGATGTTGATGTAGCTGCTTGTCGCTGGTGCAGCAGCAGCGGTTGCATGTAGTAGAGGACGCTGGTGTAGGATTAGTAAACGTAAAACATTTGCAGTGACAACCATGCTGACGACGATTGTAGTGATAACAAAGGCAACGAGAGTGAAATCGAAATAGTCATTGTGATATTCTGATAGATGATGATGTGTACGATGAGAATAACAAGAACAGCAGGATTATTTTCATCGTATGGTTTGATGGGGACTCTACAACTTCTCTTAACACTGCTACTATTACTACGGCTACTGTTACCACAACCACGTGCACCTCCTCCTACAACTACTTAATTCTACTATTACAACTGCTACTACTGCAACTTCAACTAATACCAATACCACGTCTACTACTACCACAACGACTGCTACAACCGTTACTGTTACTTCTGCTAACCTGCCACTATTTGTGCTACTACTACTTCTTCTACAACTACTACCACTACAACTACTACTACTACTACTACTACTACTACTACTACTACTACTACTACCACTACAACTACTACTACTACTACCACTACTACTACTACTACTACTACTACTACCTACTACTACTACTACTACCTACTACTACTACTACTACTACTACTACTACTACTACCACTACTACTACTTCGTTGTTTAGTGCTGCACTCAGCAATATCCCAGTCATATGACGACGGTCTGTAAATAATCACGTCTGGACCAGACAATCCAGTGATCAGCAGCATGAGCACTGATTTACGCAATTACAAGAATATTTACTTTACTGAGAAAGTGTAACCCCAAAGATAACATAACATATGCTATATTTGGGATAAAACTTTCTTAGTAAAGATAAACATTCTAAAATTACTAAAGTACTTTTGGGGTTGAGACCCATCCGGGATTCGAACCCACACCCTCAGAGTCAGGCACACTCATGTATTATCATTGAAACTAGTGTTCCGAAACATTCTATAGGGTTACTCGTTTATATTACGTTGGAACAAACCAGGGTGTCACAACTATATACCGGTTGTTGTATATTATTTTGTTGAATATTTGTATTGGAATTAGGAGTGTTTTTTTGTTCAAAGCTAGAACAGATGGCATGTGATAAACTCCGTGGGCAGTGTTGTGTAGATAATCCTGATGTAAATTTCGCTTCATTAACTCAGTATATTGTCCAATGGAGATTATAGCTTCTGCCCGTCTATAGCCCTTGCTTGACCACCATCAAGTCCACGAGCAAACAGGTTGAACTGCGTCCGCCCACTTCTTTCAGAAAGAATTCCACTTTTTGAATACCCCACCCCACAACTGTACAGCTTCACGTCTGATTAACTGTATTTTCTGCTTTCAATGTTTTATCAACATAATGAAAGCTCAATCGTTCTTTATCCTGTTGTATCCTAGCAACAAGACCGCTGTCAGGTCCACTCGACACGTGATCACACGAAAATGAAGAAATATTAAAAAAACATTTTCTCACACTTGAGCGACCTTCAACAAAACATTACCAGATGCCTGGTTGGTTCCGAGTACCCGCAGCACGCGCTGACCCCGCTGGTCATCTGAGGTCAGCGAAGGCTTGACCCTAATGGCCTCCGTGGCATCTCAAACATTCAATATTCAACGTTAGTGTTCTTGGTCCAAACGTTTGCAGTAACCCAGCACCGTGCCCACGGTGTAGATAACATATTTATTGCATAGCATCCCATGAAGAAACAGTGGCAATATTCTATAAACTACAAACATAAACACAGTAGGTGCAAAGATATATACAGATACATACTAATGATGTACATTAGAACAATTTCACAAATCATATGTAATATAATGACAAGGAAACAATATGAGGAGATTATGGTGATACACAGAATTCATTTAAAACTGTAAATATGATGACATATTTGGAAATTGTTTCTGGACAACTGTTGGTGAACATTGTGAAGAACTGTTCATTTTTACAGAGTGGTACAAATTCGTGATCATGATAAAGCATTGTGTGTAGAAGTGATTCCCTTTCTTCGCTATACTTGGTACATGATATTACATGGTGTTGCTCATCGTCTAAGACACTGCACATTTCACAGAGACGTTGTTCTAATGGGGTTGCAGGTTTTGTATATCTTCCAGTTTTAATTTAAGTTTATGATTTCTTAAAGGTAGTTTTGAAAAATGTGACCTATGAGCTTTATTTTTTACAATGAAATAGATCATTCGCGAGTGTTATAGATGACTTGGCCAATCTGTATGTTCTTAATTTGTTTCTTGATGTTTGAGAATCACTTAATGAATGCCTTAACATGTTTTCACATTTCGACTGGGGTTTATTCATGGCAGACAAATTACATTTATTTGTGATCACTATTTCAAATTTTGCTATATTTTATCAACTTTATGTAAATAAATATATATATTTATGTATAATATATATGTGTATGATTTATTCCATGAGTACGCAAGGATAGTCTGTCATACAGACCCTCAACCAAATATATCCAAGAAAGCCCATGAAAGTCTGGAATATGTGGCAAGTCTGGAATATGTGGCAAGTCTTGAATATGTGGCAAGTCTAGATTTCCACAGTTTCAGAAATTAAGAAAGTCTCAGGCCTCTTTTCATTATATCTTATCTTTTTATTATGAACTGTTTTGTCTGTAAAATATGTTCATTCCAGAGACAAGTTGTTAGTCTAACACTAAGACTACCTAGTGGTTGTCTGTTCACGCTGAATTAGGCACGGGTTCGATTCCCAGTGTGGTGCAATGTGTTAATCCCATGTGTATCGTGATCCCGCTGATAATGCTGGAATTGCAAAACCGAAGTGAAACAAAAGTGTCAGTAATTTATTCCACATTAATACGAAACAATATCTGTCCAGTTTCATCATATTACCTTCTCAAAGGAAACGCCATCCATATGTTTACGAATCCACGACCTTGACCTTAAGACATTATTGCGCGAGAGATCTCCCGCGAGTGATTTTGACGATATAGCTTCTAGTGCCCGCACTTTGAACATCATCCGAGCTCGCGGTCCTGAGTAATGCTTTTATAAGTTGATCACCTCGACCCTTTGATGTGTTGTGTCGAGAATTATCGATCAAATTAGTGGAGATGTTTTAAAAGCAACATGAGGGGAAACGTAACTTCAGCTTTCTGACGTCGCTAATCCACAATGGCCTCTAATGTCCTTCCATAAAATAATTACCACGACATATGTCGTCGGATAATTTGGTCCGACATCAGGGCCTCTTCAAAGAACCAATTAAATTTGGATTTTAAAAAATAATTTCTCCTCAAGTATTTTCCGAAATGTAATACGACGCCTGCAGTTCATTAGATGAACGAGGAAGTGTGTCCTTCTATGTCCAATGTTGACGTTGAATTGTGAGAGTTAATGCCGGTGTGGAATTATTTTGTCAAAGTGTTCGACGGGCTAGGGTGAACCAGGCTTTAGTGAAAACTGGGGGATGATCGCGGGGCACTTAAACAACAAGAGCCTCCATGGTCTAGTGGAGACAGCACCCGACAGGCGAGTGGAGGTTCGACTCCCAGTCCCGTTTGCTTCGTTCAATTGTTGGGGCGGTGGGGTAGCCTTGTGGTTAAAGCGTTCGCTCGTCACGCCGAAGACACGGGTTCGATTCCCCACATCAGTACAATGTGTGAAGCCCATTTCTGGTGTCCCCGGCCGTGATATTGCTGGAATATTGCTAAAAGCGGCGTAAAACTTAACCCAGTCACTCGTTCCATTGTGTAGGAGATTGTGTAACTGTGTTCATGCGGGCTTTCCTGCTTGCGCGAGTGCGTTCGGTTTTCACTTAGCAATACTTCATCAGTACTGCCGTGGGTGAGTGAGTGAGTGAGTACAGTGTAAACGCCTCTTAACGATACTCCATAGTACTACCCGTGAAGATCCGTGTTTGAATTGATCTTCAATAACCCATGCTTGTCGTAAGAGGCAACAAATGGGATCGAGTGTTGGACTCGCTGACTAGGTTGACACACTCTTCATCGGTTCCCAATTGCATAGATCGATGCTCATGCTGTTGATCACTGGATAGTCTGGTCCAGGCTTGATTATTTACAGACCGCCGCCATATAGCTGGAATATTGCTGAGTGTGGCGTAAAACTAAAACTCACTCACTCAAAGACCATATACCGCTTTTTTGTGTTCCGTTCCGCGGTATTCATACACATATTAAAACAAATAATCTCTCGGCTATTAATACAACTGAAAAAAATCCAATTCAAGTGAAGAAAAGAACCTTCCGATTAAACAACACCGGCTGTAATTACCTTCATTCACGAAATCCCCAATTTCAATCAATAATTGCATGTTAATTTGCCGTTTTTCACAAACCTACTCAAAATAACGATAAATTCCAAACCACATTCCTATAAAACAAGTTTTATTGCCAAAACAATAACATTCGTACTTGCAATAACGAAGGAAATCAAATATTAAACACGCCCTGATTGAAACTACGAGGCGGAAGAATCGGATTACACGCGTGGGTGACCTGACCCCAGGTACATCCAACAGATTTGATTACATTAACAACAAACACGAGGAGATATATTTCTGTATGTGATGTCGCTGGTCGCGGAGATGGTGTCGTCCTCGCTGACACAATGTATTACTTCCGAGGCGTAGTCAGGGCGAGGAAAACAGTTTAAATCTGTTTATGACAACTGGGGTATTTGCGAATTTGTCTCACATGACTTGTCTTCACACAAGTAGTATCTACGGTTTGCTAGTTTGGCGTACGGTTGTCGTAAAGTTAACCATGGAACGTTAGGCTATTTTAATGGTTATGGTGTAAAGGAGTGCAAACCTGCTGAGGCCAATAATAAGGCCCTTAATAAGACCACTACATATTGATTGCTGTTATCGTTATAAATCTTTGGAATTCATGACAAATCCAAAATCACGGGATTGATGAACATGTCTCATGGAGGCTGAAGGTTTTTGGACGAATGTGGGCATTTGACAGAAATCACTGTCAGATTACGTGCTGGGTTATTCGCCTTTAATAGGCTTCTAGGTTTAACACCCACCTGCATGTCCTCGTGGGTTTCACCGACGTCTGGCACCGACATCACTTCCGGTATACGTCCAGACAGGCTGTCTTCAGCAACCCATGCTTTCCCCGTGAAGATCCGGGTAAGATCTGATCCTCATCAGCCGTTGCTTGTCGTAAGAGGCGACTAACGGGATCGGGTGGCCAAGCCCTGAAACTTGGATGACCATGTGATCGTATACGAATTGCATGCATCGTTGCTCATGATGTCAATCACTGGATTACCTGGTCCATACTCGATTATTTACAGAACGCCGCCATACAGCTGGATTATTGCTGGGAGCGACATTAAAAAACAAACAAATCCTTACCCCGACGTTCTGGTTCTAGGGGTATAAAGGAGCGTAGGGATAGCCCAGTGGCTAAAGCGTTCGCTCGTCACGCCGAAGGCCCGGGTTCGGTTGCCCATATGGGTACAATGTGTGGAACCCATTTCTGGTGTCCCCGGTTGGGGATGGAACCTTCAAGACCTTCTATTACATGGGCGATATGGAGGCTGTTGCCATTGTCCATAACAAGCAGCAAGTCGGAAGGACCCTCGAATTAAGGTGATCCGTATCTTTCTCAGTTTACACATATCGTCTACCCACTGACAAGAAGTTTTAACGTTTAATTAAAACTATGACGCGCTGCAAATAGAATACTGTTTTACTGATGACTAGTATTAAAGAATGAACATTAACAGAGCGGTGACCAAATCAGCTGAAGCGTGGTGCGCGTGCGTGCTTCCATGTGTTTAAAGAAGAGTTTAATTACAATTTTGTTGTTTTTCTTCTGTCAAGTGTAAAAATCCCTCTCATGAACCGTAATCATTACAGCGTGATACACTATGATCAAGTTGCACTTAAAGTGGGTTGCACCAAAACGGTTAAAGTTTAAGAATTGCATCATTTCGAACTTCAGCCGTGATACAACAGAAATACGATTCACTGCGGCAGAATGTGGATGTTGGGTTGTGGGTGTGGGTGTGGGTGTGGATGTGGGTGTGGGTGTGGGTGTGGGTGTAGGTAGGGGTGGCTGGCTGCTCTCATTTATTAGGGATACTTTACTCCCACTGATCTATTATTAGAGTTCATTAAATGAACTACGCCGTATTTCTGTTGGTAACTCAATTGGTAACATGTTTTCAACATGACACCTGCATACTTCTGAGAGAATTAATTGCATCCATCCAACACTAACGTCAGCTTTTGATCACGATCTTTGCCCCTTCTTTTCCGAAAACTGTATATCTTTGCTCGACAGAAATGTAGTCTCTTGCACAGCGCCTGAACCATGACGTTTCCCTTTCCACTCAGCCATTGTCGCTGAAAGAAAATGGGTGAGCGGGTTTAGTTTTACGCCGCTTTTAGCAATATTCCAGCAATATCACGACGGGGGACACAAGAAATGGGCTTCATACATTGTACCCATGTAGGAATCGAACCCGGGTCATCGGTGTGACGACCGATCGCTTTAACTATTAGGCTACCCCACCGTCCTGCCCAAAATGAAGCAAGTCTTTCCTCAGGTTCTGAATGTCCCAACTCACTGGTGCTCGTCTTGAAAAGCACTTTTGTATTTCAGTCACAGTTATAGAATTTCAGAGACTAAGAGTTAGTGTAGGGAGAGATGATGACTTTTGTTTTGTTGAAATCATGAAGCGTAGGTGGGCGGTATTCGGAAAGATGACTGTAAAGTAACGTTCCTCCGCAGAACAACAGGTAGATGACGTCGATGACACATGCGGCATCCCTCGTGGCAGAGTGTGGAGGCGGATCAGGATTCCCGTTATTTTTCACGTGACGTTCTTGAAATGTGAACCTGAATCAACAGGAAACGCGCGTTCATAATTTATGGTCTGGACTGGCACTTTCTTTGAGAACTGAAAATATCTCAAGATTATTGTTAAATTGTCCCATTTTATGTAAACTGAATAAAGAAAATCTCAAAATGTCGGCCTGGAACGGAAAATAATTCTTGACTCGCCAACGTTTTGTGGACTGGTATGGGAAGCATGGATGGCTTTCACTTTGTTTTTGTTTAATGCCGCACTCAGCAATGATCCAGCTATATGGCAGCGGTCTGTAAATAATCGACCAGACAATTAAGTGATCAACAACATGAGCATCGACCTACGGGAGCCTGACCACCCGATCCCGTTAGTTGCCTCTAACGACAAGCATGTGTTACTGAAGATCAATATTCTAACCCGGACCTTCACGGGTATCCATTTAGCAGTGTTGATGAAGCATTACATGATGCCGCCATGGAGGTTCGGGATGTGACCCATCAACATCCCATGCTTGTCGTAAGAGCCGACTAACGGGATCGGGTGGTCAGGTTCGCTCACCTACATGTCATCGGTTCCCCATTGCACAGATCGATGCTCATACTGTTGATCACTGGATTGTCTGGTCCAGACTCGATTATTTACATATATATGTAATATTGCTCGGTGTGGCGTAAAACTACTAAACCCACTCACTCACTAAATGGAATCATGGGTTCGAATCCCAGATTCGTTCTTCTTATGATCATCCGGTGTAAACAAAGTTGTTTTTCTCCCACATTAAGTGAGCACGCTGATCTATAACTGAAATACTGTTAGAGGCGGCATCTAACCCAATTCACTTGCTGAATAACAGTATTGTAGATATGGGTAGCCCAGTTGGTAAAGCGCTTGCCCTCCGCACTGTAAGGTCGGGTTCGATAATCTACATGGTCACAATCCGTGAATTCATTATCCGCAGCTGTGGCGCTGAACATTGCGTGATACTTCTGAGCGCGGCATAAAATATTACTCAGTCACAGCGGCGTTATTGATTTTTCAAATCTAGTAGTATGCACACGTGTGTAGAGATGTGTAAAGGGTTAATTACGTCTCCGCGTTGTGATCTGAACGCTGATCCAAAATAACTGTCGCCAGAACAACGGTATTCTCTTACTTAAGATGCAGCCTGGCCCTGAGCAGATATTAAACTCTCCCCTCGAAGTGGATTAAGGATTACAACATTAAAGTTTCGGGGATTGTATCATAATCCGCTTGCGGAGGATTAAGTCTCTCTGCCCGACAACCCAAAGTGCTCTAACATAATGGACCCACTTTAGTTAAGAACCCTTACAAGCATTATACTCGATCTTCACAACATATCCTCAAGATTTGATTCGTCTGGTTGGCTCTGATCTATGCTGAGTGGTCGGAATCCTCAAATGTTGTAATAGTGTGGATTAGACCAGGTTTCGATCACACTGTTCACACGCAATGGTGGATTGTCGAGACAGGTGGGAACACAGTCAACACTCAACCGCCTCGTGGCGTCACCACTGATTCTCCAAACGCTCGATATTACGCGACTGTTACTTAAGACGTTATAAAGGGGTAATGTGTATTATGAACAGACATTTTCCATTTAGAAAGTGGTCAAGTGGAAGCTGTTTGGGTTAGATCGCTGACTTCGATTAGGTGCCTGACTCTGAAAGTGTGGGTTCGAATCCCGTAATGGGATTCAACCTACAAAAGTACAAGAATCTGTACTTTACTCCGAGAGGTTAGTCCCAAATATAACATATGTTAAATGTGTATTATGAAGAACAGATAACACGATATGCAAATTGATCAGCGAAACGTTATAAAGGGGGATGTTGGGGATCGAAATACTGGCACTGTGTCTCCAAAGGTTGAGCTACGTTACATTTAGGTTTGGTTTGGTTGATGTTTAACACCGCACTCAGCAATATTCCAGCTATATGGATCTTTCTTGTGCCCAGCACTTTCGTTCGTTTGTTTGTTTATTGTTCAATGACGCACTCAGCCATGTTGCAGCTATGATGCGACGGTCTGTAAATAATCGAGTCTGGAACAGACAATCCAGTGATAAACAACATGAGATTCGATCTACGCAATTAGGATACGATGATATGTGTCTACCAAGTCGGCGAACCTGACCACCGATCCCGTTAGTCGCCCCTTACGACAAGCATGGGTTACTGAAGATCAATTCTATCCCAGATCTTCACCCTACAGCAGGGCCTAATTCAATCAGAAATTGATCGCGCAGCATATTGACGCATAAAACGTCTACCGACAAAGATCGAGAAAGAAATATTTCTTTGTGGACATTAGTTCCCATGTCAAATCAGGTTCAAGTAGAGGTCGTTATTGTGATTTGATAACCTCACTTGTTCATATGGTATAAGTTCCTTTAATACACTGTTTACAGTAATATGTGGCAGGGTGATTCATTGTCAAACAGTGTTTTAACTGTACTACAGTTTGTACAACGAATGGTAGTGCTTCGTGGCAATTAAAACTACAGATGTCATTATTTACTTGATGGTAAACCAAGATAAAAATGTTTTGTTTTAAGACACAAAGGATGTATCCACACAGGACGTACGACAAGTATGATAATGGAATTATGGTATTATGATGACGTCATGCTGGTCTTGTTACAGTTTATTCTGAACTAGAAACTCACTTTCCATAGTAAAGGTACATTTTAATTGACGTAACAATTCAAGAATTTAACGGTTCGAGTCATTACACCATTACGGAATTGATAATCAGACTGTCGCCATCATCGATCAATATATGAATGTGTACAAATGTGAAAACAACAGAGACAGTTTACTGTCAACACCGACGCTAAACTCATTTCATTCTATCGGACATTTATTAAAACAAATCCCGCAACAAGTGTGAACGTGGACTGGTGTGAAATGAATACCAACCCGATTACTGCCAGCACGTGCTGCACGAGCTGATGTACAGCCTGTGAAGACCATGTGTAGAGCACGAGCTGCACGTGCTGAACGTTCAACACGTTCTCATTGGCGAGAGTTGTTAACGCACAATTTCCCCGTGCGTGGCCACGTCATAGGTGAAAGCTATCCATGTTTCCACTGTTCTCTGCCCTGACGAAGCATTATTATCTAACTGGTTTATTATCCTACAAGACTTAATATTCAAAAACGCGAAGTTCCACCGTTTTACCGTCGCCCCGAGCACCACGCTCATAAGCTGGTGGAGTTTGTTTATTCACATGGCTGCTTCCAGTTGTTCTGGTTTGTTCATATGCGTCAAACTGGCTGCAGGCACGTGTTTTGCGTGCAAGACAACCTTACTGACACACGATATTAATTCACTACTGAGAAAAACCGCAACACGCATCGGGCGAAAGGTGACTATGCGAAATAGACACGGACGCGGCGATATTAGCCGCCATCAGCATAAAGCTTGCAATGTGCACGTTGTCAAACATTGAATATCGATCTTAGCAACATTTCATGCTTGGAAGCTAATTCTATTAAGATGTTGAAAGTTCTTTTTACATCTTTCCTTCGTATCTTTTTCTACAATATTGATCTACCATGTTTGTACAGTTCCAGTGCTGAGGAACGCGGTAGAATGTTATTTTTGTGTTGCAATATACATTTTGAATGACTTATCTCCCTTGCGATGGTTCAAACGGTGTTATTTCCAGAACCACAGGTTGTCTCACAGTCCCTGAATTTCGACAGTTCTTTTCCGAAAACTATATTTATTATCTGTGCGGTCTGTCTCAAACATGTACGTAGCAAGCTATCATGTAAGCCTGATAGGTTGCAAAGGTCTTGCCCAATTTTTAGCAAAAATCATGTGTAAGCCCGTACCTTTTTTATAATGGTACCTACGCCCCTGTCAAAGTCCCTAGGCCTAGATTTTCGAAGCTCTCTTAGCGCTAAGATAGTCGTAAGTTAATGTTAATGTATGGCACTTACGACTATCTTAGCGCTAAGAGAGCTTAGAAAATCATATTTTCCATCCCATCAAACCATTACTGTGAAGCCCAGAATGAAGCAAGTCTACATTTCCCAGGTCTGAATATCCCAATTTATGTGGATTTACTTGTTCCGACAGATAAACTATTCTACGACACACACACACACACACACACACACACACACTCTCTCTCTCTCTCTCTCTCTCTCTCTCTCTCTCTCTCTCTCTCTCTCTCTCTCTCAGAACCGTTTTGAACTCGAACATTCATCCATCAGAACGCTTGCAACCTAACCCACTTTCATCAGACATCAACGTGTAATCTGACTACCACTTAAAACCATTCCTCTGAATGCATGTCTGATTAGTATTTTACCAACATACACCAAAAACACCAGAATCCGGCCAAGAACGGTTACCCATGCGGTAAACGAGAGACAAACTACCCATCCTATTCAGACGCCCAGCACATCTAATCACCCATTCTTAAGCAATTACCAACTCAGTCAAAACTGCTGTTCTGTTCAATAGGATTCGTTAATCATGTAATTAGAAATCAAATTAGGGAAGACGCTTTCAATACCTCCTTAAATTCGTTAACTCGCCATGAAGTGTAAGTGGATATATTCGTATGAACGACGTCAATGCACTGTTACCATTCGTCGATTTATCCTACAGATGCGCTGCCGGGTTGATGTCTGTTTGAAGATGTGCACCACTCAGTGGGACCACTGATATGTTAGAACCAATTCTTATCGCCTTCTATTTTATGCCCAATTTAATACCCGTTATTATTTGCTCCTAAGAAATCGGTTCGATTGTAAATACGTCTTGAATAATGCTAATATGACATCTTAACAAGCTTATCACGGTTCTCGAATCCACACGGTATTTGCAGAAGAATAAAGCAAGCCGCAAAAATTCTTATCTGACGGTTTCGTAGAAATTGAGTTAAATCCGTTAACACAGCAATCGATAAACAAGCTTTTCCCCGAAGACCCGCTTTGCTATCTTTCTGCCACAGATAAAGTTTAGATAAACTGTACAATTACTATCTAGCAAGTTTGTTGGAGTAAAGCATTGGGGTAATCTCGTTACTTCTCGTTGCAGTCAACGAGAGCTGTAGTTTAGGGTGATATCGTTTACCAAATCAAATAAAAGAAGGAGAAATCACGAATGAAAAAACATGGTTGTTTATTCAGCTGGAAACAGTTGCGATGAAAGCGGTAGACTGATATATACAGTGTTGGGTGTGATGCTACAGCCCTTGCGGTTTGAGTGAGAGAGTGTGAGCGGCTGGGACGATTCCAAGGTGTTGTTGGAGGGGAGGCGTGTAGACGGGTGAGGCGATGTGGGGAGTTTGGGGGTAGGCTGGCACGAGTGAGTGAGTATGGTTTTATGCCGCTTTTAGCAATATTCCAGCAATATCGCGGCGATGGACACCAGAAATGGGATTCACACTTTGTACCCATGTGTGGAATCGAACCCGGGTCTCCGGCGTGACGAGCCAACGCTTTAACCACTAGGCTACCCCACCGCCCCGGAGGAGACGCCGAGGAGACGTTTTGGGCGTGTGTTCGATGAACAGGTATGAGTGAGGGTTTTGTTCCGGGGGGTGTCTGTGCGTGCGTGCGTGCGTATGTGAGTGTGTTGGACAGGGGAAGGGGGATTGGATAAAGTTTCAGTTAGAGGTAGGGTGGGAGGTGGGTTAGGGACGAACGGATGTTACAGTTTGAGTATTGGGTATGTGCCAGTTCTCAGATCAAACCGTTCCACATAGCACCAGCTTAGGCTGAACAACTGAACAGCTCAACTGTTACAAACTTAGTTTCAATATACTCAAAGCCTCGAAGCAACACTCAGTCAGATGTAATACAATCGTTCAAATGACAGGGTCTGTATAGAATTTATGTTCTTCACCTCCATACCCCGTACCTTTACCATTGAGGTGGGGGGTGGGATAACAACAGCATCTGAAATGTGATTGCTTGGAATCCTCCGCATCTATTACAAACGCTCATATGACGGGGGCTGTAAACAATTTATGTTCTTCACCTCCATACTCAGTACCATTACTGTTAGGGAAAATAACAACAGTACCTGAAATGTGAGTGCTGAGAATCTATTATAAACGTTCATGTGACAGGGGCTGTACAAGAGATTTTGTTCTCTCTATTGAAAACTCAATAAAATTGCTGTGAGGTAAATGTAGTAACAGTACCTGACGAATGTCTGCATGGCAAGCTAAGAAAATCAGTCACATCTAATACAAACGTTCATGTGACAGGGAGTGTATAGGGAATCTTGTTCTTTCTATTCATTACACAATAAAATTACTGTGAGAGGAAAATATAATCGTACCTGAAATATGACTGCATGGAAAGCTATACGAAAATCAGTCACATCTAATACAAACGTTCATGTGACAGGGGCTGTATAGTAAATCTTGTTCTTTCACTTGACACTCCACACTATTACTGTGAGGGGAAAATAGCAACAGTACCTGAAATATGACTGCTTAGACAAACGTTTGATAACGCAATATCTACCTAGCGCGAATCTATACGCACGCTGACTGCAGCGAACCATAGGCTACACCTTAAGACAACAAGAAAAACATCTCCTCAAGCCGCGTGTCTTACGTAAGCATTCAAATGTCAATACCTGGTGATTCATGAAACTGACTGGAACAGCTCGTGCAATAAATATTGAAATTGACAAGATGTAGCAACAGTGTCTGTTTACTGAACGCACATGCTTGTATAAGAAACACTCTCTCAAATGCCTACATGACTATATCCAGCCTGTATTTTCACAGTCAACACGTTCTAAGCAATAGAACGCAGTATTTCAAAACATAAAAAGAACGTTTACGCTGCGCAAGGCTTCCGAAGATGAAATTAGCAAGTGTCAATTTCAATCAATCATGTATCGATTTCATTTTCATGCGAGACAGACATCCAGTTACTGGTTGATGACTACTGTTAATTACACGCACTTAAAGTGTGTTTTGTTAAGTGGGGAAATCAATTTTGGCAGATATTCCCTACTTTTCTTCTGTAATAGTGACACACCAGGCGTATTTGGGAGAAACATATCCTTCATTTCCAACAGCGCTGGACGCACGTGTCTATTTCAATCAATCACTCATTCGTGATGGGCATGCTTCATTTCAGTGTTGTCTATTCCACAAATGTCCATTTAGTAATGATAACTGCTCCTGCACCAGTTGTTAAACTGCGAGTCTGGCCATTACTCAGTATACGTTGATTGGGGTCGCAGCTTGACGTCGATGACGTTGCCAAAGGGACCGACGTGCACGGCGCACACGTGAACTTAGGCCAGAGCGAATTATACCCGGTTTCCAGTGAATCAGCTTCTGTATTCTTCTTTGAGTGGCATTAGAGTTTGGTATGATGAATAGGATCCATAAAAGTCGTTCCTGTTCAGCTTCTGTTTTGTCTTGACAAAATTAAATGTGACAAAAAGCTGGACCCGTGAAGATCCGGTTTAGGACTGATCTTCAGTAACCCATGATTGTCGTAAGAGGCCGCTAACGTGATCGGGTGGACAGGCTCGCTGACTTGGTTACACATGTCATTGGTTCCCAATTGCGTAGATTGATGCTCATGCTGTTGATCACTGGATTATCTGGTCCACACAAGATTATTTACAGACCGTCGCATCATAGCTGCAACATTGCCGAGTGCGTCGTTAAACAATAAACAAACAAACGAACAAAAGTGCTGGGCAAAAGAAAGATCCACACTTCTTGACCCGAGTAACGTTTTCATAACTATTGTAAGTTTTAAATTAATTCCAATTTTGTTCCAAAGTTGCTACGTGCCTACATGTAAATAGAACAAAATGCGAATCTAGAAATAAATGTGCAAAGTGAAACCAAAAAACATCAAAGAAATGTTGAGGTAATACCTGCTAAAGAGACACCTTGGTTTACGAACCAGCACAAGTAACGACAACGTGTTTAACACAATAAGGTGGCCGTACCGGAGTCAGTGGCAGTTCAGTTACAATGGATGTACATAAAATACAACAGTAGTTGTAACAGCAACAGAGACAGTTATAATACTATTCACCTAGCACAACAGTGGGCAAATTTCCAAAATATGCTAAAGCTAACCATCCAGTGTGAAAATGTGACCTTCACAAACCGCATGCCCCTGCCCATTTATGTAGTCTAAAGACCTTATATAGAAGGTTCTGAGGCGGTGGGGTGGCTTAATGGTTAAAGCGTTCGCTCGTCCTGTTGAAGGCCCGGGTTTGTTTCCCCTCATGGATACATGTGTGAAGCCCATTCCTGGTGTCCCCCGCCGTGATATTGCTGTAATAAGGTAATGGGAAGTATTGTTTGACTTCACGTTCCAGATAATTGCTTTATGATAGCGCCGTGCATGCACACGTGAGTGTCTGCTTGTACTGGCTAATGCCGATTTTATAGCTAGCACGTTAACGAGTATATCCCTATCAGACACGTCGAGCAGGACCTTGTCTTATTACCACAATACCTAGCGATACAGTTTTAATATGGTACTTATTGTTGCCCTGCCTGTGATGGGTTGCTGAAGACCAATTCTAACACGGATCTTCACGGGAGACAAGAATGGGTTGCTGAACATCAATTCTTACCTGGATCTTCACGGGAGACAACAATGCGTTGCTGAAGACCAATTCTAACACGGATCTTCACGGGAGACAACAATGCGTTGCTGAAGACCAATTCTAACCCGGATCTTCACGGGAGACAAGAATGGGTTGCTGAACATCAATTCTTACCCGGATCTTCACGGGAGACAACAATGTGTTGCTGAAGACCAATTCTTACCCGGATCTTCACGGGAGACAACAATGCGTTGCTGAAGACCAATTCTAACCCGGATCTTCACGGGACACGAGCATTGGTTGCTGAAGATCAATTCTAACCCGGATCTTCACGGGAGACAAGCATGGGTTACTGAACATCAATTCTAACCCGGATCTTCACGGGAGACAAGCATGGGTTGCTGAAAATCAATTCTAACCCGGATCTTCACGGGAGACAACAATGGGTTGCTGAAGACCAATTCTTACCCGGATCTTCTCGGGGAGACAACAATGTGTTGCTGAAGACCAATTATAACCCGGATCTTCACGGGAGAGAAGAATGGGTTGCTGAAGACCAGTTCTAACCCGGATCTTCACAGGAGACAAGAATGGGTTGCTGATTATCAATTCTAACCCGGATCTTCACGGGAGACAAGATTGTGTTGCTGAAGACCAATTATAACCCGGATCTTCACGGGAGACAAGATTGTGTTGCTGAAGACCAATTATAACCCGGATCTTCACGGGAGACAAGGATGGGTTGCTGAAGACCAATTCTTACCCGGGTCTTCAAGGGAGACAACAATGTGTTGCTGAAGACCAATTCTAACCCGGATCTTCACGGGAGAGAAGAAAGGGTTGCTGAAGACCAATTCTGAACCGGATTTTCACTCACTTGAAGCTGGCATGCCGTGATGTAACTAAAATCCAATTCCAAGAGACGTTAATCCCCTCACTCACTCCAGCGTTATCAGAACTGCAAATATTTGACTCCACACATGTCATCCGGAAGTGTGAGTCGAAGAGTCGCTCAATACATACTGCTATTAACGGTATCCTAAACCATAAGCCTTTTTCCACTTTGAACGATTTGAAAAAAGCTGCACTCGATGACGTTTAGACGTATTGCTTTTTCTTGTCCCGGGAATGGTTTCCACTCAAACGCGCATGTTCCTTCAGACATGAAACACACACTGCAGTATGGACCATGTTCAAAGCACGTACACCGCAGTTAATGGGGGAAGTGCTTACAGGCGACTGATCTCCATATTGCACGTCGGTAATTAAATGTCATGTCCCGCTACCGCTGTTTACGTACTCTGTGTGTCCCGTCGCGTGTGTCTGGGAGTTAAAGTGGACAGTTTCACCCAATACAACATTCTTAAATCTTTGTTTGGTTAGGTGGTGGTGTGTGTGTTGGGGAGATGAAGGTACGCGCGTGTGCGTGTGCGTGTGCGTGTGCGTGTGTGCCCTGTCATCATAGGTGTAGGAATTCGCTGTGATCCATATATCACATTATCGAACCAGGAATCGAACCAGGAAGTTCACCGTGAGCGAACGCTTTTAGCTCTTGGTTACCGTACCACCATCCTGGCTCGATCTGAGTCGTTTTTCGGGTGTTCGTGGGTTTCATCAGGGTGGTGGGAAACGTGATCTGCTCATTTCGGCATTTACTGCTACATAAAGCAGGCTCTCCATGAAACACCTAAAACCCACATCCGAGTTGAACCAACTCCATCACTGTGAAGAACCCGTTATAATGTACCACTCAACAATTCTCCACCCATATGACGGCGGTCTGTAAATAATCGTGCTTGGACCAGACAATCCAGTGATTGACATCATATGATCTGTGAATTTGTGACACGATCACGTGTCAACCAAATCACTACCACTGGCCACCCGATCCCGATAGTCGCATCTTACGAAAAGCATGGGTTTCTGGAGATCAGTTCTAACCCGGATCTTCACAGGTGTAGACAAGCATGGGTTACTGAAGATCAATTCTAACCCGGATCTTCACGGGTGTAGACAAGCATGGGTTGCTGGAGATCAGTTCTAACCCGGATCTTCACGGGTGTAGACAAGCATAGGTTGCTGAAGTCCAATTCTACCTCGGATCTTCACACTTCTTTGTAGAAGCAGCGATGGCTGAGTGGGTTAGATTGCTGATCCAACCCAGATCCTCCCGGGTACCTGGCGATGTGATGTTTATGATCAATGCCTGCGACGTAAGCCAACATTCTCTGGTTTGGTTCACGGAACTCGCTCTATCAGTCTGCGAGACAGACAAACATGTCATCACGTCGGCCTGGATCTCAGTAAACAGAAATCATCCATGGTGTAGTGAAAGTGGTTAGTCAACGTCGCGGCACGTGCACGCGGAGCCTGTTCGATTAGGATTGTTTTCGTTTCATTTTTTTGTGTTTGATGAAATGAACTTTAATTTAGGACAGATGCAGATGATCATCTATTGCTTGGAGGATAGTGCAGACAAACATCGATCTATTCGTCAAACGGATATCAACATTGGGAGGGTTGGTTTCAAACACTTGATTTACACGACATGCGATCAGTGGGTTAGTGAGTTGCATTATATTTATATAGGGTATACAGAGAGCCTAGAATGCATGATATGATACACAAGTACGAGCAATATGCCACGATCAACGGCTGAAGAGAGGGACAGAGCCATCGGGATGGTGCAGATGGGGTCGACATACAATGCTGTTGCCACCGCCCTCGGATGCCACTGTATCACGGTTGTAAGACTTATTCAGGGCTTCAGACAGACTGGGGTCACCTTAGATTGACCAACAAGTGGACGTCAACGTATCACAACGCCAGCTGAAGATAGGTACCTCCGTCATTAAGGAAGGAGGGTAACGTTTCTTTTGGCGTTTAGTGTATATATTATTATCTTTGAAGAAATATATTATTTCTGGAAGCAAGTTCAAATCGATGTTATTTTTGTATCATTATGCCCCTTAACAAAAATAGGAACACTGCATTTACTCGAGCTTGAAACTATCGGACAATAATCGAAATGGGTTGAAAATATATATTGCTACTGCGTGGGATTCGAACCCGGCTGAGTATAAAAAAGAATGCGCTTTGCACCGAATCCCCTCGATGTCAAGTACGTACACTGTTTCCATTTACAGTGTCCATTACGCTTTAGTGCACAGGTTATTAAAACTTTCTATAACTGTACTTAACCCGCACGTCATAACACACTAATAAGTAGTTCTCGCAGTCGCCTGAATGCTCCATTAGAACACAAGCCTATATATGTCCCAAGATCGTTGTAGAAATCGATTAGATTCTGTCGCTGCCAATGATTGACATATGTCGTTGCTGAACCTACGCGTGTGCACGGGAGCGCGTGCAGCACGTGATGCCTGCAGCTGATCGGGCAAACTCATCCTTGTCGGAAGGGATTTTAATTCATTAGGGATGTTTTTTCTGACACAGACTCGTGTCGGGATCACGTTGGCTGTTGTCCCTGTTGCCGTCCTTTAGCTCACCAGAACCGATCATGTGTAGCGCGTCACCCACCATCAGTCAGCCCGACGCCTCAACGCTAAACGTGTATAATTCAGGAGTAACAAGCAACTGCATTTAAACTGGATAGGTCCGGTGAGATGGGAGTTGGACATTTGGAGTGAGTGAGTGAGTTTAGTTTTACGCCGCTTTTAGGACTATTCCAGCAATATCACGGCGGGGGACACCAGAAATGGGCTTCACACATTGTACCCATGTGGGGCTTCGAACCCGGATCTTCAGCGTGACGAGCCAACGCTTTAACCACTACGCTACCCCCACCGCCCCTTGACCTTTGGAAAATCCAGACTATCTTTAGTTAGGGATATAACATGACAGTGGGGATGGGAGGAAGGGAAATAGTAGGGTTCTGGGACTGTGACACAGACTATGGTGGTCTGTCGCAGGTAACTGCCCGTATGTCTCGAATGTTCTCTGAAACCATCTGGCCACAATCATGTTGGTATGACTCCAGAAAAGGAGGCTTACTTTCTAACAAAATTACGATCCGATTAAAACCAGATCGCTATGACTGTCACATCTGCCTTTGACTGGAGGCTCCTCTTGAACTCAGCTTGAGTTACACATGAGGGGCGGTGGGGTAGCCTAGTGGTTAAAGCGTTGGCTCGTCACGCCGAAGACCCGGGTTCGATTCCCCAAATGGGCACAATGTGTTAAGCCCATTTCTGGTGTCCCCCGTCGTGATATTGCTGGAATATTGCTAAAAGCGGCGTAAAACTAAACTCAGTCAGTCAGTCAGTTACACATGATATATTTAACCGAGATAACACTCAGTCCCTTCCCCAGTTGTGTTCACAATGCACATCAATCCTTGGATGACTCACACCTGTCATAAATTTACTTTAATCAATGTTTCTCTTTTGTTTGTTGTTTTGCTTGTTTCTTATTGATATGTTTACATGTTTTCACAAACTTGGAATAAGATATAAGGGGCGGTGGGGTAGTCTTAAGGTTAAAGCGTTCGCTCGTCACACTGAAGACCCGGGTTCCGTGCGCCAAAGGTACAGTTTGTGATCAGAAGCCCATTTCTGGCGTCCCATCGCTCGTGATATAGCTGGAATATTGCTAAATGCGGCGTTAACTAATCCATCTCACTCACTCACTCACTCACTCACATCCGATTCGGTACAGTGAAAGCACACTGACGGGACATGTTAACCTGCTGTTACCTTCACCCAGCGTTTGACTTTCGGCATCGATTGCGAATATACATGTACCAATGTATTCAAACCACATGCAATATGGAGTGAGTGAGTGAGTTGAGATTTTAAGTCACATCGGCAGTATTTCAGTCATATCGTGTACATGCAATATGAAATCTTCTGTTCAGATTCAGTAACACTTTGGTGTTTTGTCCTGACTTATGCATGCTGTCAATTATTGAAATATGCACAATGATACATACTGATCAATTATTTGAAATCTTGAAAATAAATCAGGTGAGCTACAGAGCCTCCGTCACGTCCTGGTGTATCTTCCTCCATGCTCGGTCACGTCCAACTGTGGACCTGAGTTTCTGACTCACAAGGTATACATAGCGTTGTCTGACATTCACGTGCATCTCCGGGGGTACCGGTGGCCAATTAGTCGAATCCGGAATTTAGTGTGTATAAGTGCTGTCCTTAGTTTCGTCAGACGTGGTAGTCTTGGGTTCGAATCCCTGATAAGCTCTGATATTGAACCGATGTATGTGAACATCATAGGAATGCTGAGGGTTTCACCAACGTGGTAATCGACCATCATCACTTGGGGTTTTCCTCGCACATCACGGTAGCCCCGTGGTATAACTGTAATATTGTGTAAGGCCGGGGTTATCAGCAAGTTGGTCCAGAACGATTGGTCAAATAGTCGTTTCTCGCCGGAGAAACTGTCATATTACCTCGAATATCTGGATATATGTTCTACAGTTCCAATCCCAGAACTGTCCGCTTGCGACTAGTACTCCTCCTCCTCCTCCTCCTACTACTACTCCTCCTACTACTACTACTACTACTACTACTGCTACTGCTACTACTACTACTACTACTACTACTACTACTACTACTGCTACTGCTACTACTGCTACTACTACTACTACTACTACTACTACTACTACTACTACTACTACTGCTACTACTACTACTGCTGCTCCTACTACTACTACTACTACTACTACTACTACTATACATTTAACAGTTGCAAAATGTATATAATATTACCTAAAATTATTCACATTTTGCAACTGTTATACTACTACTACTACTACTACTACTACTACTACTACTACTACTACTACTACTGCCACCACTAATAATAATAGTCCCTTGATCATCCAGGTTCGAATTTGTCTTCAGCAACACCTGCTTGTCGTAAGAGGCGACTAACGGGATCGGGTGGTCAGGCTCAATAACTTGGTTGACACATATGATTGTATCCCACTTGTGTAGGTCGATGTTCATGTTGTTAATCACTGGATGGTCTGGTCAAGACTCGATTCAATTATTTGCAAGCCAATGTCAGACAGCTAGAATATTGCTGGGTGCTGCGTAAAGACTAGACGTTAGACAACCAGACACATATAGCGATAAACTGCACTTATACAAACATTGTATGCTCGACTATAGTTTTAGTTAGAGGTTTCAGTCGAGTTTTAAGATATTTCCTCTGTGAATGTTAACCATTTTATCACATTTGTTTTTCTGAACGCGTAAGCAAATTAAATAGATGAAAAACATATGCAATATCTTGAATGGACTGTGGAAGATTTGGCTGAGTGTGACAGAGGTATTATTCTGGCAGCATGGAATTCAGTAGAAGATTGATATTGGAAAGACATTAATCGATCGCATCTATGAGATATCACTGCACTGAAATTGCATCACAATGCTTTACAGATCATTGTGACGTCATCGGTTACCATGACGTCACAATCTAATGACATCACGAATCAGTCTGCTACTGTAGATGGTTAGCGATACCTTTTACGATCATAGACACCGATTATATATTTTTCAAGCTACGATGAACACAATGCCTTCAGAAGTGGGTCAAATGCAACATATCTTCACTTATAAAATGAAGCCCCAAATATCAATTTGTTGCAAGCTGAAAAAATGGGAAAATGATTGTGGATGTATATGAGGGAAACAAATACATGTGGATTGGTTGCCGGCTAAGTATCAGCTCTTCATCCTTGCCAAACGTTATGGCGCTAATATCACTAAAAGCTGCATTCATCACCAGGCAGATCCCCCTTTATCATACTCTCGGCACCGGCTATCTTCAGACTGACAACTGCTCACTTTAGTTTATTTGAAATCGACAAATCGACCACTCGCTCATCGCCACTGCCCAATCAAACTGATCGATAAACGGTTCTGTATTTCGCTCTATGGTTATGAAAGGTTCGTCAGTAAATAAAAGGATATAAATTTTTGATAACAGATGACAAAAAAGAGTGTTCCATTTCTCGTTATTACTTCGGTTATTTCAATTAATCGTTATTCCGCGCTCTGATTCTGAAATTAACACAGAAAACATCATAATTGTCAATTTCAGTAACGCGTCGCGGTAAGCGTCAATATCTCGGCAATATGCACGTGGTATGATGCACACTAATCATGCTGATGACATGATGCAGCCGTATTCAATCAGCCATGTGATTAATACAAAAATAGTCATAAATCATAACGTATTTTTGTAAATTTGACGACCGATGTGATAGCCAAGCTTTCAAATGTCTCCTTTAAGCGATACATCGTTTACAATGGCATTTACAACATAATTTTTCTGAGACGAATTTCACGTTCATGATTTCCATTCAGAATTCGGAAAAAAATACAGTGATATTCAGACACTATTCAGTTGAACACATCTCCTAAAGTGCAAATCTCGCTTTTACATTAACCCGGCGTGGCCATCTTGAAATTACTACACGGATCTCTGGGCTGCGGTCAACAATGCTAGCTTTGGCGTGTCGATGGCGTCGGTTCAAAAGTCTCATCGACCGGGGTCATGGAAAGGAAATGTATCAACGTCGAAAGGTCAACTGGTGTGAATAACACCCCTGAAATCGATCACGATGCTCTGCTGAGAAAGAAGTCAATTTCAAGCCGTGTTATCTTTCTACACGATTGAGGAGACGGCCATGAAATGAATAAAAGGGATGTAGTATGAGTTTTTTTCGCGATAGATTATTCGTTTTTAGACTGGCGACGAACTGGGGGATGATTTTAAGCTCGTTTTGAGCTCTTTTAATGGCATATGGTAGCTTTTATACGACGCAGAGACAAATATGTTTTACGTGGAATAGAGCATCTCCAGGAATGTCATCTTCACTGTGTAATGTCGGAATTAAAGGACATCTTTGTAATCAACAGTTGAGCAAACACTGTCTGGAAATGCTTGCCCATTTAGTGACCATACTCGGGTGGTGAATCGTTTTAGTGCAGGATTTTCCTTACATATTATTTCGATATATATTCCATTTTGGCGAAGGATTATTATCTTAACACAATCTCAGTCTGATGGAGTGTGTGTGTCTTATTGAAGACATATCATGATATTTATTTGATATGTGACATTCAGGTAAACATGTTGTCCGGCTAATCATATCTGATCATAAAATCAGTGCTCGTGTCATACCAAAAGATGTTAAAATATAGTGCTTTTTGTTACCCTGCCTGGACTAGTTAAAGCAGACAAGTGGTTAATGCGTTCGCGCGTGACGCCGATGTCCTGGGTTCGAACCCCCACATGGCGGACACGTGCATATACTTTGCCGTGTAGGAATACCAGAAATTGGCTTCACATATTGTACCCATGTGGGGAATCGGATCTTCGCCGTTATAAGTGAAAGCTTTAACCACTCGGCTCCAAGGGATGCACACTATGATGCGAGAAATCTGAAAGATCTGTTTTCCCGTGTGGGCGGGCATCTCATTGTTAACTACCTGAGGGAAGCTGACGTGTATCATAAATTTTAACTATGTAATGTGAATAACGAATCGGTTGCTTTTGGATTTGGTGCTATGACATATTCTGCTTTTGAATAAGAATGTAACGAATATATGTCTGTTTGAAACTAAAACTCATTTACATGTATAAACTAAAACTGTTTTGGACTTTGTACTTGAAATATCCATGAATGCAGACTAGTCCTCGTCACTATATGGCTGGAATAATGCCGATGTGACGTAAAGCCCAACTCAACTCAACTCAATTCAACCCACCGCCCGATTCCTTTTAGAAAGAGTCCAAATGTAACATATTATATTTTGGATTTAACTGTATTTTGTACAAGTGCAGATTCTAGTACTTGTAAATTCTAGTTCAGGGCACACTCTCACTGTGTTAGGCTATATGGGGAAAATGGATTTAGTGCGTGCAGTTCAGGGACTCTGAGATAGACTACTTTAGTAAGTAAGTAAACGTATATTTGTGTCTTGGCAATTCGCGTTCAGCAATCGCAAATAACACGAATTAGTGTTGGTGTATGTTTCCTATTAGTCTTGCCGATCAGCTGGAAAGATAAGGAATCAAACTGCCAGGCCGAGTAAAGTACACACCAACATTTGATGGTGGTTTCAAATAAAACAAACGAGAAATGCCTATTTGATGATGATTGGACCTAAAGCGTGCAGTGTTTCCGCGAATGTTTTCAGGCCGGGAACGCCTTCATGACTATTTTGAAGATGAACAAGTTTTATAGATTGACAACTTCTTTAATGCGATAGATGCGACGTTTCGGTGTAGATGCTAAAACCGTTATGAAGCAAGGGGTAAGGTGTTAGCGGCGTCAGCATCTACACTGAAACGTCACATCTATTGCAGTAATGAAGTTGTCAAACCATAAAACGTGTTTCTCTTCATCCAGTCTAAGTAAACTTAGGCTCAGTATTATTCGTTACACTGCTATACTGAGTCTAACAAAACCTTGTGGAAGGTCGCGTCTGGTAACCTTTGCAATTGACCAATCAGAACACAGCTTACTAAATCGCGAATGCTGACATTCGCACATACCTTTTGAACTTTTACCTCGAATTTTTTTTGTACCCGAACGATTCCAAATGCTATTTTCCGTACGATCGCTTCCGAGTGATGCACATGGAGCACACAACAACCGTGAGTAAACGGTCGCTGAAATTAGCGTTTTGTCAGTATTATAATTGGTATGGTCAAAATAGATCTTGTTTACATTCTCGTGCAAGGAGAGGCTCTGGAGGGGTTGTCTTCTTGGTGAACAGTAAGCTTGTTCCATTTACGGAAAAATTAACAGACTTTAATACAGAAGGTATACTGTGGATTAAAATTAAAAGACTTCAGCACCCTGATATCTATATATGTGTATGTTATCTACCTCCGCAAGGAACAAGTAGATTAGTAGACAGCGAACAATTCTTCCAAGACCTGCAACAACAATTCTATACTTACCAGGGGCGGTGGGGTAGCCTAATGGTTAAAGCGTTGGCTCGTCACGCCGGTGACCCGGGTTCGAATCCCCTCATGGGCACAATGTGTGAAGCCCATTTCTGGTGTCCCCCGCCGTGATGTTGCTGGAATATTGCTAAAAGCGGCGTAAAACTAAACTCAGTCAGTCAGTCAGTCTATACTTAACAAACAAACGGATTGATATATCTGTGTGGTGACTTCAATGCAAGGTGTGGTACTTTACAGGATATCATTGAAGGTGTCGATGAAATACAACTGAGGGAAATAATGGACCCTTTTATTAATTCTCACGGAGACAGTATGATTGACTTTATGTCAGGAAGTGGTCTGTTTATGCTAAATGGAAGGGTTGGACATCAAGACTATACGTATATCTGTGGACAGAGTAGACCTGTTGTGGACTATATCCGGACGCCCTATGAACAATTACATTATGTTGAAGACTTCAATGTACACAGGATTACAGACATAATCAATACATTCAATCTGTCACCACCAATCTCAATACCTGATCACTCAGTGTTAACATGGCAACTACAAGTAAGTCTAAATGTAACAACTGAAGTGGACTCTGGTCTAAACAACAAACCTACACCAAAGGGACCCTACATTAAACATGACCTGAGCAATATGCCACAAGACTTTCTGTCTGAAAACAACACTATGAAATCACTCCAAGAATGGATCAAGAAACTGGAAGAGTGTAGCACACAACAAAGAGACATCAATGATATGTATGGTACATTCCTTAAAGCCTTAAGAGAAGAAATGGACACCAAACTGAGCCACAAAACAATATAGCCAAGCGAAAGACAATACAAGAATAATAAATCCAGAAAGAAGCCATACTGGTGTGAGGAACTACAGACAATGTGGAATCTGGTCTGCAGGAAAGAAAAACTATGGACAAAAATCAAAGGTTCTCGTATCTACAAAATACATTTAAGAGAAGAATTTTGTAAAGAAAGAAAACATTTTGATAGACTTCATAGGAAATACAAAAGAAGATACCAAAGACCAAAACAGGAAGAATTCTGGAAAAGTATTGAAAAATGGGAATACAAAATGAAAGGAAGCCATTGATCCCTGATGTATCCCTCAGTGATAATAACACAATCTAAACTGACCATAAAGATGTGATGGAAAAGTGGAAACATGATTTCTACAGTATATTTAACCCCAGTGAAGACAACTCCACCAATATTACCAACACTGACCACCTATATAGGGATGACTGTAATATCAGCACAGACACTGCAGACTGTGAAGACAACTCCACCAACATTACCAACACTGACCACCTATATAGGGATGACTGTAATATCAGCACAGACACTGCAGACTGTGAAGACAACTCCACCAACATTACCAACACTGACCACCTATATAGTGATGACTGTAATATCAGCACAGATACTGCAGACAGTGAAGACAACTCCACCAACATTACCAACACTGACCACCTATATAGTGATGACTGTAATATCAGCACAGATACTGCAGACAGTGAAGACAACTCCACCAACATTACCAA
This sequence comes from Haliotis rubra, assembly GCF_003918875.1. Classification (NCBI taxonomy): domain Eukaryota; kingdom Metazoa; phylum Mollusca; class Gastropoda; order Lepetellida; family Haliotidae; genus Haliotis; species Haliotis rubra. Next base: position 443,749 of record NW_025767347.1, on the reverse strand, counting down.
CACTGACCACCTATATAGGGATGACTGTAATATCAGCACAGACACTGCAGACAGTGAAGATAACTCCACCAACATTACCAACACTGACCACCTATATAGGGATGACTGTAATATCAGCACAGACACTGCAGACAGTGAAGATAACTCCACCAACATTACCAACACTGACCACCTATATAGGGATGACTGTAATATCAGCACAGACACTGCAGACAGTGAAGACAACTCCACCAACATTACCAACACTGACCACCTATATAGGGATGACTGTAATATCAGCACAGACACTGCAGACAGTGAAGACAACTCCACCAACATTACCAACACTGACCACCTATATAGGGATGACTGTAATATCAGCACAGACACTGCAGACTGTGAAGATAACTCCACCAACATTACCAACACTGACCACCTATATAGGGATGACTGTAATATCAGCACAGATACTGCAGACTGTGAAGATAACTCCACCAACATTACCAACACTGACCACCTATATAGTGATGACTGTAATATCAGCACAGACACTGCAGACAGTGAAGACAACTCCACCAACATTACCAACACTGACCACCTATATAGGGATGACTGTAATATCAGCACAGACACTGCAGACAGTGAAGACAACTCCACCAACATTACCAACACTGACCACCTATATAGTGATGACTGTAATATCAGCACAGACACTGCAGACAGTGAAGATAACTCCACCAACATTACCAACACTGACCACCTATATAGGGATGACTGTAATATCAGCACAGATACTGCAGACAGTGAAGATAACTCCACCAACATTACCAACACTGACCACCTATATAGGGATGACTGTAATATCAGCACAGACACTGCAGACAGTGAAGATAACTCCACCAACATTACCAACACTGACCACCTATATAGGGATGACTGTAATATCAGCACAGACACTGCAGACTGTGAAGACAACTCCACCAACATTACCAACACTGACCACCTATATAGTGATGACTGTAATATCAGCACAGACACTGCAGACAGTGAAGACAACTCCACCAACATTACCAACACTGACCACCTATATAGGGATGACTGTAATATCAGCACAGACACTGCAGACTGTGAAGACAACTCCACCAACATTACCAACACTGACCACCTTTATAGTGATGACTGTAATATCAGCACAGACACTGCAGACTGTGAAGACAACTCCACCAACATTACCAACACTGACCACCTATATAGTAATGACTGTAATATCAGCACAGACACTGCAGACAGTGAAGATAACTCCACCAACATTACCAACACTGACCACCTATATAGGGATGACTGTAATATCAGCACAGATACTGCAGACTGTGAAGACAACTCCACCAACATTACCAACACTGACCACCTATATAGTGATGACTGTAATATCAGCACAGACACTGCAGACAGTGAAGACAACTCCACCAACATTACCAACACTGACCACCTATATAGGGATGACTGTAATATCAGCACAGACACTGCAGACAGTGAAGATAACTCCACCAACATTACCAACACTGACCACCTATATAGTGATGACTGTAATGTCAGCACAGATACTGCAGACAGTGAAGACAACTCCACCAACATTACCAACACTGACCACCTATATAGGGATGACTGTAATATCAGCACAGACACTGCAGACTGTGAAGATAACTCCACCAACATTACCAACACTGACCACCTATATAGGGATGACTGTAATATCAGCACAGAAACTGCAGACAGTGAAGACAACTCCACCAACATTACCAACACTGACCACCTATATAGTGATGACTGTAATATCAGCACAGACACTGCAGACAGTGAAGACAACTCCACCAACATTACCAACACTGACCACCTATATAGGGATGACTGTAATATCAGCACAGACACTGCAGACTGTGAAGATAACTCCACCAACATTACCAACACTGACCACCTATATAGGGATGACTGTAATATCAGCACAGATACTGCAGACTGTGAAGACAACTCCACCAACATTACCAACACTGACCACCTATATAGTGATGACTGTAATATCAGCACAGATACTGCAGACTGTGAAGATAACTCCACCAACATTACCAACACTGACCACCTATATAGGGATGACTGTAATATCAGCACAGACACTGCAGACAGTGAAGATAACTCCACCAACATTACCAACACTGACCACCTATATAGTGATGACTGTAATATCAGCACAGACATTGCAGACAGTGAAGACAACTCCACCAACATTACCAACACTGACCACCTATATAGTGATGACTGTAATATCAGCACAGACACTGCAGACAGTGAAGATAACTCCACCAACATTACCAACACTGACCACCTATATAGGGATGACTGTAATATCAGCACAGATACTGCAGACTGTGAAGATAACTCCACCAACATTACCAACACTGACCACCTATATAGTGATGACTGTAATATCAGCACAGACACTGCAGACTGTGAAGATAACTCCACCAACATTACCAACACTGACCACCTATATAGTGATGACTGTAATATCAGCACAGACACTGCAGACAGTGAAGACAACTCCACCAACATTACCAACACTGACCACCTATATAGTGATGACTGTAATATCAGCACAGACACTGCAGACAGTGAAGACAACTCCACCAACATTACCAACACTGACCACCTATATAGTGATGACTGTAATATCAGCACAGATACTGCAGACAGTGAAGACAACTCCACCAACATTACCAACACTGACCACCTATATAGGGATGACTGTAATATCAGCACAGACATTGCAGACTGTGAAGATAACTCCACCAACATTACCAACACTGACCACCTATATAGGGATGACTGTAATATCAGCACAGATACTGCAGACAGTGAAGACAACTCCACCAACATTACCAACACTGACCACCTATATAGTGATGACTGTAATATCAGCACAGACACTGCAGACAGTGAAGACAACTCCACCAACATTACCAACACTGACCACCTATATAGTGATGACTGTAATATCAGCACAGACACTGCAGACTGTGAAGATAACTCCACCAACATTACCAACACTGACCACCTATATAGTGATGACTGTAATATCAGCACAGACACTGCAGACAGTGAAGACAACTCCACCAACATTACCAACACTGACCACCTATATAGGGATGACTGTAATATCAGCACAGACACTGCAGACTGTGAAGATAACTCCACCAACATTACCAACACTGACCACCTATATAGGGATGACTGTAATATCAGCACAGACACTGCAGACTGTGAAGATAACTCCACCAACATTACCAACACTGACCACCTATATAGGGATGACTGTAATATCAGCACAGACACTGCAGACTGTGAAGACAACTCCACCAACATTACCAACACTGACCACCTATATAGTGATGACTGTAATATCAGCACAGATACTGCAGACTGTGAAGATAACTCCACCAACATTACCAACACTGACCACCTATATAGGGATGACTGTAATATCAGCACAGACACTGCAGACTGTGAAGATAACTCCACCAACATTACCAACACTGACCACCTATATAGGGATGACTGTAATATCAGCACAGACACTGCAGACAGTGAAGATAACTCCACCAACATTACCAACACTGACCACCTATATAGGGATGACTGTAATATCAGCACAGACACTGCAGACTGTGAAGACAACTCCACCAACATTACCAACACTGACCACCTATATAGTGATGACTGTAATATCAGCACAGATACTGCAGACTGTGAAGACAACTCCACCAACATTACCAACACTGACCACCTATATAGTGATGACTGTAATATCAGCACAGATACTGCAGACTGTGAAGATAACTCCACCAACATTACCAACACTGACCACCTATATAGTGATGACTGTAATATCAGCACAGAACACTGCAGACAGTGAAGACAACTCCACCAACATTACCAACACTGACCACCAACATATAGGGATGACTGTAATATCAGCACAGACACTGCAGACTGTGAAGATAACTCCACCAACATTACCAACACTGACCACCTATATAGGTGATGACTGTAATATCAGCACAGACACTGCAGACTGTGAAGACAAACTCCACCAACATTACCAACACTGACCACCTATATAGTGATGACTGTAATATCAGCACAGACACTGCAGACTGTGAAGATAACTCCACCAACATTACCAACACTGACCACCACTGATATAGGTGATGACTGTAATATCAGCACAGACACTGCAGACTGTGAAGATAACTCCACCAACATTACCAACACTGACCACCTATATAGTGATGACTGTAATATCAGCACAGATACTGCAGACTGTGAAGATAACTCCACCAACATTACCAACACTGACCACCTATATAGGATGACTGTAATATCAGCACAGACACTGCAGACTGTGAAGATAACTCCACCAACATTACCAACACTGACCACCTATATAGTGATGACTGTAATATCAGCACAGACACTGCAGACAGTGAAGACAACTCCACCAACATTACCAACACTGACCACCTATATAGTGATGACTGTAATATCAGCACAGACACTGCAGACTGTGAAGATAACTCCACCAACATTACACTGACCACCTGACCACCTATATAGTGATGACTGTAATATCAGCACAGACACTGCAGACTGTGAAGACAACTCCACCAACATTACCAACACTGACCACCTATATAGTGATGACTGTAATATCAGCACAGATACTGCAGACTGTGAAGATAACTCCACCAACATTACCAACACTGACCACCTATATAGTGATGACTGTAATATCAGCACAGATACTGCAGACAGTGAAGATAACTCCACCAACATTACCAACACTGACCACCTATATAGTGATGACCAGATACTGCAGACTGTGAAGATACTCCACCAACATTACCAACACTGATGACTGTAGTGATCTGTAATATCAGCACAGATACTGCAGACTGTGAAGATAACTCCACCAACATTACCAACACTGACCACCTATATAGTGATGACTGTAATATCAGCACAGACACTGCAGACTGTGAAGATAACTCCACCAACATTACCAACACTGACCACCTATATAGTGATGACTGTAATATCAGCACAGATACTGCAGACTGTGAAGACAACTCCACCAACATTACCAACACTGACCACCTATATAGTGATGACTGTAATATCAGCACAGATACTGCAGACTGTGAAGACAACTCCACCAACATTACCAACACTGACCACCTATATAGTGATGACTGTAATATCAGCACAGATACTGCAGACAGTGAAGATAACTCCACCAACATTACCAACACTGACCACCTATATAGTGATGACTGTAATATCAGCACAGACACTGCAGACTGTGAAGATAACTCCCACCAACATTACCAACACTGACCACCTATATAGGGATGACTGTAATATCAGCACAGACACTGCAGACTGTGAAGATAACTCCACCAACATTACCAACACTGACCACCTATATAGTGATGACTGTAATATCAGCACAGACACTGCAGACAGTGAAGACAACTCCACCAACATTACCAACACTGACCACCTATATAGTGATGGGATGACTGTAATATCAGCACAGACACTGCAGACTGTGAAGATAACTCCACCAACATTACCAACACTGACCACCTATATAGGGATGACTGTAATATCAGCACAGATACTGCAGACTGTGAAGATAACTCCACCAACATTACCAACACTGACCACCTATATAGGATGACTGTAATAATATCAGCACAGACACTGCAGACTGTGAAGACAACTCCACCAACATTACCAACACTGACCACCTATATAGTGATGACTGTAATATCAGCACAGATACTGCAGACTGTGAAGATAACTCCACCAACATTACCAACACTGACCACCTATATAGGGATGACTGTAATATCAGCACAGACACTGCAGACTGTGAAGATAACTCCACCAACATTACCAACACTGACCACCTATATAGGGATGACTGTAATATCAGCACAGATACTGCAGACAGTGAAGATAACTCCACCAACATTACCAACACTGACCACCTATATAGGGATGACTGTAATATCAGCACAGACACTGCAGACTGTGAAGATAACTCCACCAACATTACCAACACTGACCACCTATATAGTGATGACTGTAATATCAGCACAGATACTGCAGACTGTGAAGACAACTCCACCAACATTACCAACACTGACCACCTATATAGTGATGACTGTAATATCAGCACAGATACTGCAGACTGTGAAGATAACTCCACCAACATTACCAACACTGACCACCTATATAGTGATGACTGTAATATCAGCACAGATACTGCAGACAGTGAAGACAACTCCACCAACATTACCAACACTGACCACCTATATAGGGATGACTGTAATATCAGCACAGACACTGCAGACTGTGAAGATAACTCCACCAACATTACCAACACTGACCACCTATATAGGGATGACTGTAATATCAGCACAGACACTGCAGACTGTGAAGATAACTCCACCAACATTACCAACACTGACCACCTATATAGTGATGACTGTAATATCAGCACAGACACTGCAGACTGTGAAGATAACTCCACCAACATTACCAACACTGACCACCTATATAGGGATGACTGTAATATCAGCACAGATACTGCAGACAGTGAAGACAACTCCACCAACATTACCAACACTGACCACCTATATAGGGATGACTGTAATATCAGCACAGACACTGCAGACAGTGAAGATAACTCCACCAACATTACCAACACTGACCACCTATATAGTGATGACTGTAATATCAGCACAGATACTGCAGACAGTGAAGATAACTCCACCAACATTACCAACACTGACCACCTATATAGTGATGACTGTAATATCAGCACAGATACTGCAGACTGTGAAGATAACTCCACCAACATTACCAACACTGACCACCTATATAGTGATGACTGTAATATCAGCACAGACACTGCAGACAGTGAAGACAACTCCACCAACATTACCAACACTGACCACCTATATAGTGATGACTGTAATATCAGCACAGCACAGACACTGCAGACTGTGAAGATAACTCCACCAACATTACCAACACTGACCACCTATATAGTGATGACTGTAATATCAGCACAGATACTGCAGACTGTGTGAAGATAACTCCACCAACATTACCAACACTGACCACCTATATAGTGATGACTGTAATATCAGCACAGACACTGCAGACAGTGAAGACAACTCCACCAACATTACCAACACTGACCACCTATATAGTGATGACTGTAATATCAGCACAGACACTGCAGACTGTGAAGATAACTCCACCAACATTACCAACACTGACCACCTATATAGGGATGACTGTAATATCAGCACAGACACTGCAGACTGTGAAGACAACTCCACCAACATTACCAACACTGACCACCTATATAGTGATGACTGTAATATCAGCACAGACACTGCAGACAGTGAAGACAACTCCACCAACATTACCAACACTGACCACCTATATAGTGATGACTGTAATATCAGCACAGACACTGCAGACTGTGAAGATAACTCCACCAACATTACCAACACTGACCACCTATATAGGGATGACTGTAATATCAGCACAGACACTGCAGACTGTGAAGATAACTCCACCAACATTACCAACACTGACCACCTATATAGGGATGACTGTAATATCAGGACATATACTGCTGACTGTGAAGATAACTCCACCAACATTACCAACACTGACCACCTATATAGTGATGACTGTAATATCAGCACAGACACTGCAGACAGTGAAGATAACTCCACCAACATTACCAACACTGACCACCTATATAGGGATGACTGTAATATCAGCACAGACACTGCAGACAGTGAAGATAACTCCACCAACATTACCAACACTGACCACCTATATAGGGATGACTGTAATATCAGCACAGATACTGCAGACTGTGAAGACAACTCCACCAACATTACCAACACTGACCACCTATATAGGGATGACTGTAATATCAGCACAGATACTGCAGACTGTGAAGTTCTTAACCAACCTATAAGGGAAGAAGAAATCTATAATGCTGTTCTTCTCACTAAACTGAATAAATCTCCAGGAATTGATAATATTCAGGCTGAAGTCCTCAAGAACTCCTTGAGTGTGAATATTTTACACAAACTGTTTAATATCATGTTTAAAACTGGACTGGTGCCAGAAATTTGGAAAAGTGGAATTATCAACCCTATCCCAAACTCTGGTAAGGGTGACCCAAGAGTACCGACAAACTACAGAGGTATTACATTGCTGTGTGTCCCATACAAAATATACGCAAAAAGTCTTAACACCAGAATAAGTAACTGGTTGGAAAGTAACAATTTTCTAACAGAACTGCAGAATGGATTCCGCAAGGGACGCTCATGCCAAGATCACTTACAGTCCTTAACAAAAATACTATACAGCTGAAAGATGTCCAGGTTATCGACATTTTTGTGTTTCGTTGATATGAAGAAGGCGTTTGACTCTGTACAGAGAAATTTACTGTGGTTCAAATTGACAACAATTTGGAATTCAAGGGTTGATGCTTAACACCCTCCAGTCTCTGTATCAAGGAGTTCAGTGTTGTGTAAAAAATAATACAGTAAGAACCGACTGGTTTGACGTCTCAGTGGGTGTGAAGCAAGGGTGCTGCCTTTCGCCAACTTTATTTTCAATGTACGTAAATGACCTAGCAGATAGACTCAGTGAACTGAATTGTGGTGTTGATATAGACAACATGAACATTTCATCACTTATGTATGCGGACGATATTGTGCTCATAGCCCCAGATGATATAGAATGCAGAAACTTCTGAATTGTCTCGCGGATTGGTCAAAATACTGGAAAAAAACTTTCAGTAAACAAAGAGAAAACAAAAGTAATGCATTGTCGAACTGGTGAAATTAATATTGACTATTGTGTCGAATATAAATACCTTGGTATGTGGCTGAACGAACACTGCAACTACAAGAAAACTGTAACTGAAATTTTTGTAAAGCCCTAGGGGCTGTGATAGCCAAGGTCAATAACATGGGTGGTTTAAGCCACAATGTGTCCACTAAACTGTTTGATAGCTATGTCCAACCTGTTCTAAATTACAGTGCCAGTGTATGGGGCCTGAACGCTTATAAGGAAATTAACCATGTACAAAACAAAGCCTGTCGTTTCTTCCTGGTTGTGCGGAAAAACAGCTCAAATATCGCTGTACGAGGTGACATGGGATGGAGGAGTCAACAAACAAAGATACATATTGAAGTGTTTAGATATTTTCATAAAACTGTTACAGTGGATCCAAACTCATTAACAGGAATCATTCACAGGTGGTCAGTTAGGAGGAAATCATCATGGGATTACAGGGTCATGGACATGGTCAAGAAGCTTACTATCACCAGGGGTCAGAGTGTATATGATTATTGTAATAACACAAGCCGTGCATTGTTCCTGGATCAAGTATTACAGGAATTAGATAAGAAAGACAGAGAGAAGTGGTACTCGGATCTATTTAATGACAAGAATAATCCAAATGGTAATAAGTTAAGAACTTACAGACTGTTCAAGAAGGAAATTGAAACATGGCAATATGTTAAAATGTCTCTTCCAAGACAATATAGAAGTGTAATGGCATCATTGCGCTGTGGTAACCTGCCTATTAACATTGAACGAGGAAGATATACCAAGCCTGTCACACCTCTTTCCGAAAGACTGTGTACTCTCTGTGATAAACAAGCCATAGAAGATGAATTTCATTTTGCTGTGGAATGCAGCTGTTTTGACAATAACAGACTCCATATGTTTGATATTGCTAGTTACAAGAAACAAATTTCCGTGAATTTTCAATTTCTGAAAAGTTCATGTGGTTATTTACAAATGATAACATCCAATATCAATTCTCAAAGTGTTTACACTCTATGTACAGTACAAGACGTTTGTGCCTATCGTAAACCGCCGTTTTCTCAACTTATTGTTTTCTATGAAACTGTAAATAACCTTTATCTTTACTATGTTTTGTTACAATATGTTGTATATCATTTGTAACCCTGAAAAGTGTAAACTGTTTGCCAGGATGAGAGATAGGGTGTCTTAGCCTCTGTGATCATTTGTTGTAATGATATGAGTTGTATTACAGTTTGCTAAAGTCGGAAATCTGACAATTATCAACTATAAAAGTGTTTAAACTCTATGTACAGTAGTAGACGTTTGTCCATATTATAAATCGCCATTATTTTAACGTGAAGTATGCTTTTTTTATTGTATTCTGTAAAACTGTAAACATAACTTTGTTTGGTTGCAACATGTTGTATATCATTTGTAACCATCTACAAGTGTAAACTGTGTGCTGGGATGAGAGATAGTCTGGCTTGGCCTTTGTGATCATCTGTTCTGATGATATGACTTGTATGTACAGTTAATGTTTGACAATTATTTGTGATAGTATGTTATGGAATGTACATGTGATAGTGAGATGATGATGGGATTCTGACAGACTGGAGTGTGTGAATTAAATAGATGTATGAATGGACTGACTGACTGACTGAGTTTGGTTTTACGCCGCTTTTAGCAATATTCCAGCAACATCACGGCGGGGGACACCAGAAATGGACTTCACACATTGTGCCCATGTGGGGATTCGAACCGAGCGAACGCTTTAACCATTAGGTGACGAGCGAACGTTTAACCATTAGAGCTACCCCACCGCCCTGTATGAATGGATGTATGATGTGTGATTATTATGGTGTATATATGTGTGTGTGTATGTGTATATGTATATATGTATGTGTATATGTGTATATATGTGTGTGTATGTGTATATGTATGTATGTATGTATGTGTATATATGTATGTATATATGTGTGTGTATGTATGTATGTATGTATGTGTATGTATGTATGTGTATGTGTGTATATATATCTATGTATGTGTGTATGTATATGTATGTATGTGTGTATATATATATGTGTGTGTGTATGTGTATGTGTGTGTATATATATATATATGTGTGTGTGTGTATGTATATATATATATATATATATATATATATATATATATATATATATAATTTATTTATTTATTTATTTTAAAAGAATGTTTGGTAATGTCTGTAATTTTAAGCTTAGGTGTATTTTCGGCCAGTAATGGCCCGGTGTGGTAAAAATGAATGCATATGTATTTTATCCACCTGTACACGTGACACCAAAATAAACTATTATTATTAGTATTCAAGGATGTCAGCTTGCGGAAATATTAGCTAATGATAACCATGTCAACAGAAACCCCAAAGCGTATATTCTGCAGGTCATATATCTGTGTTTTATGTGGGTTTTCATTTGTTGTGAGATCAGTGTTGGCGTCCGGGGAAGAGAAAATCCATTTTGTAAGTCCCGCCGAACCCTAAATAGTAGCCGTTGTCTGATTGGTTAAATTCGTTCTGTCGTCTCGCGTTTGATTGGATGGTCATAGGTCGCTCAAAGGTTACCTGACGCGACCTTCCATAAGGTTTTTTTTAGACCCAGTATAGCAGTGTAACGAATAATACTGAGCCTAAGTTTACTTAGACTGCTCTTCATCATACCAGGTTCTAAAAGCCACTTGAAGTTGACTACGTACTTTGTTTGAGTAAACAACACCTTTCACCCTCACCCCTGCCCCGACATCAGTATCCTCACCCCTCAACATCAGCATCCCCACCCCTCAACATCAGCATCCTCACCACCCAACATCAGCATCCTCACCCCTCAAGATCAGCATCCCCATCCCCCTCAACATGCATCCATCCCCACCCCTCAACATCAGCATCCCCACCCCTCAACATCAGCATATCACCCCTCCATCCCCACGCATCATCAGCATGCCCACCCCTCAAGCATTCCCACCTTAACACCCCAACATCAGCATCCCCACCCCTCAACATCAGCATCCTCACCCCTCAACATCAGCATCCTCACCCCCCAAGAACAGCATCCCCACCCCTTAACATTATCATCCCCACCATCCAATGCTGTGGTATGTTGATTCAGTCTAGACACTGCAATTAGTGCCTGGTTTAAAACTGAGACATTGTCTCTCTGCAATTAGCATTATCGATAACTATCGATTGCTAAATATACTAAAATATGAGTTTTCAGACAAGCTGAGAGTTATTTAAAATACTTGAATCATGTTTTCTAGGCTTGCCGGAGCCACAATCTCTTTGAACTGACGTAACTTAAAAAAAATTCATGCTCGCTGTTCGTAATGGCATCGCTGTTGATCTGTATCGCGAAAATCAATTACAGATTCACATTCTTTAATGTAATTGCGTTTTTTTATGATTAAATTCATTCCAGCTCAACAAGCACACTCCGCGCAGCATATGTTTATTCAATAACATTTAACGCGAAACATACATGCATACGTCAATCAAATTCAACCTTCAGCGCGAGACGGCGTGTACATTGGTGTAAATATTTCTCAAAGGGGTATTAATGTACCAATGTCAACACCCTTTCTCGGCTGTATCTAAAGTACCTTGTCTATCAAAGAATCCTTTTATTGGAGAAAGAGAAATACAAGCCTGGTTCACCCGTACGACAAGTGCGTTGTCAATATCATAGCACGGACTTCACACTTTTCACGCGCTTCTTCTGACGACAAGGCGCCAGTTGAAGAGCGGGCGGTGGTTTGTTTAAACGATACTCAATTTCACATTGCTGCGCGCTTCTGTGTTGATTTTAGCCGATTTCATGGTGTATATTACTTCTAAACATGTAAAAATGTTAATTAAAGTCTTCGGTTTGAAGAGATATATTAGTATTTTTTTTCTATTTGGTATGACATAAGTACATGTTCTCGGACCAGAAGAAAACTATATTAAGTATAACATGTTTGTTAAGACATAATGAAATGTGTTTGATTTCCCCTGGCGACAACGGTACGAAAGTCTATTTTTTTGGTCTGATTTTTAAGCCAGAGCTCAGAACATAATCTAAAGAGGAGTACAACTCAAGTCTTGGATGATTTGGCAAGTCCAGATTGCCTCAGCTCTGACTTTGACATTAAACATTGTTCTTGTGGGCTCCGATCGAATTTGAATTCCATTTTATTTCGTGAAACTGTATTTCTGGGTCTGCATGTCCTGAAAGGCTTATAAATATATGTTAACTGATTGTTGGGCTCGTTGACATTGCCGATTACAGGGGCGGTGGGGTAGCCTAGTGGTTGAACCTTTTGTCTGTGTTCGATTTCTCACATGGGTATGCAAAGTCCATTTGTGTCTCCCGCCGTGATATTGCCGGAATATTGCTAAAAGCGGCGTAAAACCCAACTCACTCACTCATGGTCGGTTACGTGGCATCGTACGCTGAGGACGTTGGAAGTTGGTCATTCTATAAATAGATAGTTTGTCTGATCCATACCACCTGGCAAACAAGGATAAGTTGGACCGGCGCAGAGAACGCGTTTACGAGAAGTAGGCGGTGAGGAAACCCATTTGGTTTGAGAAAGGTAGAGCAGAGGTAGGCCAGTGCACGTGCATTGCATGACGATGAACTTGATTCCGCGCGTAGCTGCACACGCCTTGCTCCTAAGACTCTCACGTCGGTGTAACAACTCGCACTACACTTGATCGCGGACAACCTGGGGCCACTTCGCTAACAATGGCAAGCGCCAGTCGGCGGCACTCATACATGCTAATACGGGTCAGTTGTCAGGTCGGTGTTCAACTTATCCTTGTTTGCCAGTAGATTATATGCAGTGAGCCGACGTACAGCTGGTCTATTACAGTGCCAGGCTTAAGAACGAACCTGGGTGAAGCAGCGGTTGTTACGAGAGATCGATGACTTCCCTTACAGTTGCCTCCCGTATTACACTTATTCGTCGCGCTATGACAGCATATTAGTAAACATGTCACCTTCTGTTGCTATTTCCCCGCGACATAATTATTTTCGAATAACGGTACTTTATCAAATCTTTGGTACTTCTCAAAAATGTTGTGTATAACTTGTACTGTTCTACTTCACCTGTCGCTTCTGTGTAACGGTTAGGTTGACGTGACTATTTCTTTGAGATTTTTATGCGTGAAATGAGACGACTGCATTGGACATAGAACATGTGGTAATCTTTCCTCTTTGGTTTTGTTACAGAGCGGTGTTACCATACAATCCCCACACCACGAACAGGGAGGTGCACCACGAACAGAGAGGAACACCACGAACAGGGAGGAACACCAGAAGGTCTTATGTACAGGTACGTGTAGCGAACCATTTCTCTTTGAACCGCATACAACTGAGTTAGCTGTAAGGTACGGACCCGTGAACATCCGGGTAAGAATAATAGTTGTCTTCAGTAACCCATTTCTGTCGACGGTAAACAACAGTGGTTGGTTGGTTTTATAGTTTAGGGCGACGTGGGCCAATAAGAGGCCTATTTGCGCCCACAAACAACAGTGGAACAAACAGCAAGTTTCGGCCCTTCTAGACGCCAGTTTTCTTTGTTGAACGTGTAGGTGTCTTGAAGATGCTTCTGTCAGTGAGGAATAGATACCACAATAGGTGCATCAGGAGTTGATACAGTCCCTCATAAGGGCGCCTCAGCTCATACATTCAGCCCCTATTGAGTGTAAAGAAGATGCTGGTAAACTTAAGCCCAACACCTTTGGCACGTGTAACTCGGACAAATCGTGTACTGGCGTACTGAGCAAAAAAGACGTGATTCTGGCAGAATGTGAATGTGTGCATGTTCAAAACAAATTAATTGAAATAACCTTGACCGAACGTTGGGTATAAATGAAATATATCCAAACTTCCGCCATGCTCTTAGAGCTGTCAAGATCCAATCAGTTTTCGTCTTGTTAACCTCGGAAAGTGTGGTCATAACTATCACTTGTGTGGCGTTCCATGACGGCGGTTCACGTGAGTGACGTCTCTGTGATGAAAACCACGTGCCTTGGTATGGGGATCATAATCGGGGCGCGACTGTCACTGTGGCTTGTCAAAGGGAGGCCACTCTGCCTGCCTTGTCAAAGGGAGATCACTCTGCACTGCACGCGGACAGGTCGTGGTGAGATCGTTCTGTCGGATACAAATTACTTGAGTAGCCATAATCACATCACATCCTTGACATAAAACAGCCCAACTTCATATCCGACCATCTGTCACGATTTCACCCTCGCATATCTCAGAAATATGATTGATGTCAGTAATTGAGTTTTTGTTGACATCAAAGATGATTTTTCCGCGGATCGCCACCTCCTTAAACTGCAAATTTGAGAATTTCTGAATCTCAGAACTCTTTCCCGGTAACGATGTCATGTGCATGAGAAAACCGACGAGATTACAGGAACGTACAAAGCACTTAACACACGTGTCCCAAATCGTTGTTCTGTCCACTTTTAATCAGTTAAATGTCCACCGCTGATGAAAACGACATATGTCAATCTAGCCCCGCTATTAACACCATCAAAGAATCAACAGAACACATTTCTGGAATTCTACTTGCTAAAACGCTTACACTAAACCTCTTAGAACCATTAAGTAGCCACTTCAGTGTTTACTGATGCAGAAACTCAGAGTGGATTAAAATCATGCGCAAACATATTTACGTTCGTCCTTACAAAGATGTTGGCCAACGAGCGCTGCAGGCTATATATATCAAAGACGGACCTCGGTCAGGACGAGATATTTGACATTTGACAACCTCGGATGTACGTGGAAATTTCCTCGTCAATTATCTTGCTTCTTAGGATGACATATGCTTTCGGGAGCTGTAAAAGTTAAAGGTTTTGATCTTTTAGTCAATTCTGAAATGACAATAGGCGACACAACATCCTCTAAGTTGATGGAACATTCAGCGGTTTCAAATCATCATTACATATACTAAGAAAACCCATCACTACAGAAGGAGACATGTATTTATACGAAGTTTCAACATGAATACTGTATGTGGCCATTTGCTGATGCTGGTGCAGGGAACTACGGTTATGACGAACTCAAGCGGCCTGTTCGTTATAACCGTAGTTCGCGATACGCATTGCAACTAAAGAACCAGTCTTTATATCCATCTGGTGGATATAATCGTGTTCGTTATATTACTGCAATACTCAAATCTGGTAAAATACCAATTCGGGCAGTGTTTGACACAATGGTCAAACTGGCACGGAAACAAAATAATATGTTTCGACTTGGAAGAAAAGAAGGCAAATGGCCGCGCTTTTACCGAGATATGATTATAATCCCTCGACAATATTCATGGGTAGATTTTATAATATGTATACAATTGGCATCCGAAAGAAATGCCCTTGAATCGTTTCCATGGCAACATTAACTTGTTGTTTTCGACAGATCGATATCTGATAATAATAGCAAATGTCGTGAACAAAATCAATCTAACTCCAGCACAGATGGCTTGTTCGTAGATGTCAATAATATATTTTTTACTTGCGTTGCTAGCAAGACATGTTTAGCACGTGGCATGTACGATTTGAAGTCAATCATTCATCTGGGATGCTCACGGGAAAATATTGCGGTAATTTGAAAGTTTTATTGAAAGATACTCTGACGTCTAATATGAAGACATGATAAGTCACTGCTTTTGTCCTGCACACACCAACACAACGTCGCGGACATTGGCGACGTTTCCCGCCACGCCAACAATTAAAAAATGACGAATTTCTAACAGATTGGGCTTCGTGTTCTTACGGGTGATTTTTGTTGGTTTTAGAGCGGGTTTTAACAAGTGATGAGGCTTATGGTGGGCACCAGCTGCAGTTTGGCCTTTCTTCCTTCACTGAACTGACAATACTGAAAAACTGTAACACCAAACTCACTCACTCATTGGTTGATTCCGGTCGCGTCATACCAAAAGATGTTAAAATATGGTACTTGTTGTTCCCTGCCTGGAGCTCGGCATTAATGGGTATAACTAGGACTGGTCGGCTCGGAGTCAGTATAATGTGTCTGAGTGGGGTATTCATATTTAACTGCGGCATGGTATATCAGTGGGCTAGCACTATAAAACCAGCTTAAGTCTGCGCTAGTACAAGCAGCCGCACATACACGCGCATTCACGTCGTCACATGAGCGAAGTATTCTTAAGTACGACGTCAAACCCCATTTCAACTCACCTGATTCTGGTTGGTTGAATATAATCTACTGATGTTAGTTTGACGTATTGACGTTGAGGGTTCCGACCGTCCTGATATGTTATAACGTTCATGGAACCCTAACTACCCACCACCAAGAAGTGTGTATTTTCTCTTCTATCCAGCTCTTTCGGCAATGCTAAATCCGTACATGAAGCAAGTCTAATTTCCACAGGTTCAGAACCTCCCTTCTTTTCATATTCAGAGACTAAGCGTTAGTCTATTTGACTAACCATGAAGGTGACACACACGTTAAGGTGACTTTACATCAACCTCACCTTAACCCAGCCACACATACATAGTCATGGGACACAAGATATTCACAACGAGTTGGCGTAAGTACACATCTAAATGCCCCTCAAGGTCGTTCCGACCTGTTCCCTTCGTTCGACGAGGATGAGGGGCTTGGGGTGGGTTGGCGGAGTGGTGTAAGTGTGTGTGTGTGTGTGGTGGTGGGGGATGTCAGACGATTGGGGGTCAGTCACAGATTTGTCCTCACGCCATCCCACAAAGAACATATTGCGCCTTGTTGTCAAATGTCGCATAAACTTCAAAACTCCAGTCTTACACACTATAGGAATGTCTCATCGCTGTGTGAATAGCGGCTGTGTGGCCTGAATCAACTCACTCACTCAACTCTTTATTAAAGTACAGCAGCCTGACATCGTCCGTACACTGTTTTTGGGCGTTCGCGCGCGGTAGTCTCAGCGCTGAGATATCTCTGGGAAACGACCTGGTTGGGGATTTAAGGTTGAGCTTGCCACACGCTCTCTTCTCTCTGTAACAGGTGTTGAGTAACGGGGATGTGCTGGTTACAGTTTCACTGAGTGAACGTTGTTCAACGCCGCACTCAGAATACCCATGTTGTATCACGACCGTCCGTAAATAATCAGTATGAAACTGGTAGTAAAACAGACGTCCCAGTTGTCGTAGTGAACATAACACCGAGATTGTTGCGAAGAACCGTTACGTTCAGGCGAGGGAACATTGTAAGGATACCCTGTCAAGAAGACATCCAGCCAACAGAATTACCAAGCCTGACACCCGGTGCCAGTATTACCTGGAATTCTAAACAAAGTATCAAGATTAATGTCCTTTGTTTGCAATGTATCACGACATCTCGTACTGGAAAAAGATATGGCCTTATGGCCTTATCGCGTATTAAAAACAAAGCATCGTGATCATGGTGATATCATATTAAGAACAATGATTCGCAATGTCTTGTGCTGAGAACAAGCCCGTGAAGGTCCGGGTTAGAACTGGTCTTCAGTAACCCATGCTTGTCGTAAGAGGCGACTAACGGGATCCGGTGGTCAGGCTCGCTGGCTTGGTTGACACATGTCATCGGTTCCCAATTGCGTAGATCGATGCTCATGCTGTTGATCACTGGATTGTGTGGTCCAGACTCGATTATTTACAGACTGACGCCATATTGCTGGAATATTGCTGAGTGCGGCGTAAAGCTAAACTTACTCACTCATTCACTACTGAGAACAAATTATCGTGACATCTAGAACAGAGAATAAAGCATTGCGATAACTCGCATCGAAAACAAAGCTTCGTGATATCTCGTACTGAGATCAAAGTATCGCGATACCTCGTATGGCAACTCTGGTGTAGGTCTTACCGCAACTCCGGTAATTAAAGAGAAAAAACATTAAAAAATGTACCACCGACGAGGAAGGTTTAGTTTAATTAGCGCAATGAACATGTGACCCTTCACTCGGAGTACGTCACGTCAATACTGGCATCTTTGATGGATGCAACCCTCCTGCCGCCGTGCACGAAGACGGGATCACGTTGCCAATTACAATTTCGTTTTTGTAGCGTATTCTGTTACGAAAAGCATCATAGCTTCTGAAAAATGAAACATACTGAAAAACGTGCATATATTACTGATCATAATTTTTTATTTCCTTTGAAGTGTGCGAGTAAGGTCAGGTCGTTATCTGCAATGTGAAATAATGATGTTTCGGATGTTCGAGTAAAATCGATTTTGGACTCAACTAATTTGTAGCCAGGCCGGTTAAGATTGCATATTGGGTAGATTTTCTCTACTAACACATTAACCTTTGACACTGCAGTTATGTCATGGTCACTACCGTGTGTTGGTTAGAGTTACTCGCCCTTGTTGAGGCGCGGGTCATTCGACCTTTGCCAGCCAATAGTTACCCGCCTTTGATGATAGGGTCATTTCAACCTTGTGTCTCCCTTTACAGGTTTCGTGGACGTAAAATACAACTTACAGGGAATGAAAAACTTTTCCCCCTTAACATCTTCCTCGTGACATCAAGTCCACATTACACACTTTCCGCTAAAATATCTGTAACAGAGGTATTTATGATCGTACTTGTGTGTAGCGTGATCCCAACGCACTGACTGTGATATAGCCTTGTTCCAAGGCTTCACTGAATGCTGAGTCCATGAATGTAACAGTAGTTCTAGTCTTTAAAGAGGCAAGTCAAGATAAGCAGACCTTTCTGCTGTTTATATATTTATAAAAGATAAAATTTATCTTTTATACTATTAATTATTATCTTAGAGACTTGTGCAACTCTAACCGTGAGACTGCATCAAGCAATGGTGCGAGTTACGTTAGTTCGGTCAGTTGTTGGTCATTGCTCGGTTTACCCACGTACTGGTTCCAGAATTAGTCTGTTGTTGAAGTAAAATATATTTCCATAACAATAGTATACATACGTGTGATAGGAGTTGTTACTGAATAGAATAGTACATAGAGCCAACATTGTTTTTATGAACAGAACAGTCAGCGTTTACTAAGTCCTATCAATAGGCATATATCAAGTGCAAACATATAACGGTATAGTCGGTAGTCAATCATCAAATCAAATCAAATATTTATTGTGCAAACGTTCCATACAGAAACAGTGACAATATTCTATAAACTACATAAACAAGATATATAATGAATCACATATATATGATGAACAACAAAACATATAATAATACAGATGTGTATAATAATAATAATGGCCTAGGACAATCAGATCTTCTATATTTGTTTAAAGTTGTACGTGTGGTAGCAAATAATTTCTATACTATTTGGATCATTATTTCTAAAAAAGAGGTTAAATTTTTCAGTACTAGTAAGTCTGAGAAAGTTATTAATTTTAGAGGAAAGGGAGTTAAATAAGGACTTACTTGCATCTGAATATTTAGTGCAATACATGAAATGGTGTTGTTCATCCTCAAGGACAGAGCACTGATCACACAGACGGTCCTCCAAAGGTGTAGGTGGTCTTGTTCTCCTACCCAGTTCAATGTTTAGTCTGTGATCACTCAGTCTTAGTTTTGTGAAGTGGATACGGTGATTTATTATCTTGCAGTGTTGCAGGTATGGTTCAAAGTTGATTTCAGATTTAAATTTTCTATATGTTCTAAGTTTGTTCTTTGAATTTAATGTGTTTGGATGATCTTGAACAGATGAGTGGAACATATCTGTAAATTTCAATTGGAGGTCCTTCAGTACTGAGAAGTAAGATTACTTTCCTTGATGTTAATCTTATCTAAGAGGCAACTGAGTTTATAGTACCATCCAATTTTGTGTTTGGCAATCTTTATTGATTCATTAAAGGCATCTTTTAAAATTGTATTTGGAGATTGTAATTGAGATTAAAATATACCATATACCAAGTTCTAACATGATGGTATAGTCGGTAGTCAATAAACATATACCAAGTTCTAACATGATGGTACAGTCGGTAGTCAATAAGCATATATACCAAATGCTAACATGATGGTAAAGTCGGTAGTCAATCAGCATATACCAAGTTCTAACATGATGGTATAATCGGTAGTCAATAAGCATATACCAAGTTTTAACATGATGGTATAGTCGGTAGTCAATCAGCATATACCAAGTTCTAACATGATGGTATAGTCGGTAGTCAATAAACATATACCAAGTTCTAACATGATGGTATAGTCGGTAGTCAATAAGCATATACCAAGTTCTAACATGATGGTATAGTCGGTAGTCAATAAGCATATACCAAGTTCTAACATGATGGTATAGTCGGTAGTCAATAAGCATATACCAAGTTCTAACATGATGGTATAGTCGGTAGTCAATAAGCATATACCAAGTTCTAACATGATGGTATAGTCGGTAGTCAATAAGCATATAGTCGGGTCAATTATACCAAGTTCTAACATGATGGTATAGTCGGTAGTCAATAAGCATATACCAAGTTCTAACATGATGGTATAGTCGGTAGTCAATAAACATATACCAAGTTCTAACATGATGGTATAGTCGGTAGTCATGATGGTATAGTCGGTAGTCAATAAACATATACCAAGTTCTAACATGATGGTATAGTCGGTAGTCAGTAAACATATACCAAGTTCTAACATGATGGTATAGTCGGTAGTCAGTAAACATATACCAAGTTCTAACATGATGGTATAGTCGGTAGTCAGTAAACATATACCAAGTTCTAACATGATGGTATATGATGTAAACATATAGTTCTAACATGATGGTATAGTCGGTAGTCAGTAAACATATACCAAGTTCTAACATGATGGTATAGTCGGTAGTCAGTAAACATATACCAGGTGCTAACGTAATGGTTTAGTCGGTAGTCAATAAGTGAGTGAGTGAGTTCAGTTTTTCGCCGCTCTTAGCAATATTCCAGCTATATGGCGGCGGTTGTCAATAAGCATATACCAAGTGCTAGCATAACGTTCTACACCACGGAAGTCGGGGCGGTGGGGTATCTTAATAGTTAAAGCGTCCGGGTTCGATTCCCCACATGGGTACAGTCTGAAGCCCTTTTCTTGATATTGCTAAAGACCGCGTAAAACTAAACTCACTCACTCACAACGAAAGTCCTGTTTTCAGTTTAGTTTCATGATTGTGAAAGTCGAGACTAGTGTGGGCGGGGTATCAAATGGTTGAAGGGTTTGCTCGCCACGCCTAAGCCCCGGGATCGTTTCCGAAACAGGTCCAATGTTTGAAGCCAAGTTCTGGTGTCCTACGCCAGGACATTATTGGAACATCGCTAAAAGCGTCATAAAACTATACTCACTCACTCATATATTTCAGCATTCTTTATCCAAGATAACTGCTCATGATATCGCACGTCCAGCTGCGTTTGAATAAAGCCAACCTATCAGAAATATATTCTGTCAATAAAGTAACAGTAAAATATAAAAATCCCTTTAGTTTTAGCAAACTGGTCCCGTTTCAAAAAGCTACCGTAGCCCTACGACTGTCGTACGTCCTATACTGTAACATAGACTTACGACAGTCGTAGCGCTACGGTAGCTTTGTGAAACGGGGCCCTGTCCTGGAAGGCGCTGCGCTGTCTTACTACGCCGTGCACGTGTCTGAGACAGGGAGAACAAGGTATTACTTCAAATTTCAATTTCTCGGGGCTGAGATGGTGTTATAACATCATCTTCATTGATGTTATTTCTGTTCAAACATAATCTCAGCCTCTATCAGCGGAGTTCTCGCAACACAGGTAAAGCTGAACAACCCTTTACAATACAACACAAACTTACTTAAGAAGGATTCGGTTTCCACAAAGCGCAAAAATTAATTCCAAACCGCGTTTTGAATATTGCCAATTATGGAGCTCCGAGCTGAAGATCTCGCAGCCATTGTTGTGTATTCTGTTTTCCTGACAACTGCCTTACTTTCATTGTAACCTCCGAACGACTAATCCCAGTTTCGGGTGTGCGGTCTTCGTGCGGTTTCTAATTATTTTTGTGAGTATCTCGAAATTGCCAGTGCTCGGGAGTATTAGCCGGGATATTTAATCTCCAGGTGATTTAGGTGGGGATTGCGGTGGACTTAGAGCGGCCATTGTTGTAAATAATGCTCCTGTCTCACAAAGTCTGTGGTCAAAATGTCGTTTATTTTAATGCCCGTCTGATCAAACTGATAGACCACGTTTAGTTAAAGGAAGCCACTGAGCGATAGGCTGCAGAACCTGAGGGAATTCCCTTTCTGCACAGAAATACCATCTAAGAGTGAGTGAGTGCTGTTTTACGCCGCTTTTACAATTATCTGACAATATCTCGACTCAGTACGCCAGATTGGATAAGTGCGTGAGTGAGTAGGTGGGTGAATGAGTGAGTGAGTGAATGTGAGTGAGTGAGTGAGTGATGTATTGCCCATATCAACACTGGGATTAAATTATTTCATTTGAAATTACTATGCACTTTTTTAGTGTCTGACTTTGTAAAGGAGTTCATGCTGAGTTAATACTGAGTTAACGCCCTTGTCAACACCAGGTTATATATCTGAACGCAGTTTATATGCACCTATGGATGGACTGACTGATTGACTGATTTTGGTTTTACGCCGCTTTTAGCAATATTCCAGCAACATCACGGCGGGGGGACACCAGAAATGGGCTTCACACATTGTGCCCATGTGGGGATTCGAACCCGGGTCTTCGGCGTGACGAGCCAACGCTTTAACCATTAGGCTACCCCACCGCCCCCCTAAGGATGGAAGTGTCAGATTTCATGAAAATTTTTAAAATAGGTAGTTATTTCCCTTGGTATGTTTTGAGGTGAAAAGACATTGATATAATACTACTCGACGTTTTGAGGTTGATATAATCCTACTCGACGTTTTGAGGGGACATTCCTCATCAGCTGATGATGGTTGACACAAGTCATCGTATCCCTGTTGCGTCGATGCTCATAGTGTTGATCACAAGATAGTCGATTATATACAGATAGCCACCATATAGCTGGAATATTACGGCGTTAAACTACAAAGAACACACACACACACACACACACACACAATGATAATAATAAAGAAATGGAATGAACAAATAAGCAAATAAATTTGATAAAAATAACTAAATAAAATAACTAAATAATTGTAATAATTAGAATATCAAATAAATATTATTTTCCTATTTGCGGGGAAGTTATTGCCCAATATATGCTTCAGCACCCCTGTACCGCCATCATGGATCACAACGATGGAAACTGTCGAGTTTTCAGTGCAATTCATAAACTCGATAACGGACGAACTAATTCTAGAAGTGCAAAATATTTACTTTGTTTTAGTCATTATTTGTCTAAGCCAGGCTGTCCAGGGATTGACATTATGAACATCGGTATATTATAATACGATGCCATGCATGAAGCACATACAACAAACACATGCATCGAGCACGTGCATCGAGCACATGCATGAAGCACATGGACACCTAACCACCCAATCGCGTGAGTCGCCTCTTCCTGGAAAGGTTGCTGGAGGTCAGCGTCTGACCCTGTGGGGTTCGGTCATTAAACTCACGCTACACCATAAACTGCCTAAACGCTCCCACAGTACAAAGTATATGTCTACCAAGTCCCTGGTTTAATCACTGTCTGTCTACTGTCCAGGTGGTTGGCCGAATAACTTGGAGCCGTTGATACCACACGCGCAGTAAACATCGGTGACAACAGTTCGGCATTGCAGGCATTTTGGCGCACTTCTTTGCTTACAGTTCGGCACTTCATGAAATGTGTCAGTTTGTTCGTGTACTCTGCATTGTGATGGTTTCTTTTGTTTTTGGTAATGTGCCTAACTATGAGACTTTGTCTTTGTACTTACCCTATCGTGCTGGTTCTACGTTTATTCGCTTTAAGATTTTTGGTTTCTTAGTCGTTTGAATTCAACGATTTACATATCCAGAATATGTATTTCACATGCATGTTTAATCAGAGACCATATAATATTGTATGGTCTCTGGTTTAATTGATATGTATTTCTGAACAGGACGTGATACGGGCCTTTGAAACCTGTTGATCCTCTCAGAAAGAGGAGGAACATGAATGTATAACAACTTCTGCATTGTCTGTAACGACCGTGTACGACTGCTCATTAGATAAGGGCTGTTTTTTTATCAAAGGTAACAACTTCTGAACTGTTTGTAAGGACGCCACAGGCTTGTGTCTTGCTCCAAGGGTAACAACTTCTGAACTGTTTGTAAGGACACTCCAGGCTTGTGTCTTGCTCCAAGGGTAACAACTTCTGAACTGTTTGTAAGGACGCTCCAGGCTTGTGTCTTGCTCCAAGGGTAACAACTTCTGAACTGTTTGTAAGGACCTCCAACAACAAGGGTAACAACTTCTGAACTGTTTGTAAACTCCAGGCTTGTGTCTTGTCAAGGGTAACAACTTCCAGGACGCCCAGGTAACAACTTCTGAACTGTGTCTTGCTCAAGGGTAACAACTTCTGAACTGTTTGTAAGGACACTCCAGGCTTGTGTCTTGCTCCAAGGGTAACAACTTCTGAACTGTTTGTAAGGACACTCCAGGCTTGTGTCTTGCTCCAAGGGTAACAACTTCTGAACTGTTTGTAAGGACGCTCCAGGCTTGTGTCTTGCTCCAAGGGTAACAACTTCTGAACTGTTTGTAAGGACCTCCAGGCTTGTGTCTTGCTCCAAGGGTAACAACTTCTGAATTGTTTGTAAGGACGCCACAGGATTGTGTCTTGCTTTAAGGGTAACAACGTCTGAACTGTTTGTAAGGACGCACAAGGCTTGTGTTCTGCTCAAAGATACGAACTTCTGAACTGTTTGTAAGGACACTCCAGGCTTGTGTCTTGCTCCAAGGGTAACAACTTCTAAACTGTTTGTAAGGACTCTCCAGGCTTGTGTCTTGCTCCAAGGGTAACAACTTCTGAACTGTTTGTAAGGACACTCCAGGCTTGTGTCTTGCTCCAAGGGTAACAACTTCTGAACTGTTTGTAAGGACACTCCAGGCTTGTGTCTTGCTCCAAGGGTAACAACTTCTGAACTGTTTGTAAGGACGCACCAGGGTTGTGTCTTGCTCCAAGGGTAACAACTTCTGAACTGTTTGTAAGGACGCACCAGGGTTGTGTCTTGCTCCAAGGGTAACAACTTCTGAACTGTTTGTAAGGACACTCCAGGCTTGTGTCTTGCTCCAAGGGTAACAACTTCTAAACTGTTTGTAAGGACACTCCAGGGTTGTGGTTTCCATTTTAATAACAACGTTTGCGCTGCTTGTAACAATCATCCGGAGTTCCTTCCTGCGCCCCGAGGAACAACAATTACAACTTACGACGTTTGAGTGTGGCGTCTCAGAGAACAACTGTATTGCTTGTAACTGCTTCTTACCTCTTTGTCAGGCTATGTCACAAACATCAAACATCGTTGATTCGTCGTCATCGATACAATGTCATGTGTAAGATGTGCACGCTGAACACAACCTCAACATTTCTTCTTTGTGTTGCATGTAGAAGTTGGTGTGATGAGGGATTTGGATTTTACTCCGCTTTTAGAAATATTCCGCCAATATTTCCGTGGACACCGGAAATGGGCTTCACACACTGGCGTGATGAACAATTGGGTAGTTCTATGGATTTATAACTTCTTTATCATAATATATGCGATGTATCTGTTAAGATGCTTACACCGTTGTCATGCATGTGATGGCGTTAGAATTTACACCCACACGTCGCATATGTTGTAGTAAAGACGTTGTATATCCATAGAACTATCACCTTTGTTTACTTAAAAGACATTCTTATTCCTATCGGTCCATTACATTGCAACTGAACAGAGACCCGTGTAGATCCGGTTAAGAACAGGTCTTCACCAGCCCATGCTTGTCGTATAAGAGGCGACTAACGGGATCAGGTGGTCGGGCTCGCTGACCTGGTTGATCGTTTTCCAATTGCGAAGATCGACGCTCATGCCGTTAATCACTGGATTGTCTGGTCCAGATTATTTGCAGACCGCCGCCACATAGCTGGAATATTGGTGAGTGCGGCGTTAAACAACAACCAACCAGCCAGCCAACATCTGGGCAGAACATAACAGTTTAGTCATTAACAAGGAAAGAGGAACAGGGGTGGTCATATTAACTGAATCAAAGTATTCGATTGCCCTCTTCAAAGTGATAAAATTGGTTACAGAACGTTCAGACCTGACATCAGGGACTGATGCCATTTTCTTTGAAATAATACAATAATGATCTGAAATGAATTCATACATTCCAACCCAGACCTCCCAGAAGTTCCTTCTTCATTAAGCAAGTTTTCATTAAATGAATCGAGGAAATATTAAATAATAAAATTTTCATTCCAAATTTTAACAGAGAACAAAGGCAGTAGTGGAGGGGCTGAAGATCGTGAATAATTCTTGTGTAATCCGGGTAACCTGGCACCACGTGCAGGACAGGGATATTAGGGAAGAGATTAATCTCTTCCGGATCAGCTAATAGCTCTCATGAGAGGAAACATCTGCCGTACAATAAACTGAACATCGTCATCTGATTTAATTTTATGCTGAATTTGCATCATATTGCAAAATATCGGGCGGAACAAAAACAATAGCAGGGACCGGTGTTTTTTTCATTCCTGATAGGGATCCCAATAGCCTGTCTTAACGACCCGGCAGCTTTACGGAAGACAGCAGGCATGGAAAATATTATTTTTTATGTCATGATTGCTATCAGAAAAATCCTTTTGGGATGGTTTAACACCTGTGCTTGACAGACGCAGAAGACGGGGAGGATTGGTTTGTTCGGTAAATCTGTTTGGTATGAATGAAAATTTGTTTTTGAGACAAGTCTGTTCTGGTTTTTCAGAGATGTGGAATGTGTTGGTTAGAATGGGGTGGGGTGTGTGTGGGGGGAGGGGTTTGAGGACATTCTTGATACTTAACTCTGAAACTGTACATCGGAATTCCGAATGGGCTGAAGAAGTAAATATTCAGCAACATCAGCATGATGAATGCAGAACCCAAGAGCATGGGCTCGTCCTTAATTTAAATTTGAAACCACAGACGCCAAGGCCTGATCACATAAGAACCTTTGTTACTATGAGTTTGTTTGTTTGTTGTTTACGTCGCACTCAGCAATATTCCAGCTAAATGGCGGCGGTCTTTAAACAATCATGTCTGGACCAGCCAATCCAGTGATCACTCCATGAGCATCGATCTACGCAATTGGGAACCGATGACATGTGTCAACCAAGTCGGCGATCCTGACCACCCGATCCCGTTAGTCGCCTCACACGACAAGCACGGATTGCTGAAGATCAATTCTAACCCGGATCTTCACGGGTGGGACAAGCATGGGTTGCTGAAGATCAATTCTAACCCAGATCTTCACGGGCTGTCTCTGTGCCATGACACCTCCCTCTAACATACAGTCATAGCTAGGTATACATTTAGTCCAAGGTGTAAAGTTACGTTATTCAAAAAATTTATTCTACACGATAAAATGTGAAAAAAACCCCAAAAGGATCCAAGAACTGTTCTTAACTGAGGCAATCTTGACCTGCCCAATCATTCTAGACTTGAGATGGACTCCTCTTTTAATTTATTCACTTGGGAGGGGCGATGGGGTAGCCTGGTGGTTTAAGCGTCCGGCGTCCCCGCCGTGACATTGCTGGAATATTGCTAAAAGCGGCGTAAAACCATACTCACACTTCTCTAGTGTGTAGGAGACAGACTAACTTATAAAACTAACTAATGCGCGCACGCACTGGCGCACGCTCACACACATGCCTAAGCTCAGCCCAAGTCCAACTACACCTATTTGCTAGACATATGCCCAAACCAGTCGATAACATCTGCATTCATCTTTGATCCCAGCACAAAGCTGGGTCTGCCTCTAATGTGTCCACGCTACTTACCCAACACTAATTATGGACAGACGCAGGTGGTCCGTGCACTGGGTGCTGTCTCGGCTGATAACACAGTAACACAATCCCTCGACAGAGATCTGTTAAACTCTCTCATGTCTCTGTTATCTCCGTTATCGGGCAGGAGATCTCCACCAAGTTATACACGAATCGTTTCTGCTCCACTGATCAAGGTAACTGATAATCACTACACTCGTCACTTTGAAGGGCTCGAGCAGGATGGATACCAAACCCAGAGGCATTTCTAGTAGGAATTATAAAAACAATATAACAGTCAGAGATATGGCTTTCGCTCTTCTCTGGTAGGTTCTGAATGCATAAAACGAGTACGTGAGTGAGTATGGTTTTTCGTCGCTTTTAGCAATATTTCAGCAATATCACGGCGGGGGACACCAGAAAGGGGCTTCACACATTGTACCCATGTGGGGAATCGAACCCGGGTCTTCGGCGTGACGAGTGAACGCTTTGACTACTTGGCTACGCAACCGCCCCAGAATGCATGAAGGAATATTTTGGAAGTCAGACTGGAAGGTTTAACTTTTATTTATTAGCAATGATTTAAGTGTGATACTGTCACATGATCTGGGTCTTGTGTAATATACTACCCATCAAAAGTTCAGACTCACTATAGTCCGTTTGATTTCATTTGAGACCGATGAATTGCTCACTGACACAAAAACTAATAATTACAACTAATCCAAATTAGGCACAGTCACATGAAATCGACAGACCAACTCAGATGATTTGTCCGGTGTCCGGTGTTCCGCTTAAGACTAACCAACAAGTCTTTCATATGTAATGGTTAAAAGAGAACACGCAAAAAAAAGTTTATTCTTTCTTTAACTTCACAGATGTACCATATCGAATCCTGGTGTTAGGCGTGTTAAGCCAGAGCTGTAACCATTGGGGCTACCACCTACTGTATCTCAATCGCCATGTAGTGGAGATGTCATCAAAACATATATATCAAACAGATCGTTTCAACGGGACATTCCTATATGTCACAATGAAAGCACGTTTTAAAGTATTTACGGGGTTTTATAAAAAACAATAATCCCAAAGCACCAGCTGTGTACTTTCTTTTGTATGACAGTTGACTGGCGCGATCAACGGGGTGGGTGACGGGGTGGGTGACGGGGTGAGTGACGGGGTGGGTGACGGGGGAGTGTTTTAGTGCTTGAACTTGAAGGCGCAGGTTCCATTCCCAGCATGTCTACCCCCAACCTAAAGTGACTGTTATATTTCTGGTTTTAGCGTAAAGCCTAGTCTGTTATACAGATCTAGTTTGGCATACAGATCTAGTCTGTCATACGGATCTAGTCTGTCATACAAACCTAGTCTGTCACACAGATCTAGTCTGTCACACAGATCTAGTCTGTCATACGGATATAGTCTGTCATACGGATCTAGTCTGTCATACAAACCTAGTCTGTCATACAAACCTAGTCTGTCACACAGATCTAGTCTGTCACACAGATCTAGTCTGTCATACGGATATAGTCTGTCATACGGATCTAGTCTGTCATACGGATCTAGTGTGTCACACAAACCTAGTCTGTCACACAGATCTAGTCTGTCATACAAACCTAGTCTGTCATACAGATCTAGTCTGTCATACGGATCTAGTCTGTCATACAGATCTAGTCTGTCATACGGATCTAGTCTGTCATACGGATCTAGGATCTAGTCTGTCATACGGATCTAGTCTGTCATACAGATCTAGTCTGTCATACAGATCTAGTCTGTCATACAAACCTAGTCTGTCATACAAACCTAGTCTGTCATACAGATCTAGTCTGTCATACAGATCTAGTCTGTCAAACAAACCTAGTCTGTCATACAGATCTAGTCTGTCATACGGATCTAGTCTGTCATACAAACCTAGTCTGTCATACAGATCTAGTCTGTCATGCAGACCCTGAAACACATATACCCAATACAGACTGGATTATCACAGTTTCAGGCTCCGAGAACGAAGAAAGTATCTGGGCACTTTTTTGTCTTATATTATGAATATATTTCAGGAACCGTTTTGTTGGGTAAAATGTTCATTTCAGAGACTCGATTTTAGTCTACGCAAAACCCGGTTCACTCACTTATCTGAAGTCATACATGGCAGGTAACAATTGTGTCCAAATCTCTCGAAATGTTGCTTTGGACATTGCTTGACAAAGGGGAGATAATCCTTTGCTCAGTGTAATTATGGTATTTCAAATCCAAACATGAAAAACTATTGCATGTGTGGTGAAGCAAAAAGCAAAACCAGCACGTGGTTGTCCCACATTCAGGGAGCATCTGGGTTGGGATCCAAGACAAGCTGATCCTGCAAGGATAGTACTCGAACTGCAACACTGTAAACAACTGGGCCACCCGTTTTAAGGGGAAGATAAATGTTGTCTATCAGTCCTGAGAAGGTCCATTTCACTGTTACTCAGTTAAAGCAATATCTTAATGTATAAATGACTACGGAAGTTAATTACAACCTTAATTAGACAGGGGCGTTGGGTCGTAAAGCGTAAAGCGTTCAGTCGGTAGTGACACCGAAGACCCGGGTTCGATTCCCCACAACGGTACAATGTGTGAAGCCCATGTTGCTTGAAGATTGCCAAGAGCGGCGTAAAACTAATACTTAAAACGTCTTAAAGCATGTGTGTCAGAACCGTCCAGGAAATTGCAAACAGAAACAGTTCGGGATGTTGTCACTGTCAATATACTATTGATATTAATATTCTTCTATTTGAATAATGGGTAACAAATTGACTAGTCACACGTTTTTGAGAACGGGAGCACTGATAGTTTGGTGAAGGAGGTTATGAGAGTGTGATATTTAGGAAGGATATTTGAAGGAATCGCAACGCTGGAGCAGCCAGAGGTTCTGTAAACAGCGCTGGTATTTCCGCATAAGACATCCTTTACAAAACCAACTTAAATTTCAGTGTGGAATTTTGTTATTGTACACTACCACTCGAGTCTCCGACGCATAACTTTCGTTCTCGAAATTCGATTGAATAAAAATATTCCAAAACAGGCCGTGGTTAAGGAGAGTTTAACGTATCGGAAAATACAACAACATTCAACAGGGCTGTCTGAACAAATTACACGATCTTTATCTGAAAAAAAGTCTAACAGACAACGCATGCCTTTGGCTTTCCGTCAATCAGACACGACTGGCCCAGCGCTGGGGACAATAAAGGACTATTTTATTGAGTCAAATCTCCCCAGGCGAATCGATACAGTGAGCTATCTGAGTTATTCGTATTCGTACGCTCTACTTCCTCTCGCGCACAGCTCTCACCCTCCGTGGAAACAGTTCCTGCGGTTTGTTGTCGTTTGTCGTCTGTCCAAATCATGTCGTCTGCGCGGCTGACAGCAGACGTGAGTTGATGTAAACACCGCCTCCAGTGCTGTACGTGATAGATCGCCACTGTTGCTGACCTGCTGGACGTTGTCCATGTTAACTGGCCGTACTGACTTACAGAAGCCTGTCAGAAGTCCATGGATGTACAGTAATCCTCAGTGCTGTGACTGATGAACTTTACCCGTGTAGCATTTCTTCACGAGTAACATTTTGTGTGATCACCGGAGCCTGTCGCTACTGTCGTCAAAGCACCGCGCCCACATTTTTTAGGTGAGTGTCAATTTTAACAACGGGTTTTAACACCGGATGAGGCTCCTGAATATGATGTACAAAGTTAACACTCTCAAGACTTATACTATTATGGCGCAGTTTAATTACACTTATACTATTATGGCGCACTTTAATTACACTTATACTATTATTGCGCATTTTAATCACACTTATACTATTATACTACAAAAACCCATTACATATACGACATATACACCAGACATCTACTTTCAGCGCACGAAGGAACAATTTGATATCTCATGATTCATATTTTTAATGAAAAATCGATTTCTCCTTAAAATTATGCATCGTCCGGTCAGATTTCACGTCACTAATATCCTTGCTAAACCATATGTTTAATTGCCACGTATCGAGTTGAAACTTTGCGATACAGCCACGTGAAAAGTCAGCAATACTGATATATGCATCACATACTTATAAAGGTCTATAAGGTGAAGTGAAAACTATAACCGGGCTTGTAGATATGAAGACATTGTGATAGTTATCCGACATGTTCTATGTGTTCTAACGTGACCTCAGGCTATAGAAATAAAACCCATCTACATCTATGACGCATAAATGTACTGCACACAAATCATCAGACTATCTATTTTTGAAGTTCAGTACACAACAGAATGCAAGCTGTCAATCCGTCAACACAATAAATTCCTGTATATCACGGCGGTCCCTTTATACCGCGACACAATGCCCACATTGTGCGATATTGTAATGCATGGTTATTACATGCTCCAGGCCGTGCTTCAGCGCTTGATTGACATGCACGTATTTCAACAGGGCATTATGTCAGTTTCGCATGATTTCGTTGTCAAAAGCGACGAGTCTGTGAGTGAGTGAGTTTAGTTTTACGCCGCACTCGCAATATGGTGCGGTCTGTAAATAATCGAATCTGGACCAAAATATTCAGTGATCAAAAGCATGAGCATCTCTCTACGCAATTGGGATACTGTGACATGTGTCAACTAAGTCAACGAGCCTGACCACCCGATCCCGTTAGTCGCCTCATACGACAAGCATTGGTTGCTAAAGACCAATTCTAACCCGGATCTTCATGCACTGGTCAGTTTTGCTAAAATGGTACCTTAATTGGATGTTTTGTTTGTTTTGTCGTTGAATGTTGTAGTCGGTGATGTGTTCCAGGTATTTTGTCGTGTTCAAGAAATGTAATATAGAGACGTGCATGCATGTGTGTGTGCGTGCGTGCGCGCGCGCGCTTGATCTAGGACTAATGTCAGGTTTTAGAGACTATGACACAAACTAGATCAGAGTATTCAGGTTACGGAACATTAATCCACAGTCTGTCCACCCAATCCCCATTTTCGGGCATTTGAAACGTAATCATGGTGCACGCAGTACCTATTTTAACCAGTTTCTAAGCACGTTCACTGTTCGTGGAGAACGCTGTTTCTTAATGAGTACAAAATAGGAGCATATTAATGTTGCTAGTCATATTCATAACACTATTCATGATGGGAAAGTTGACAGTGTGTGCGTTTATATCTGGTGACTGACAATCAAAATGTAAATAGTGTTATATTTTCTTATTTTTGTTTTGTTTAACGCGTCATTCAGTGATATTCAAGTTATATGACGGCGGTCTGTCTGGACCAGACAAACCAGTGATTGATTGCATGAGCAGCGTCCGGCGTGTTCGGCTACAATGACACACCACCAACCAAGTCCCTTGTTTGGACCACCACGTTGTTGCCTCTTCAAACACTGTACCCATGTGGGAAAACGAACCGGTGCTGACGAGCGAACGCTTTAACCACTAGGCTACCCCAGCCCCTCCTAGAAATGAAGTAGGGGCGGCGGGGTTGTGATCGGAATGGAGCAGGGCAGTGTCCCCCTGTTGTCTTACGTAAAGTAATTCACTGGATTGAGTTATGTCCCTTAGGCATGCCAGAATCCTGTTATAATTATAATGGGTTTGGATCCATGCTTAATCCCAGTTATATCTAGGTGTCTCTGCATCTTTCTGATCTTGGTTTTCTCCAGAGTGGTAAACGTCTTATAGTTGCATCACTTCTGGCTATTCTCCCCAGTAAGGCTGCTGACAGTGACTGAAATTAGTTGATAGTGGCATTAAATCTCTCACTCACTCACTCACTCACTCACTGCAAAGACCTGGGTTCCATTACCCATATGGGTACAATTTGTGAAGCCCATTTCTGGTGTCCCTCGCCGTGATATTGCTGGAATATTGCTAAAAGCGGCGTAAACCTAAACTCACTCACTCACCGTAGAAATGAAGTCATCTGTTTTAACATCTATCTATATATATAGATAAAATCTCCGAATACTGCCCAGAACAAGGAACATTTTAGAGGTGGGACGAGCTAGATTCAGTTGGATTCGGTTGTAATATTTCTCCTGTGTCCGAGATACAACGTCATCTGTAACAGCTGAGATGGACCGCTGAAGACATCGCTGACAACTAACATGGCGTGCATGAATGACATGCTTTGACAACTCGAATGTACATCTCCTGTGACAGACAGCTGCTTGGCATGGGAATGTACACATTGATGTGTGTGATCACATCGCTGTCGGCATCGTCGCACACGTGCTGGTGCTGGGAATGTGACACCTGCATCCCCGGTAGCAGCTGCAGCGTCCCAGGTGGCCGAGTGGGTTAGATCTTAGTCTGTCTTACAGTCCCTTAACAATTATTTTCCCATCCTCCCAGCGAAACCTGTAATGCAACATCCCTAAATGAAGCAAGTCTCACAAGTGGGTGGCCGAGTGGGTTAGATCGCAGAGTGGCGATTAGATGCCTGGCTATGAGAGTGTGGGTTCAAATCCCAGATGGATACAAGAATCTGTATGTTGCTGAGAAAGTGTAAACACAAATATAACATATGTTACATTTGACCACTTTCTAAATGACAGTGTGTTTTCAAAGCAAACTAGACTGCATCTCCCTCGTAATTTGGCTCGTTTTCGATTTATGACGCGATTTATTTGTTATCAAGACCATCTTTTTTAGAGACTGTGAAAAGTCTAGACTTTTTTTATATTGTTCCAAATAGGTTGAATGCAAGCATACAGAGGAATATGCGTACATAACAGTTTGTGGGCTCAATAGAGATATAGTACATTAAATATCAATATCAACAGTAATATGTTTTGGTTGGCTAAAAACTTTCAAATTTATTTTTTCTTCTGGAAATGAATTTTTCAGCGGTGAATGTGTCTTTCAATATCAAGTAGTTATCAACTTTCAGAAAAAAACCCTCAAAGAGCATGCATCAAAATATTCATCTTAGCAGAGATGGGTATCATTAAGTCTAGACTTGGTCCTATCAGAGACCATTTATCTATTATATGGTCTCTGGTCCTATCTCATAATGAGGAGGTGGCCGATGTCGGGGTGGTCCTTGGTACATAACAACACATATCTGACCATTTGGAATTTGGTAATGGATGAATCATAAGACTCAGTTTATCTCGGAATCACATTACACGAGTAGCACCAATGGTAAATCATTCTGGCTCACAGACCCTGAACCAAGTATTTATCCTTCCGCCCTTTAGTCATTCCAAAGCTGAACATGAAGCAAGTCTAGGTTTTCCATGGGCTGCAAACTCACAAGAGCCCCTTACTGGTTCTCAAGAGAAGCTGGGCGGTGGGGTAGCCTAATGGTTAAGCGTCCGCTCGTCACGCTGAAGACCTGAGTTCGATTCCCCACATGGGTACAATGCCTGAAACCCATTTCTGGTGTCCCCCGCCGTGATATTTCTGGAATATTGCTAAAAGCGGTGTAAAACATACTCACTCACTTACAAGAAGTTGTTGTATCATAGCTATATTTCGTCAGAGACTGAGCCTTAGTCAGCTGGGGCGGTTGGGTGGCCTAGTGGTTACAGCGTTCGCTCGTCACGCCGAAGACCCGGTATCGATTCCCCACAATGTGTGAAACCCATTTCAGGTATCCCCCGCCGTGATATTGCTGGAACATTGCTAAAAGCAGCGTAAAACTAAACTCACTCCTCAATCAGCAAGGATTGCCTACTCGAGCCTCATGCCGCTCTAAAACTATTGCTATGCTTCTTCACATCCGTTTAAACGAAGTTCAGAAACACACACACACACCCCAACACCTTCCCACTCCCCACCCTACTTCAGTGTCGTGTGTAGGTACTCACTAACCCAAATCCGTATCATCCATCGGCTCCTCTGTCAAACTCCGGAAGTAGGAAATTGAGCTTTTTTCACGACCGGAGACATCCAAGGGAGATAACTATGCCCTTTACTTCAGTGATTCCAACGGTCGCCGGTAATGAGCGCCCCCAGAGATGGTTCTCCGCTAGGTGACGCATGTCGTTATTACGTGTCTTTGAAGTTAACAATCTCTTCCTCTGACAAAGGCAACAGATTGGCAGTGACACGCTTTTATTGTCGTTATCCGTCACGTATCTAGTGGAGAAGACCTCCAATATTTCCACCAGCTCGCAAACAAACAGGGCACTTACCACCCTTTGTTATCAGGCCAGAAATTGGAGGACATTTTCGATTACAGATTTGGGGAAATATCCCCCCGGCGACATCCGCGTTAGGAATGCCATTTATGAACAAAGGTTTGGTGATTTATGACTCTTAGGTACCTCCGTACATCAAAGAGGCGGGAGAATAGAAACTGACGCGATCTCCCGATCCGCGTTTTGTCAAATGGCCGGAATCGCTCTGTCCGTTGCACGATACCGTAGTCACCTCTCTGTCGTCTCACGATCAAAGCTCAGTGAGGAGGGCCCGGCTGGCTTGATGGTTACCCTAACGCTTACTCTTGTTGAAGGGGTGGTAGTCGGCACGGGTACTACAGATATGTACCCCAGGTATACAGAAATGTACCCAAAACAAAGTCAACATACAGAAACATACCCGGTACCCTAAACGGCGGACGAGTCCATAATCCGCAATCCAAAACCGAAACCGTATGTTGTTGTTCCCGTTCATATTCGTTACTGTGTATGCTCGTTTCTTTTAGAACTCAACCAAATGCATCTAATACAACAGTATGACAGTTCCGATCAAGAAAACGACAAGGTGCGGAATGGAATCGTCCAAGGGTACGTTTCTGTACACAGTGTAGTGCCCGTGACGACAACGACCCCGTCATTCTTACTCTTAGACTAACGGACCGCCTCCGTGGTGTAGTGGTTAGAGCGTCCGCCCGGAGAGCGGAAGGTCGCGGGTTCGATCCCCGACCGCGTCATACCAAAAGACGTTAAAATATGGTACTTGATGGTCCCTGCCTGGCGCTCGGCATTAATGTGTACAACAAGGACTGGTAGGCTCGGAGTCAGTATACTGTGTCTCAGTGGGGTATTCATGCTTCACTGCGGCATGGTATCTCAGTGGGCTAGCACTATAAAACCAGCTTCAGTCTGGGCTAGTACAAGCAGCCGCACATACACATACGCATGCACGTCGTCATATGAGCGAAATATTCTCAAGCATGACGTTAAACCCAATTTCACCTCACCTCTTAGACTAATGCTTAGTCTCTGAATATAAATAATTTTGATAGTAACAAACAAGCCCATTTAAATTGAAAAGGAGCCCTAGGGAGACCAGAGATTCAGAACCCGAGGAAATCTAGACTTGCTTTATTTAGGGCTTTAGCACTGCAGAGAGGGCTTGGCAGTAGGGAAAATAATGTGGTTCAGGGACTGTGAGACAGGCTATATTATATATAATCTTCATAGAACCTGAGAACATCAAGACTTGCTTCATCAAGGGCGCCGGCATTAGCACTGCAGAAATCACTGGATGGAAGGGAAAATAATGAAGTTCAGGGACTGCGAGACACACCGTAGACTTGCACAGGTCTCTAAGGTATAAATTAATAGTTTAAATGATAATTTCTGAAAAATGATAAAGACTCGGGTCCTTAGTGTACTGCCCGCTTATCTAGACTTACCTCTTGCAATGATTGATTTACTAAACATCCATGGGCTCAGCATTCAGTACAGCCTTGGAACTGCTAGACAGGCCTCTTCATGGACGGTGAGGGTTCCAGCAACGTTATAGTATATCAGAACGTTCAGAGCACCTCAACGACAAAACAACGTCAGTCAAGTCTATTCAGTGAGTGAGTGAGTGAGTTCAGGGGCTGTGGGGCAGACTGAGCCTCCATGTCGCGTGTAGTATTGGTGGGTAAAGTAGATGAGTATTGTTTTATGCCGTTTTTGATAATACTTAAGCAATATCACAACGAACACCAGTAAATTGCATGTTATAATACCCATGTGGGCAACCAAACCAGGACGTCATTGTGATTATGGAATACCTTACCGCTTCACTTCATGTTCCGACCCTCAATTTTAACAGAAGACACTGCGGGCCACTTGTTAAAATATTGATAATATTGATAACCTGTCGCTCACCATATATATATCGACACAGGCTCAACAAACTACGTTTGTAGGATATAACGATCTGTTAGGGGAGTCCCATGAACTTACTATATTGTTTGGTCTAAACGCGTATAACGAACTGGGGCGGTGGGGTAGCCTGGTGGTTAATGTGTCCACTTGTCACGCCAAAGTGAGTGAGTGAGTATGGTTTTACGCCGACTTTAGCAATATTCCAGCCATATCACGTCACGTCGAAGATCCGGGTTTGATTCCCCACATGAGTCGATGTGTGAAGCCCGTTTCCGGTCTCCCCCGACGTGATGTTGCTGCAGTATTTCTTAAAGCCGGCTTACAACTAAACTCACTCACGTATAACGGACTACGGTTATAATTAACGAACTGAAGCTAGTGGAATCGAACCGGGTCTCCGGCGTGACGAGCGAACGCTTTAACCACTAGGCTACCCCACCGCCCCCTTTAGTTCAGAGTGAGTGAATTTAGTTTTACGCCGCTCTCAGCAATATTCCAGCTATGTGGCAGCGGTCTGTAAGAAATCGAGTCTGAACCAGACAATCCAGTGATCCACAGCATGAGCATCGACCTACGCAATTGGGATACGATGACATGTGTCAACCAAGCCAGCGAGCCTGACCATCGGATCCCGTTAGTCGCCTCTTATGAAGTATGTATGTACGGAACCTCCGACCTTTAGCTCTCCAGATAGATGTATTCAACTGACCACGGATGTGACCTCTGGATATGTATTTCACGTCCACAGCGTGTCGCAAGGTCACCTGTAACGCCATGCTGTGTCAAATGTCAACATAATTTGTGGTGCAACATTTTAGTTATTTCGTTGTAAGTTTCCCAAACAAAAACCCTTTGCGAAAAGGTCACGCTTTAAAGGTCACCAATGGGAAGCTATTACGGACGAGAACAGGGCAATTTTCCTTTCACTTTTGGAGCCATAGCTTTTTGTAAAGTGAGCTAACTGACTCAGTTTGATCACGTGACACGGGAAGTGTGTATTTTAAATTGTTATATTTGTCTAGACGAGACAAACAGCCTGTCATCGTCGCTCGGCCTGCGGCGTAGTGGCAGACAACGGCGGCCTGTTGGTGTGTACCGCTGACATTCGCTGCGAGGTGTTTCACAGCCGTACCGAAACACCAGTGAGTGAGTGGGATGGGGTTGTTTTTGCCGCTTTTAGCAAGATTTCGGCAATATCACGCGCGGGACGCCAGGAATGGGCTTCACACATTGTACCCGTGTGGGGAACCCAGCCCATCGGCGTGACGAGCCAACACTTTAACCACAAGGCTTCCCCCATCAACCTCCCCTTCGATGGCGAATATAGTTTAATGCCCAGATTTTACCCGATCTTCAACCATCAACAAACAAACGGTTCTCTGACACATTGCAGAGAGAATTGTTTGCTAAAATCACATGGTACATACATGTCATACACAGGAAGTAAACGTGTACTATACAGTACATAAACAGGTCACATGGGTGTGGAATGTGACATCACAGCTCATACGACCCAGTAAGACACTCGTGTAATACAAACCATGGGTCTCATAGGCAGTTGTTCTCACTCTGGCGGGTCTAATGCGCCTATGATCGTGGTTCGAATCCCTGTTCCCTGTACAGCAAAGAGATCAACGTGGGAGGTCTGAATCACCTCGGCATTTTCGTCGACGTTAAGGGGCTGTGAGGTAGCCTTATTGTTAAAGCGTTCGCTCGTCACGCCGAAGACCCGGGTTCGATTCCCCACAATGTATGAAGCCCATTTCTGGCGTCCCGTGATATTGCTGGAATATTGCTAAAAGCGGCGTAAAACCATACTCACTCACTCACTCCGATGTTAAGACGACAAGCAGTGTTATTACTGAAAATACTGTTCAAAGTGGCGTTCGGGGCGGCGGGGTAGCCCAGTGGTTAAAGCATTCGCTCGTCACGCCGAAGACCCGGGTTCGATTCCCCACATGGGTACAATGTGTGAAGCCCAATTCTGGTGTCCCCCGCCGTGACATTGCTGGAATATTGCTAAAAGCGGCGTTAAACTAAACTCACTCACTCAAAGTGGCGTTCAACAAAACTCATTCACTCATTTCTATCTGACTTTCTTTATTATACATCGAGAATATAGCTGAGAGGGTGACAAGAACAGATCAAGACGACAAGGAGAAGCTACCAGACCGTGGATAACAGTGCCATTAACTGTCTGTTATCCATAAACTATCAAATAATGGATAAAAACATTCTTATCACATTATCCTGATCAGAACATATATATCCAGTAAAGCCCAAACCATACAATACCCACTCTCGACATCACTATTCCGTATTCAACGTTTACACCATTTCAAAGCGATGAAACGCCCGCCTTTTGTATTCAAAGTCGACCTGTTCGTCACATTTCATGCCTTCTGTCGCCATTGAATTCGTTTATTACCGAAAGGTCGTGCCCTCTGCGCCAGATATCATCTTATACGCTGTCTGCCTAACCAAACGTTCCTCGGGTTTCCGAAAAAGCCACTACCTTTTTAATCGTTCCCGCAAGGATGACTTACCATCGACAATGGGTTCGCTTCTCAAATGACATTCCCATAAGTGATCACGTTTCTGGTAGCCGTATGTCGACCTGACTCCCATTGTCGTAAAATGACGTTGGTAGAATGTCGTGATGATTTCTATCGCTTGTTACTTTTATCTAAGTAATGTGGTACGAGGCGCCCTCTGACACTGAATTCCTGTGTTAATATCTCCACTGATGGCGGGCTGTTAATGAATGCATGATACCAATCGTATGTCATTTGTTATCGACACACATCACTGACAACTTTGACGGTGAAATATGTACTGCGTTGCGTGATAAGCATTTTACAGACTTAGAGATTGCTTTGATGTTGATGATATCCGTTGTGTAATATAGAAGGCTATAATAACTGTTGTGCAGGCAGTCATTAACTGTTGTGCAAGCAGAACATTATATTAAGTGGTGTGCAGGCGAGATCCTGACACTTTGTGTGGTATAATACGGCCTGAAAATGGGCATGGTATAACAGGCCCATAATGTTGCTGAAAAACATCTCATGAAGGCATTATTATTTTTTCTTCGAGGCCAATTTTCAAGGAATGTGAAATATTTTTGTGGACTTCATAAGAAAAAAAAAACATGTCCTAATTACAAGTGAAGCAGGCATGCATTAAAACCAATTCCAATATTGGGGCGATGGGGTAGCCTAGTTGTTAAAGATTTCAATATCAAATGTTCTCGTCACGATATGGCTGAAATATTGCCGATTGTGACGTTAAATATTAACACACTCACTCACTCACTCACCTAGGTGGTTAAAGCGTTCGCTCGTCATGCCGAAGACCCGGGTTCTGTTTCCCACATAGGTATAATGTGTGAAGTCCATTTCTGGTGTCTTCCGCCGTGATATTGCTGGAATATTGCTAAAAGTGGCTTCAAACTAAACTCACCCATT
The DNA here is from genome assembly GCF_003918875.1 of Haliotis rubra. NCBI lineage: Eukaryota > Metazoa > Mollusca > Gastropoda > Lepetellida > Haliotidae > Haliotis > Haliotis rubra. The sequence continues at coordinate 401,399 of NW_025767347.1, read as the reverse complement.
CTCTTAAAATCAATGGCCACTTTAAAAAATGACAAGATTCAAGCTTTTCTGCGGTAAAATTATTCCCAAGAGACTGTTTTCTGAAGATATTGTTTCTGAAATGTGCGAGAACGCCTGTACATTTAAGACTGGACAGGCCGCTTACGTGGGTTGGTGGATGGAGCGCTCTCTAGGATACTCTCGGACCGTGGTCATACTTTGTGAAGTGTGATTGACTTAGTTTCATATAAAAAGACCGCCACTGTCTATTAACTGAATACAGCGTCTCTCCACCGCCCAGAGCAGTGTATTATCTGAGTGGGGTATCTATTAAACTGAGGCATTGAAGAATATAATAGACTCTATTGTACAAGGGACCTAAGGCACATGCTACAGATGTCTAGAAGTAGGACCACCTATGGTTGTTGTATATGTACATGTCCAGAAGTAGGACCACCTAGACTTGTTGTATATGTACATGTCCAGAAGTAGGACCACCTAGACTTGTTGTATATGTACATGTCCAGAAGTAGGACCACCTAGACTTGTTGTATATGTACATGTCAGAAGTAGGACCACCTAGACTTGTTGTATATGTACATGTCCAGAAGTAGGACCACCTAGACTTGTTGTATATGTACATGTCCAGAAGTAGGACCACCTAGACTTGTATATGTACATGTCCAGAAGGAGGACCACCTAGACTTGTTGTATATGTACATGTCCAGAAGTAGGACCACCTAGACTTGTTGTATATGTACATGTCCAGAAGTAGGACCACCTAGACTTGTTGTATATGTACATGTCCAGAAGTAGGACCACCTATGGTTGTTGTATATGTACATGTCCAGAAGTAGGACCACCTAGACTTGTTGTATATGTACATGTCCAGAAGTAGGACCACCTAGACTTGTTGTATATGTACATGTCCAGAAGGAGGACCACCTAGACTTGTATGTACATGTCCAGAAGTAGGACCACCTAGACTTGTTGTATATGTACATGTCCAGAAGTAGGACCACCTAGACTTGTTGTATATGTACATGTCCAGAAGTAGGACCACCTAGACTTGTTGTATTGTTGACCACCTAGACTTGTTGTATATGTACATGTCCAGAAGGACCACCTAGAGGACCACCTAGACTTGTTGTATATGTACATGTCCAGAAGTAGGACCAGACTTGTTGTATATGTACATGTCCAGTAGACTTGTTGTTGTATATGTACATGTCCAGAAGTAGGACCACCTAGACTTGTTGTATATGTACATGTCCAGAAGTAGGACCACCTAGACTTGTTGTATATGTACATGTCCAGAAGTAGGACCACCTAGACTTGTTGTATATGTACATGTCCAGAAGTAGGACCACCCATGTACATGTCCAGAAGTAGGACCACTAGACTTGTTGTATATGTACATGTTAGGACCACCTAGACTTGTTGTATATGTACATGTCCAGAAGTAGGACCACCTAGACTTGTTGTATATGTACATGTCCAGAAGTAGGACCACCTATGGTTGTTGTATATGTACATGTCCAGAAGTAGGACCACCTAGACTTGTTGTATATGTACATGTCCAGAAGTAGGACCACCTAGACTTGTTGTATATGTACATGTCCAGAAGTAGGACCACCTATGGTTGTTGTATATGTACATGTCCAGAAGTAGGACCACCTAGCCTGGTTGTTGTATATGTACATGTCCAGAAGTAGGACCACCTAGACTTGTTGTATATGTACATGTCCAGAAGTAGGACCACCTATGGTTGTTGTATATGTACATGTCCAGAAGGAGGACCACCTAGACTTGTTGTATATGTACATGTCCAGAAGTAGGACCACCTATGGTTGTTGTATATGTACATGTCCAGAAGTAGGACCACCTAGGGTTGTTGTATATGTACATGTCCAGAAGTAGGACCACCTATGGTTGTTGTATATGTACATGTCCAGAAGTAGGACCACCTAGACTTGTTGTATATGTACATGTCCAGAAGTAGGACCACCTATGGTTGTTGTATATGTACATGTCCAGAAGTAGGACCACCTAGACTTGTTGTATATGTACATGTCCAGAAGTAGGACCACCTAGACTTGTTGTATATGTACATGTCCAGAAGTAGGACCACCTAGACTTGTTGTATATGTACATGTCCAGAAGTAGGACCACCTATGGTTGTTGTATATGTACATGTCCAGAAGGAGGACCACCTATGGTTGTTGTATATGTACATGTCCAGAAGTAGGACCACCTATGGTTGTTGTATATGTACATGTCCAGAAGTAGGACCACCTATGGTTGTTGTATATGTACATGTCCAGAAGAAGGACCACCTAGGGTTGTTGTATATGTACATGTCCAGAAGTAGGACCAAATTATGGTTGTTGTATATGTACATGTCAGAAGGAGGACCACCTAGACTTGTTGTATATGTACATGTCCAGAAGTAGGACCAATTATGGTTGTTGTATATGTACATGTCCAGAAGGAGGACCACCTAGACTTGTTGTATATGTACATGTCCAGAAGAAGGACCACCTATGGTTGTTGTATATGTACATGTCCAGAAGGAGGACCATCTAGACTTGTTGTATATGTACATGTCCAGAAGTAGGACCAAATTATGGTTGTTGTATATGTACATGTCCAGAAGGAGGACCACCTAGACTTGTTGTATATGTACATGTCCAGAAGAAGGACCACCTATGGTTGTTGTATATGTACATGTCCAGAAGTAGGACCACCTAGACTTGTTGTATATGTACATGTCCAGAAGTAGGACCAATTATGGTTGTTGTATATGTACATGTCCAGAAGTAGGACCACCTAGACTTGTTGTACATGTGCATGTCAAGAAGTAGGACCACCCAGGGATGTTGTATATGTACATGTCCAGAAGTAGGACCACCTAGGGTTGTTGTACATGTACATGTCCAGAAGTAGGACCACCTAGGGTTGTTGTACATGTGCATGTCCAGAAGTAGGACCACCCAGGGTTGTTGTATATGTTAATGAATGTTAACATGTATACGTGACCAGTGGATGTTTACACGTGTATAGACTGTTGGTGTTTGTACACATGTGGTGTTTGTACACATGTACAGACTGTCGATGTGTGCGCATGTACTGTTTAACAAACAAGTATCACAGGCTCCCGCGAAGAGCAGTGTGACCGAAGTTGAGCTTCTATGTGCTGCAGGCGATTGTACTCGACATGTCTGCAGTCGCGCCATTTAGTTGTAAATGTATTCAGTTCAGCGTTAGTGAACTACAAAAGCCTCCTGGACCATGAATATGTTTATACGAGCAAGGTGCTTGTTGCTCGGTACATAAGTACTTACCAAGAGGCTTAGGAACTGTTTGGATGAAGTGGTCGATACACTGCCTGTGTTGAAAAAGCACATGCAAAGTTGAACGTTTTTCGAGCAAAGCGGATGTTGAATATATCATAGAGAACGAAAGTTTACCTCTGGAGCCAGAAAACGATGCATAATTTTAACAATTGAATCATTGCGAATATCTAAATCTGGAATCACGAAGTGAAAGCTTGGTCCCTTCGTATTTCTTCTTCATTGATTGTTTTTCGGTTGTGTCGAACCTTGGATAACTCGAATTAGTTACTTAGACCCCCTCAACTTCGACACAAGCAGTACTCGAATTATTTACTTAGACCCCTACAACGACACAAACGGTGTTAGGCTATATATGACTAATCAAAGGATCATAAATCTGCATAGTAAATTGGAGCGCTTTCGACGACCTCATAATATAGCAGTAATGGTGCTGGTGGCGTAAAACATCATTCACTCACTCATTCAGGGTCGAGACGTTCTCCTGTGTACTTCCTCAAGAATAAGGTAATGTTATTTTAGGCCAAGATGGGTGAGTGTGTTCGACTCCAGAGAGCTGGGTGTCTACCCTGCAGCACATATGGTTCAACCGTGTTCGTAACATACCTCTTTTCACCCAGCAGTTAACGGGTACCCGGTAGGAGGAGATATATGACGTTTCTGACGCCTAACGATCATCTTGGGTGGTACAGTTGCCAGGGAGCTGAGAATAAATATCGAGGGTAATAGAAATAGTGTAGCTTTATAATGAGTGAGTGGGGTTTTAGGTTTACTTTTAGCAATATTCTAGCAATATACAGAAATGGGCTTCACACATTGTATCAATGTGGGGAATCGAACCTGGGTCTTCGGCGAAACGAGCGAACGCTTTAACCACCAGGCTACCCGACCTCCCATGCAGCGCTGTAAAGCATACCCAGGGTGACTAAAACTTTACAAAAAACATATTTATATATATCTTGGTCTCCAGCCGACTCGAGATAAATTGAACACATAATATGACTGTCAATAAACATGATATGTCAAGTATGTCGAATCCGCCCAACGATTCACGTTGCACGTCACGTCTCCTAAGGTTGGGGTAAGCCTCTCCCTGCACTGGTTTCAACACGCATGACCGTCCTCAAGACCCGTTCCAAAGGTCTACTTTACGACAATGTAGACTTTACGACAATAGCTCTTGACGGTTTATGGCGTGTAATCTCGGATTCACGACATGGCCTTCTTGGCGAAACTTCAGTTTCCTCGAAAGTTCAAAGGGAGGGCGTTTTGGACTCTTCACAAAGTAAACGTACTTATACATGCCTTTACATATTATTTTCGAGAATGACGGCAGGTTTGAGAAGTTGTGTATTGTCTGTCCAAATAAAGGGAAATGCATTTGCATGTGGGTAACTGTTTGAACGTCAGTTGGAGTATATGTTGCTATACACAGCTGGAAATGTAACGCTCCGCCCCTTCTTTTCCTAGGTTCATCATTATATTTCAGTATTAAGGGGGCGGTGGGGTAGCCTAGTGGTTAAAGCGTTCGTTCGTCACGCCGAAGACCCGGGTTTGATTCCTCACATGGGAACATTGTGTGAAGTTCATTTCTGGTGTCCCCGGCTGTTATATTGCTGGAATATTGCAAAAAGCGGCGTAAAAATAAACTTAACACTTACTCAGTATTAAGGCCCACGAGTGAGTGAATATTGTTTTACGTCTTTTAGCAATATTCCAATATACACTTGTCACGCTAAACACTCGAGTTTGATTCCCTACATGGGTACAATGTGTGAAGCCCATTTCTGATTTCCCCCCGCCATTTCTGATTTTCCCCCGCCGTGATATTGTTGGGGGGGGGATTAAAAATAGTCTCTCACTAACTCACTAACTCCAAGCGTTATTGGGCTTCCGGAAGTGTCAGCAAATCTCTGCTCCACACGGCTGCCAAACAGAATCCGTATAAACCCTTCAGTAAACATAATCAACCCCAAGTGGGACCCTGTGTTGATTTACCCAGATCAGCCGCTATCGACACCTGTCAACAGGACAGCTGAGAGAGACTAGCATAACGCTTTGTCCCTGAAAACGTATCGTTTCGCTGAAGGGGTCGGCACGGGTACTACGGACTCACCGAAATTTCCCTACATGAACAACCTCCGCAATTTCCAAGGAATGTACCCTATCCAAAATCAGAATACAGAAACGAACCCTAGGACGATTCCATTCTGCATTGTGTTGTTTTCTAGATCTTTAGCCTAGTGGTTAAAGCATTTGATTGGCTCGTCACGCCGAAGATGGGCATGTTTGGTTCGAATTCAGAGACTAAGCATTAGTCTATTTAGGGTCCATTACCACATGGGGAACAATGTGTGACAGCCGACATTTCTGGTGTCCCCGTATTGTTTTGGAAATTGACTGGAATATTCCTTTATTTTTAATTACCGGGTATCTGTAAACCAAACGTTTATTTCAAGTAAGTCAGTCAGACCAGTCATCGACCCCCATTGTCTAGTGGTTAAAGCGTTCGCTCGTCACGCTGAAGACCCGGGTTCGAATCCCCACATTGGTACAATGTGTGAAGCCCATTTCTGGTGTCCCCCGCCGTGATGTTGCTGGAATATTGCTAAAAGCGGCGTAAACCAAACTCAGTCAGTCAGCCAGTATCCCCCATTGCATTGATCGATGCACGTGGAGTCAATCACTGGATTGTCTGGGCGACATTCTATTGTTTACAGATCGCTGTTATATAGTTGAAATATTGCTGAGTGCAGCGTTTTACAACAAACGATAAAACATATGTATGTGTACTGTTGTTTAGTGTTCGTGTTCCTAATGCCTGCCAGGGTCGTATGTACTATATGTCTTGCATATCAAATATGAAGGACCACTTCCACTACATCCAGCAACAGCGAACTGACGTATTATATATTTCCGAAATGACACATATACCAGTCTTTGATCTTCAGACAGGGAGTTATAGATATCGATCAGTTGATACAAAGAAACAAGTGTGGATAATGACTGCACAGATGCTTGTTTCTAAGGTTACGGAACTGTCGAGGCAATATGGTTATTTTTCAAATGTCACTTTTGCGATACTTTTAAGAGAGATGAGATAAAGAGGATGGAAGATCGGTAAGTAACAATGGCTAAAGGGCAGCTGGGTAGCCTAGTGGTTTAAGCGTTCACTCACCTTGCCGAACACCCGGGTTCGATTCCCTTATAGGTACACTGCGTGAATCCATTTTCCTCTTGCCTCGTTTCGTGTTATGAATGTATCTTACAACCACAGTTTGTCTGGGGTTTTTTCACGCTATTTTAAAAAGAAGTTCCAACACTCAGTGTACAGATGGGTATTTGAGTTGACCGTGAGGTTTAGTGTTCTACGTAGCCTTGCTCCAAGGCTTAACTGAATGCCGAGACCATGGATGTATAGTAATTCTATCCTTCGAAGAGGCAAGTCTAGATAAGCGCACAGTGCATCTAAGGACCCCAGTCTGTTATTTATTATTTTTTAGAAATTATAATTTAGACTATTAACTTTGACCTAAGAGACTTCTCAGACCCAAGAGCTCTTCGCAGACCGGCAGCTTAGTGTGTGGGGTAGGTGTGGGTGTGGATGGGGGTGGAGATGGGGATGGGGGTAAGATCTTGGTTATGTATCACGTTACCAGAATCTCTACAACTTGCCTCCATAGTACCATGAACTAGCCTTTAAAACAACGCGTTGCTAAAGCTGTACGAGACTAACTAGTCTGTCTCACAGTCCCTGAACCACATTATTTTCCCTACTGCCAAGCCCTCTCTGCAGTGCTAAAGCTCTAAATAAAGCAAGTCTAGATTTCCTCAGGTTCTGAATCTCTTGTCTCCCTAGGGCTCCTTTTCATTATAAATGGGCTTGTTTGTTACTATCAAAATTATATATATTCAGAGACTAAGACTTAGTTTAGAGGCTTACGTAAACGCTTAGCACTGAATAATTTTTCTAGAAACATATCTTCATTAAATGAAAAGATTCTCCAGTGAGATGGGAGACTCCCGATGAGATCTAGACTTGCTTCATTTAGCTTTTAACATTGCAGAAATGGTTGGGTGGAAGGAACATCAAGCGGTTCAGGGACTGAGAGACAGACTGGGGCTGTATTAACGAGCTGTGTTTTCCGATAAAGCTGAGTTGTTATTTTAACCCGGCCATGTCATGTTTATCGTGTTGGTCCTGGTTAAATGTACATTCTTGCTTAATCTCTCCTCCTCCTTCCGCCCAACGTCGACAGCTTTACAGTGGGGATAGCACAGGTTGCTGAGATGATTATGGCGGGCATGAATGGCCAGTATGTGCAGGAACATGCTGTTCTTGCTCGTTTGAAGGAACACCTTGATAGTGAATACCCCCGTGAACACCGACACACGTGGCGTGTTCCACGCGAGATGAATTACTCCGCACCACGAAGCACCAGATAACACGTGTGGTACCGTGCAGTATAAACATTTACACGTGAATGTGTTGTTATTGCAACAACGTGGCTCTATGATCCACACTAAGTTCCCTACGCCGGCAATTTAGGAAAATAAATAGTTGGGTTTTTTAACTTAGTTTTCAAAACAATATACAATCAGAGACTCTCGGGAGGTCAATACCCGTTTTATGAACGAGGACATATCGAACGAATTTGTCTGTAAAAAGCTTATCATGTTTATCATCTCAAACTGACCTCTGAAGAAGATCTGTGTGAGATCATGCGATCTTTCCAAGATCACAGTACTTTATATACCATAATGACGTCATTTGGTATATGACGTCACGGTAAAATGACATCACTAACCTCCCGGCTTGTGAGACTGATAAGTTGTATTTTGTGCCCGAAGGGAGTATTATTACTGTTTTCAAACTGCAAAAGCTGGAAGAATGATGCTGGTTGGTGAATCTAATCTCAGCCTCGTTTCTTATTATTTCAAATATATCAGCATCCGTTGCTGGAAGTTTTACCGACTTTCGCAGATATACTTTCATATCAAAAGACACTGTTGTGACATTATACAATTACAGACTGGTGAATTCGGTCAATACCTGTTTTTATGGACCGAAAAGGACCCGCGGACGGAGGACCCGCGGACGGAGGACCCGCGAAAAGCAATCGTCATCGGTCAATATTTGCTTTTCGCGGGTCCTCCGTCCGCGGGTCCTTTTCGCGGCTCCTCGGTCAATATAGCTTTTCGCGGGTCCATAAAAACAGGTATTGACCGAATTCACCAGTCCATATTGTTTTATTATGTAACTACCGAAAAAAAGCTTCTAAAAACCAAAACATGTCCACTTAGTCAAGAAAAGTAATTTTATTTTCGCTACAAACCGATAACGTTATGTCAACAATACTGTGATATGTAACCAATAGAATGACGTCATAGCTTGACGTCAAAATCTATTTTTAGTAACTCAAGTCAATATGACCTGGGCCTAGATTTTCGAAGCTCCTTTAGCGCTAAGATAGTCGTAAGTGCCATACATTAACTTATAATTACGACTATCTTAGGGCTAAGAGAGCTTCGAAAATCTAGGCCCTGGGTTGGAATCAATATGCTTTTCTGTCGACAGTCACGTGGCCGCCTCTAGAACAATCAGGTAGCCGGGAAAATATGCTTACATGGTAAACTCTTTAACACCTCACCCTGTCTCACAGTTGTAAATCGCTTCAACGGTGCCACAATATTATTTACAACTGGGAATGGAATAGAGTTTTTTTAAATTCAACTTTGGAATGTGTCAGCTGACATTTGATGTATATTTAGAGTGATCAACGGGTGTATATACACTTTATAGATAGTGACAAGACAAGGCGTGTGATCTGCTGACTGGAAGCGAACAGGAATAAGGTGACTTGAAGGGACGTGTAATCTTATGACACAAATTACCCTGTAATCAACAATGTGAAAAGATATTATGCGCGTCTGAGTTCCACACCATGTCGGACGTCACTGTAATATTTTAAGCCCGTCAGGATCCGGGTTAGATTTGGTCTTCAGCAACACATACTTGTCGTAAGAGGCGACTAACATGATCAAGTGGTCAGGGTCACTTACTTGGTTGTTGCATGTCATCTTATCCTAAATGCGCAAGTCGATGCTCGTGATATCAATCACTAGATTGACTGGTCAAGTCTCCATTCTTTTCCGAATATATTGTCCAAATATACGTCCGACAACAAACAATCAAATACACAAACAAACAAAGCAACATCCCGCCGACATGTGATCAAACTGTATGCACGCTGATCAAAGGGCACTGATCCTAACTCACTGCCTGGTGTCCCCCGCCGTGGTATTGCTGGAATATTGTTAAAAGCGGCCAAAAACTAAAGTCACTCACTCACTCACCCTAACTCACTGACTGATCTCGCGTTAAAGCCCGCTGTGAGATATGCATCTCCACCATGGTATCATATTACACTGGTTAATGGATCAATAAGCATTCAAATTAAATTCTCTACTCCCTGGGGAATATACAATCCAAAGTAGCGGAATTTCGTGCAGCTAATCATCCGTACAACGAAGGTAATGAGTCAAAACCAGCAGAACGCCGGCAGTTTCGAAGTCAATATTGAACCTTCTCATGAATAATCGATGGCAAATTCTACTTTTCCGCTGAAGAAATACCTCAGATCGTACCGTTATCATATAGACCTGATATCCCGTCCGCCGCACAAGTCAATGAATTATCGATTTCTATACTCTCTGAAATTAATCATTGATCCCAAGTCAAAACACCGTGTTTACCAAACCTGTCCGTAAAACGAAATACCTCGGCTCCAAATCCGACTACTGAAATCCTCTTTTAATCGCTCCTAAACCCAATCACGTGACCCAACGTCTCGTCAATCCTTCCCAATTGACATGTTATTTCAGAATGAATCAACGTGTCATCAAAATTCCTTTCCCACCAAGAAACCCTACCTCCGAGCAACCGAGATAAACTCATAAATCTACCCGTTTAACGTGTTTTGTTTACAAGGACATCAACTGGCGGCTTAAAGGGCGAGGATAATAAACTGTCGCAGCGCAATGAGACGGTCGGGTTTCGCAACAGGATGAGTTAACCGGGTGGGCCGTTGTAATTTGGGGACAATTTATGACATGTTTGTTCTCCGACGGAACAATCACCTCACGCGTGATTTATTTTCTAAGATTGTTTCTCTTTGCCTTGGTAAAACTATTCCTCTTGGCACGCCTTTGTGGAAGGTATTATTGTCGACTTTTATTTCTGTGACCGTGGATGACTTCGTGTTTGAGACAATACTTATCTTGCACGTGTCACCATTGCGTGTGTCATGTCTGTTAGTCCCAGGAAGGAAAACGCCGCCGGTTAGGGTAGGGTGATATGTATACCCTGGATAGAGATAACCTATCCTTGATTCGGTGTATTCTGTGTCGGTATTTATTTTGTAATATTTATACACATCTTCCTAAATACCTGACATACCGCCAATACATGTGTCGCGTTCAAGATTTATGCACCCATGCACCTGAGTGCGTGTCCGGCTGCTTGTGTGTGCGCAGGTGCGTGCGTAAATGCGTGCGTAGGTGCGTGCGTGTATCTCCACAGTTATAATGCCTGAATACTTACATGAAGACTCATTCTCACCGTCAACTTTATTATCAAGTGAAAAATGAGATAAAGCCGTACATGTTTTAGATATTTGTATTGAAGTACAACAATGTTTGTGACATGCAAGTCACAATCAAAACACTTTTCAAAATATTTACGTTGTTTGTTTGAAAGTAATAGGTAAAATAACGCAAGTGTGTACTTTCTTTAATGCGTCAGTTTATGTTCCTGGTGCATGTTTTTTCGTTGCGCCGATCACTGAGTTCCCACGTGGCTTATGATTGGCGGAGTAATCTGATTTGTCTCATAACACCTCTTCACATATGTTATCCTCGACGCCAATTAGTTTTTAATACAGATAAAGTGTCAGAAGTAGAACGATTTCCGATAAACCCCAACTTATATTGCCATATTAGCGTATGGTTATTGATAAAGTCTACCGCCAGGTGATCTCCACGACGAACTCAGTATGCAACCTTACGAGGACCCAATACGAGGAGCAGGTGTCCAAGCACATTCTGTAAGGTACGGTGATAACGAACTCAAGAGCACTACTTCTTTTAGTTCGTTATAACCGTCGTTCGACTAAAATATGTAGCAAACGGCCGGGACCTTTAAAAGCTGTTAAACAATTCGTGATATCCGTATGTTCGTTACAAGAGTGTTTGTTCAAATAAATACGGTGTAATGTGAAGTGTGGTCGTCGAATTCTCATAACAAGTACTGCCTGGTCCAAAACGAGGCTTACATTTTCGCTTTGTGGTCTCAACGCAAGTCCTGACTGTCATGTTTAACACTGGTTCCAATGAAACGTATTTAGTCCACGTGTAACTTCGGATCTGCCGGCCTTTGAGATCCGATCAATGACGTCCTTTAAGCATAAATGTTGCAGTATACTCGAATCATCTCCCAACAATAACACAGCGACGACGGCGACGATGATGTTGATAATGATGAACGAAATAATAATATTTGCTCTTATGGTGAAAATGTCAACAGTATTCGTTGATAGTATCAAAGTTCACATGAAATGAGTTGACATTTTTCTGTGTTTCGAACCCAGGCAAATCCCTTGTCACAACGCGTGTGTACACAAACGATCAAGCTGGATAAACCCGCCGACAATATTTGATAACATGCATTCATTTAAATTACAAATACACTTTATCGAGACAAATCAACCTCTCTAAATGCATGGCTGAACTCGTATTAAATCCGATCAAATTTCGGTATTATCCAAATCGAGGGGAACATCGGCATAAAATAAGCGAAAAAATGGACAGCGTGTTTTTATTATTGAAAAAAGACCTGGACAGCAATGTTGCGTGTTTTTGACGTAACTAATAATTGCCAGTTTGATTACTGGGATCCCTCGCTACGATTCCTTATCATAATAATTCTGATATCGATGATATCATCAAGAATTATTGCCTTTTTATTGCGGCCCGGGAATCAACAAGCAAAGAATGTCGAGTGTCTTTACTACATTGAAGAACAGTGATCTTCGACCAGAGAGGCTTGAGACACGAGGTTAAGCCGTCTCGGGGCGCTGATTGGACAAAAGCTTACAAAGATGGCGGCCGTGGCGTGCACCGGGCTAATATTATGAAGTGTTTTGAATAAATGCTATTCAGCCCGGCTAATAAAGAGAGCGAGTTATGACAGAAAGCGTGCATTGAGGTAGAGGTCGGCCGAGGTCGAAGATAAAATGTAAAACTCGAAAAGATTTACTTTGTAGCCTCGTAGCCTATTGAATTCGGAACAGTCACGGATTCGAGCACGGGTCGCGTTTTGTGAATAGAGTGGCCTTGCGTGATTAGGTGGATATATTTGACATAAAAGAACAATGCAAAAATTGAGATTGGAAATTTGAAAAGACGCAAAGAAAGAACTTGATTTCCTTTTTCACTTTGTTGTAACAAATGTTGCAAGTTGTAATTACTTCTGTGAGACATAGCTTATTCACGGGTGCTGGGAGAGAGTGACTGTCCGCCTTTGAAAGTCATCACGTTTCATGATTCCCTTTGATGATCAACTGGTGGTGGAGTTATTCGCCATCGCCAAACAGTCATTATTTGTCCCAATCTGAATAAATGAATAATTCTATTGAACCGACGGACTGAGTTTAGTTTTACGCCGCTTTTAGCAATATTCCAGCAATATCACTGTGGTGAACATCAGAAATACGCTTGGCTTCACACATTGTACCCATGTGAGGAATCGAACCCGAGCTTCGGCGTAACGAGCGAACGCTTTTGTGAGTTCTTATAATATCCAACTGTTGCGGGTAGAGGATTTAAAACTTTCAACTCGATCCAGTGGTTTCAAAATGTCCTTTAATCACAAGTTCCAAGCTTTTCTTATGACACTGCTAAATTCAGTGAACACATTAAAAGAATAACAGTAGCTAACCACTAACTTAACAGTGACTAGACAATGACTGGACAGTGGCTGGACAATGGCTGGACAGTGACTGGACAATGACTGGACAGTGGCTGGACAATGACTGGACAGTGGCTGGACAGTGGCTGGACAGTGGCTGGACAATGACTGGACAATGACTGGACAGTGGCTGGACAATGACTGGACAATGACTGGACAGTGACTGGACAGTGGCTGGACAATGACTGGACAGTGACTGGACAGTGACTGGACAATGACTGGACAATGACTGGACAGTGGCTGGACAGTGGCTGGACAATGACTGGACTGGACAGTGACTGGACAGTGGCTGGACAGTGGCTGGACAATGACTGGACAGTGGCTGGACAATGACTGGACAGTGACTGGACAGTGGACAGTGGCTGGACAATGACTGGACAATGACTGGACAGTGGCTGGACAATGACTGGACAGTGACTGGACAGTGGCTGGACAGTGACTGGACAATGACTGGACAGTGGCTGGACAATGGCTGGACAATGACTGGACAATGACTGGACAGTGACTGGACAGTGACTGGACAGTGGCTGGACAATGACTGGACAGTGACTGGACAGTGACTGGACAATGACTGGACAGTGACTGGACAGTGGCTGGACAGGTTGAAAAATCGTATGTCCTCTAAGCCCACAACACACAATCCTATAACGCTCTCTTAGAAACTTGAAAACATGTCTTACTTCTTCAGTATCTTAAAGCTCTCTGCCTCTTTCTCACACTATATCGTTTCACATGTGTATCTTATATTCTTGGTCGTCCACTTATCGTTGTTGATCAGGTCAGAACCCATAGGACCCCACAAAGACAAATAGTCTATAAGTCTTAGTTACAGTGGTAAATCACAGCTGTCATCAGTCCTGGGAATGTAGCCTGGGACATCTGCTGGCAACAGGGGCTGGCAGATTCTTATGTCTCAACTAATATATATACATAATAAGCACATGCAGCCTCTCACGCACAAACCCTAACAAAGTTACAAATACAATATTTTGTATGTACAAAAAATGCCTAAACTTCGGCTCTAACAGCTTTAACCACTAGGTTACCACCACATAATCCTTTTATTGAACAGTACGGACGTATTTAAAATGTTCAGAAATTCTTGATTCCATTTTTGTTTTGTTTCATGACCTTGAGGACCCGCTAATGCCGCTTTTCTCAGTGAACTACCGTTTCCAGATTATGACCACCCACGTAATAATACACCAAAGTACCCACCCCTGATGGTCCCCACCCCCCCCACCCCTGATGGTCCCCCACCCCTAGATAGACTAACGCTCAGTCTCTGAATATATATAATCTTGATAGGAACAAGCAAGCCCCTATAAATTGAAAAGGAGACCAGAGACCTGAGACCTGAACCTGAGGAAATGTAGACTTGCTTCATTTAGGGCTTCGGCATTGCTGGGAGGGCTCGGCTGTTGGGAAAATAATGTGGTTAAGGGGCTGTGAGACAAACCAGAGACCATATAATATATTATCTGGACAAACTAAGGTACAATGTGTGAAGCCCATGTCTGGTGTCCCCCTGTCGTGATCTTGCCCTGGAATATTGCTAAAAGCGGCGTAAAACCATGCTCACTCACTCAGAGTTCTGGATTCTTCTGTAATGAAGAGATTCTCTGGGCTCGTTTATATGTTATAAGACAAATTATAAGAATTCCGAAATTGTATGTTAATCTCCATCAAAACAGATTTGAAAACGAATATTTTACATGGTCTCGTCGACAAGAAGTGAATTGGATTGTATTTGATGAGAGTGACACATTTACAATCATCGACTGAATATTCATACGGGAACTGTTATATGTGTGGGACATGCCTTTCTGGTGAAGAAGCAACAAAAGTGTCATGTCCACCGTCATTGGTGAAACACGTGGCCACACCAGCTGTTGTCCGAACGGCGGGCCCCAGCCCAACATGAGGTCAGATGCCGGACAATGGAGGGAATGCCGTCCCGGTCATCCCTGAATACTGGTCCAGACAACGTGTTTTCATGACGTGTAATTTACTGCAGGGCCAAATGTCCAGTTAATCAGCGGGCACTGTTCGATTCATTCCCAAGACAAAGCGGTCGGCGTGGACAGGTCCGATGATGGAGGTCGGAGTGCTGACCATTCATGCTGTACAGAAAAGTCATTGTTGGCTGGCCGGGATCTGTCTGGGAAGATGAGCTGGGGCGGGGAGGGGGTGGGTTGTCAGTTCCTGGCGGTCGTTAGAGGGTAATTAGACTGACGGACGAGGCTGATGAGGCTTGGAACAGACGGTCAGAGGGGGTGAGGAGGGGTATGTGGTGTCGGAGGCCAGGGAAGGGTCTGTGTTTGATGGGAGTGGGGTTGGGGTGAGGTGTTGGGTTAGAGGCCAGTGGCGGGGAATGCTTCATGTCGGGATTGGAGCCAGGGAGAAAGGAGTCTGGATAATGTAAACAGCGGTGAGGAAATGACGGTGGATGTGGGTGTCGGTGGGGTGGGTTTGTTGTTGTGGGTGCCGTAGCCCAGAGTAATATGGCTGATGTTGGGTTGGAGAGTAAATGGGGCGGTGATGTGGATGTGGGTGGGGATGGGTTTGTTGTTGTGGGTGCCGTACACAAAGATACGGTTCATGACAGTCAGAGATAGGGAGTAAGGTATACTTGATGTATGGGACGGGGGCCACGGGAGACGCCTGTGGTTTTGTAAAATATGGCGGTGTGGTGGATTGTGAGAGGTCGGGGGTAGGATTGCGGGTGACGAGGGGGTCATTTAGCTGGTGTGTGGGTACAGGCAACCTGGGGAGTAGATGATGACGTCAGTGGACAGGAGTTGTTGTCGTAAGTTCTGGGTTGTCTCTCAAACCCTGGATATACATGTATATGTGTATTTGGAGACTCCGAGTGTAGATATGGGAAGGATGGATCACCTGTTTACATCATTCATGTCAACATAGTTGAGTTCGAGACGACGAACGCCTGTTCTGATATAGCTAGCCTGTCACACAGTCTCTGAACCACATTATTTCCCCTACTGCCAAGGCCTCCTTGCAATGTAGTCCGTCTCACAGTCCCTGAACCACATTATTTCCCCTACTGCCTAGCCCTCCCTGCAATGTAGTCTGTCTCACAGTCCCTGAACCACATTGTTTCCCCTACTGCCAAGGCCTCCCTGCAATGTAGTCTGTCTCACAGTCCCTGAACCACATTATATTCCCCACTGCAATGCTGAAGCCTAAATGAAGAAAGTCTAGATTTCTTCAGGTTCAGTCTGAATTTCCTCACTGGGGCACCTTTTCAATTGAAATAGGTTTATGTGTTGCCATCAACGTTATATATATTCAGATACTAAACGTTGGTCTGTGATACAGCTTGCGTCCTGTTCAGGTTGTTGTGTTGTCAACAATAATGGACGCATTGTCCAGTCGGTCAAGACGCCGCGATTTGCTGCGCAGATTTACGTCCCTTGGACGCTCCAGAAAATCTGCCACACCGGGTTCGAATCCCGGTTCGACCCGTCACCGTGTTTGTGGGATTCGCCATGGTGATGAACGTCAGGGACCAACGTCACTGAGGACTCTTAGGATGTGGGTTCGAATCCCGGATGGGGGCTCAACTCAAAAAAGTACTAGAATCTGTACTTTACTAAGAAAGCGTATTCCCAAATATAACATATGTTACATTTGACCACCTTCTAAATGGCATTGTGAAATCACCTGGATTCGGTTCCCCAGATCGATGTGTGCAATGTGTGAGACCATTTATTATGTGATATTGTAAGAAATTTTATATCTGGGATTACACTTTCTCAGTAGAGTACAGATTTTAGTAATTTTGTTAGGGTTCCGTCCCATTCGGGATTCGAACTCACACTCACACAGTCAGGCACCTAAGCGTTAGCACCCAAAGTCAACCATCTAACCCACCCAGCCAACGCAGCTTCCACAGCATATAACGTATGCTACATTTGATTACTTTCTGCATTGTGCGATGTTGTTGGAGTATTGCTACAAGTGTCATAAAACCTTACTCACTCACCCGACATGTTGCAGAGACGACTGGAATACAGTCAAAAGCGGCGTTAAAACCCAACTCACTTTCACTTTCGTCTGTAAGAAGTTGATCTCAACTTGGACAGACAAAACGCCTAATCGTGGGAACGTTTACTTTGGCTCGTAGTGTACACACAAAACAAACATGTCCTTGACCGTTGAAGCACAGTGTACGTAAATGCGTATACTCTGAGAATAT
The DNA here is from genome assembly GCF_003918875.1 of Haliotis rubra. Classification (NCBI taxonomy): domain Eukaryota; kingdom Metazoa; phylum Mollusca; class Gastropoda; order Lepetellida; family Haliotidae; genus Haliotis; species Haliotis rubra. Next base: position 383,821 of record NW_025767347.1, on the reverse strand, counting down.
GTGCAGCTTCAAACTGAGCATCAGTGTTGCCACCAGATAATTAAACCAATACATCTGGTAGTGAATGTATTATTCTGAAATATGCAGAAGTTTGTATTTGAACACCTGCTTTATCAACCAAGAGCCATTTATTAATTGACAGAAGTTTTATTATCTCCCGGTTCCATTGTCCGCGTCACAATGGTCTAATTGACCGTTGTCAACAAGTCACGTGTGACCATTGTCACGCCTTCACCGACTCACGCCTCGCGCTTGACCAATCGTTTCAAACTGGTACTTGTGTTTCGCGCAGCCGGTTTTGCCCTGTAGCTTTCTACTCGTTAGACAGGTACCCAGTCAGTTGTAGTCCCTGCTGGCTAAGGCTGACCACTATCTGACCACTATCTGACCAGTCAATGTCCGTGTTTGTTTGACCGAAGCTTCGGACATTAGCTAATCTGTTTGAACATCCTTGCTCGCCTTTCACTGGTCGACCCTGACGGATAGGCTTGGTTGACCCCTGCAAACAGAGATTTGAAGATGCTTTAATTTAATTAAATTTACAAATTAGGTCACAAAGGTCATTGTAGGCTTAGAACACATTGGCTCATATGCACAAATGATCACAAAGCTTGATTGTATTATGAGGGAAATCTTTGATGGACAAATGAGATTATCACATCGTGTCTCGCTTTGTTAAGGCGTCTCTGGTTTCACTAATTAAAAGAGATCCTCAGATATGAGTCACGTCGGATGATGTAAATTAATTAGTCTCCTCTCAATTTTAATTAAGATTAATTTTACCCAATTAGGATGAAATTAAAATTCAGTCTGCTCTTATTCAAATTTAGCGAGATTTACATCAATTAGGTTAGAATTTTACATGTCTTGAGACAAGTCATTAGAATTCAATCTAGACTTGGCTGGCAAAATCTGAAGAAGACGGATTGGATAATAATTACAAATTCTTCAAGTCCTATTTAAGAAATGGACGTGTGAAGAAATTTAACTTGTGTCACCTTGAAGATCGAGGTCGCTTCCATTGTCTTGAACAAAAGCGATAAACCCGATTGCATTATCATGGAAAGTCTGAGCGCCAAGCGGAGACAACAGTACGATTAAGACTGTACCATAAGCTTTTACATCCCAATACACGTGATGGCACCAGGTGTAGGCAAATAAGTGAGCGTACCCGGACCAAACCAAAGTATCTGTCACAAACACATGCAAAGGCAAATCAATTACTCATTTGATAAGAGCTACAAAAACTAGAACATGCACGATTTTCTTGCTTACAACAACAGGAAGACTGTCGCCATCATCATCATCAATCATCATCATCATCACCACCACCACCATCATCATCGTCATCAACAAACTAAGTGTTATATTGTTTGTATTTCTACCCGTATTTCCGATAGATATGGTGTTTTACATGCATCGCGACACATTGGTTATCCGTACAATAATTCAAGAAAATAACAGTGAAATGATAGAAAATCTGCGAAAATTATCAACATTTAATTTACTTCGCAAAGTCACTTTCGTTAGATGATAGAATGCAATTTCAAACACTCCGCCAGAGTCTGATATTAATATTTATATCCCCTCGTTAATTTTTTTATCTTTCTCTTTTTCCCAGTTCTTGATGTAGAATCATCTGGCTTCATTAGGATGCAACAATACTCTGTTTGATGCTGGCGTTATCACACAGGCAGCCTTTGTCGTCAAGTAAAAACACATTTCTACCTCAAATTACCTCACACGTTACTGACAGGCAAGACGTCGTTTTGACGTCAAATTCCAAGTCATTGTTCGTTTTTGTCAAAGACAGGTTTCACACGGAACAACGACTGCGGCGTAATACGAGTGATCGGTTTACCTTGTTAGATATTACTCCGTGCCAAAATAGTCCCCATTACGTCCGCGATTTCCGTCTCGGAATTGCGGAATAAACCAGGAATTGATGAAAAATGGAGACAAATGTGCTTATTAATGAGTCGTTAGCCTACAACGACAATCAGATCCAATATTGTTCAATGTATATTTTGAGTTTTATTGGCTACCCTTTCACCGGTTTATGAAGTCCAAGTGATCCATTACATACCTTGGATCAGTAAAGTGGTTTGGGTGTAGCGCAACAACTCATTTGAACCAGTTGTATTGGGTAATGGATTACATGCAATGGGACTGCCTATACGATGTCGCTGGCTGTCGTTAAGGGCGAAGGGACGAGGACGTTTGCACCCAAGGTCACATGACTATGGATGACTAGAACATTGCTAACAGTCTATTCCTAATTCAAATCCCGTAAGAGCGTTTACACGTACAGAGGGGCGTAACAGTGAGATTAATGAAGTGTCGATAAGTATTTTCTTGAGAGAGTAGGTGTATCAAAATACCGTGGATTCAGTGTAGAAATACTGTAGATTCCTCGCATAGACTAACACCTAGACGACCGTAGATTAGCGTCTAGACCACCGTAGATTAGCGTCTAGACGACCGTAGAATAAGGCCTAGACGACCGTAGAAAAACGCCTAGACGACCGTAGATTAGCGTCTAGACAACCGTAGAATAACGCCTAGACGACCGTAGAAAAACGCCTAGACGACCGTAGATTAGCGTCTAGACCACCGTAGATTAGCGTCTAGACGACCGTAGATTAAGGCCTAGACGACCGTAGAAAAACGCCTAGACGACCGTAGATTAGCGTCTAGACAACCGTAGAATAGCGCCTAGACGACCGTAGAATAGCGCCTAAACGACCGTAGAATAACGCCTAGACGACCGTAGAATAGCGCCTAGGCGACCGTAGATTAGCGTCTAGACAACCGTAGAATAGCGCCTAGACGACCGTAGGAAAACGCCTAGACGGCCGTAGATTAGCGTCTAGACGACCGTAGAATAGCGCCTAGACGACCGTGGAATAAGGCCTAGACGACCGTAGATTAGCGTCTAGACGACCGTAGAATAGCGCCTAGACGACCGTAGAATAGCGCCTAGACGACCGTAGAATAGCGCCTAGACGACCGTAGAATAAGCGCCTAGACGACCGTAGAATAGCGCCTAGACGACCGTAGAATTAGGCCTAGACGACCGTAGAAAAACGCCTAGACGGCCGTAGATTAGCGTCTAGACGACCGTAGAATAGCGCCTAGACGACCGTGGAATAAGGCCTAGACGACCGTAGATTAGCGTCTAGACAACCGTAGAATAGCGCCTAGACGACCGTAGAATAGCGATAAGCGCCTAGACGACCGTAGAATAGCGCCTAGACGACCGTAGGTTAGCGTCTAGACGACCGTATAATAACGTGAACAGCCCCGTTGATAAAGGGAGATATGTTTCTGTACGTATCGCTACCATGAGAGATGGTTGTTGTGGTTTGAATCCTCTGATTTGTCGTCCAGAATAGGCTATAGTTCTTGAAAGGCATTTAGAAGTTGGACGAACATGAATACATTGCCCGTAGTACTGATAAGTTCTGTTCATTCTAACTCTTGCTCAGGTCTTTGCTTGGCATTTAGAAGTAATACACATAAGGAAGAAAATTTTATGGATGTCAAATTCTTTATTGTGAGGAACACATTTCACGAGATAAAGGAGGAAGTATGTACTCCGAAACGTCGTGTTCCTCATAATACCTGCTCCATCATTCACCAGATGAAGGCGCAAGAACCAGCTCTGAAACGTCGTACAAAGAATGAAAGGAAGTTGTTATCCTTACAACGAATCATGTATTTAGAATAGAATATTTCCCTAATTCATGCTATAATTGAGTTTACTGCCTCTATGTCGTAACATTGGATTGTATATCGCTGGTGTTCTCGTGGGCTGAACTAACGACCAGTGGATTCTGGCCAACTAAGGGAGGAAACTCTGACTCCCCACGTCAGTACATATATATATATATATATGAACTTTCTAGTTCAGTGGTCAAGTGACTGGAGTTGTACACATTATGATTACGTCCCTACGGAACATTTCTTTCCTCCAGGTTTTAAATGACGTCGATCAATACGTACCACAAGTACCGCCGGCGTGGTTGTCGTGTTTCTCCTGCAAGGAGGATATTGTTAGAACAGTACCGATTGACCCGCTATCCGATGCTGACACCAGTCACGAGGTCAAGGTCATTCACTCTTTTCTGGACAATGTCCATTTGTCCGTCCATCACTGATCAATCGGATGCCGAGTTTGGTACAATCCAGCGACGAAGTATGGTGGTAGTTCATATGATGCCTTCACATTGTGTACGCTGGTTTGAGAGAGGTGTGGGTTGGGTTGGGTTGTGAACGAGTGATGTATATCGCCACAGTCAGCTGTGGGAACATTAGGGTAACGAGGCTTAAGATGACAACTTAAGGTAGACGATGACAACATTAGGATGACGTTGACAATATTAGGGTGACGTTGACGACATTAGGGTGACATTGACAACTTTAGGGTGACGTTGACAACTTTGGGGTGACGCTGACAACACTAGGGTGATATTGACAACATTAGGGTACGTTAACAAATTAGGGTGACGTTGACAACACTAGGGTGACGTTGATAACATTAGGGTGAAGTTGACAACACCAGGGTGACAACATTAGGGTGACATTGACAACACTAGGGTGACGTTGACAACATAAGGGTGACGTTGACAACTTTAGGGTGACGTTGACAACACTAGGGTGACGTTGACAACACTAGGGTGATGTTGACAACACTAGGGTGACGTTGACAACTTTCGGGTGACGCTGACAACACTAGGGTGAAGTTGACAACACAAGGGTGATATTGACAACATTAGGGTGAAGTTGACAACATTAGGGTGAAGTTGAAAACACAGGGTGACAACATTAGGGTGACATTGACAACATTAGGTTGAAATTGACAACATTAGGGTGACAATGACAACATTAGGGTGACAATGACAACATTAGGTTGAAGTTGACAACATTAGGGTGACAATGACAACATTAGGGTGACAATGACAACATTAGGGTGAAGTTGACAACATTAGGGTGAAGTTGACAACACAGGGTGACAACATTAGGGTGACATTGACAACATTAGGTTGAAGTTGACAACATTAGGGTGACAATGACAACATTAGGGTGACGATGACAACATGAGGGTGACGATGACAACTTTAGGGTGACGTTGACAATATTACAGTGAAGATGACAACATTGGGGTAATGATAACAATTAACATCAATACGACAAGCACTCACAATTAAACCTCAAGAACAGCCAGCTCTGCCAGGGCACCTTGCAAACCACGGATTATATTTCTGTTGACACAATACCGGCGTTTTTAAATTATGCATTATTATTACTGGTACACTTTACACTTCAGCACATATGTGCCATATATCGGAACATTCTTTATTGTTAATTCATAAAGTGCAACTGACACGGGAGGCGAGGACGTACAACTGCATGGTATTTAGCGCACTGGGGAAGATAGATTACAACAGATAAACTGCTCAGTTGTTTTTAACAAAAGCCCGTGGAATATGAGAAGGTTTATCTATATAACGGTGTTAGGAGCTCATTGCTCGACAGAGAGAACACTAAGGAGAACGTCATATCGCAATTCCTGTCCGCCTTTACCTGAAGATCGGAGATCAGTTTCAAATTGAAAGGAAATTTTAATGGAGACCAGTTTTCAAAAAACACGTATTAAAACTTAATTTCTAAAGAGCTGTTTATTTCTCTAAATGATAACAAGATTGGAACACCATAACTCATGCTTCTATTGAAAGCTTAATCTGAAACTGGAATCCATTAAACAAAAAATAATGTTCTTTGATGGAAAATTGAAAATATGAAAAGGAATGCAAAAATATTGTAACTAACGCGGAACTAAGTTTTCAATTTCCTGGCAATTCCTGACATCTGACTGAATTCCAGGGCACGAAAACAGGACGAGTATTGATTTTGAGCTCTGCCGTCTTCTCCTGAGCTACCTTCCAGATGAATTTCATGAATAATAGATAGTAAAAACAATGCTGATGCGAATAAACAATTTGCTTAGCTGCCACCTCAGTATGGTCGACGTTGACGTTCCAGAACAGCCCGGCGCTGCGGTCGTTGACGGCTTGATTCAATAACTGACGTCACTAAACGATTCAGAGCTGACTTTGTAGAAGACAAGGCAGAATGGTTGTTGACAATTAGGTGCCATAGCTGACGTTGCAGATACGGCCGTTGAGTGCTAGATTCAATAGTTGACTGTAGAAATATAGGCGCTATGGTTGTTGACAACTTGATTCAATAGTTGACTGTAGAAATATAGGCGCTATGGTTGTTGACAACTTGATTCAATAGCTGACTGTAGAAATATAGGCGCTATGGTTGTTGACAACTATATTCAATAGCTGACTGTAGAAATATAGGCGCTATTGTTGTTGACAACTAGATTCAATAGCTGACTGTAGAAATATAGGCGCTATGGTTGTTGACTACTAGATTCAATAGTTGACTGTAGAAATATAGGCGCTATGGTTGTTGACAACTTGATTCAATAGCTGACTGTAGAAATATAAGCGCTATGGTTGTTGACAACTAGATTCAATAGCTGACTGTGGAAATATAGGCGCTATGGTTGTTGACAACTTGATTCAATAGCTGACTGTAGAAATATAGGCGCTATGGTTGTTGACAACTTGATTCAATAGCTGACTGTAGAAATATAGGCGCTATGGTTGTTGACAACTATATTTAATAGCTGACTGTAGAAATATAGGCGCTATGGTTGTTGACAACTTGATTCAATAGCTGACTGTAGAAATATAGGCGCTATGGTTGTTGACAACTTGATTCAATAGTTGACTGTAGAAATATAGGCGCTATGGTTGTTGACTACTAGATTCAATAGCTGACTGTAGAAACATAGGCGCTATGGTTGTTGACAACTATATTTAATAGCTGACTGTAGAAATATAGGCGCTATGGTTGTTGACAACTTGATTCAATAGCTGACTGTAGAAATATAGGCGCTATGGTTGTTGACAACTTGATTCAGTAGCTGACTGTGTTGATAGATGTCCACTGCTTCATAATACGACTGCTAGTTCAGTGAGTGACGCTATAGAAAGGGCCCTTCATCTACCAACTATAACTTCCTGATTCAGTAGGTGACGTAAAGACCACGATACTGCAGTCGGTCACGCCCAGATTCAACAAGTGGCGAAGCGTTCACTTCCAGATTCGATAGGTGGCGTAGCGTTCACTTCCAGATTCAATAGGTCACGTAACGTTCAATAGGTGGCGTAGCGTTCACTTCCAGATTCATTAGGTGGCGTAGCGTTCACTTCCAGATTCAATAGGTGGCGTAGCGTTCACTTCCAGATTCAATGGGTGGCGTAGCGTTCACTTCCAGATTCAATAGGTAGCGTAGCGTTCACTTCCAGATTCAATAGGTGACGTAGCTTTCACTTCCAGATTCAATAGGTGACGTAGCGTTCACTTCCAGATTCAAAAGGCGACGTAGCGTTAGGCGACGTAGCGTTCACTTCCAGATTCAATAGGTGACGTAGCTTTCACTTTCAGATTCAATAGGTGACGTAGCGTTCACTTCCTGATTCAATAGGTGACGTAGCTGTCACTCCTTGATTCAATAGGTGACGTAGTTTTCATTTCCAGATTCAATAGGTGACGTAGCGTTCATTTCCAGATTCAATAGGTGACCTTATATTGTATATATGTAAAACATCTCAGGAATAGTATCGGGATATTCAGGTGTCTCATGTGACCTGACCGATAAAACCTTTTACCAGAAAAGCAAAGCTATCACATCTTCTAACCCGCAAACTTTTAACATACAGATATGTCCCGCTGTAAATCTGATAAATTGATAATGAATTCACGCAGGCATTTCCGGCTCAATTCAATTGTGTGGCAAGTCAAACACTTGCACTAAAACGTTTCAGACAGTTTTGTGGCTCTGTGATTAGTTTGGGGACAAGAAATCGCCTTTCATTTTGTGTTTTTTCAATACTAACAAATTTCAATGGATTCTTGAATAGCCAAGTTTAGCTTTAAAATACTGTAACTTTAAAGGTCACTTCATCGATTTTTGTTTCAAGTCAGTAATTACAGGAGCCAAACTTCAACCTCAATGATACACTCTGTTTGGTGGAAACAAGATCAAAACGCCACCCAAATTGTTGCATCAAACCAGTTGTGGAAGAAATCCAATGTCTGAAGCCAGCAATGCCGTTTAGGTGCACAGAGAGCAGGGCGGTTGTGACCCACATGGGAATAGTAGCCAGCTCTTCCTAACAATTTCACATGTTACATAATATATGTCGTTAGTGCGAAGATGCCATTTATCAATTACATGTATTAGAAAGCCGTTTCTCTTTGATGTCTTGTAATAGCTGTCTCTTGGGCTGGTCCTTTAAATCTGTGTTGCATTTGTTGTTGGTGCAGGCAGAAATGATTTGAAATTGCTTGCGTTGCAATAACGGGGTACTTTTTCTGGGGGTAAAATAAAAGCCGAAAAGAGTCCCATTTCCATGACCAGAGAAGCAGAGTCCACGATACGAGGTCGACTGTATGATAATCTTCTCCCAATGAATCACTATCAACGGGTGATGGTAGAAGCTATTCGTGAACACGTGACCATATTATGCAAGCTTTGGCATGCGTCCCAAACACATGCAAGGAAAGCCAATTGTTCAGATGCAACAAGATGGGTACATAATGTACAAGTGAGTTGTTTCGGACATCATTTTGGTCCCTGAATTTGAAAATTCTCTTCATGTCTGCTATTAAACGTTTCCAAAACTTTTCCCGGGCCTTGGGTTAGGGTTAGGTTAGGTAAACCCAATCTTAGTCTAATCTCTAAAATGAACATATTTTACAGATAAAAAACAACAAACTTTTTTCTAAATTATTTTCGTAAAATATATTTAAAAGGTTTCCAGAGACTTTCTTCATTTTCTGAAACTGTGATAATCTAGATTTGATACAAATTCTGGGCTTGCATGGGCTGCATTGGGTATATTTCTTTCAGGGTCTGTATGACAGGCCATCCTGATGTAACTTATGTTTTGTCAACGAAACCCAAATGCTATGGATAGTCAACTTCTTTATTGCAATGGCAAGCACTTGCTTTATAACGGTGTTAGTACTTACACCGAAACGTCGCACTCATTGCAATAAAGAAGTTGACTATCCATCAAACTTGGTTTTCCTTCACCTGTACAACTTCTAAAAATGCCTCTCAAAGAAGTTATTTTTTGTCACCCTGCACAGATCCAAATAGGAGTAGGACCACCGTGTTTTCAGTTATTTCCAGTCCAGATCGGAACACCAATGAAGGAGAACTGGATACTTAATCATTTTTAAAAATAAAGGATCATCCACATGTACATGAATGTTGAGTGGGACGTGTTGGCTGCGTGCCCTTGTTATGGTGTTGCTATTCCGAGAAGTAATTCTGATTCATACACATGAAAAACAGATCAGCGAGAAGGGAAGCATAATTGGTGCCCATGGGGATGCCTACATCTTGTCTTTAGAAACGCTGACTGTTTCTTTGCCAATACGGATCGATTGGACAGAATTTAGTTTGCCATTCGTTATTCCTATATCCAAAATAACATCGAAAAATCTCAGCCCTCGAACATTCTGGATTATCGCCACGTTCCTTCAAATGGACTTCGAAGCTGAATTATATAATATAGGAAATCAAAATAGCAAACCGATCTATAAAACGTACATAGAGGTATTAACAGTATTCACTATCTCTAATACGGGCGGTGGGGATAACCTAGTGGTTAAAGCGTTCGCTCGTCACGCCGAAGGCCCGGGTTCTATTCCCCACATGGGTACAATGTGTGAAGCCCCTTTTCCGGTGTCCCCCGCCGTGATTTTGCTGGAATATTGCTAAAAGCGGCGTAAAACCATACTTACTTACTCACTCACTATCTCTAATACTGGCAAGTAATTTAGAGATTGGTGGTAGCTTTGTTAGTCATGCCCAGAAAGAATAGTGTGAAAACCCCATAATCATTGGTGACACGAATTGCGAATCTGTATTTGATTACGTTACCTTGATCCGCTGATCGTGGGTTCGAATCCCTGACTTGGTTTTTCATCCATGCTCGTGTGCTTCACCGAAGCCGTAAACGTCTAGGAGATGCATCCCTTCAGACACTTCTCCCACATTAAGCCGACCTATCGTGGTATGTTTTCAACACTGTCCAAAAACTAAGTCAGTCAGTCAGTCACTCACTCACTCAGGCACGCAGTCAGTCACCCAGTCAGTCAGTCACTCACTCAGTTACTCACTCACTCAGTTACTCAGTCAGTCAACCACTCACTCTCCTAGCTACTCAGTTACTCACTCACTCACTCACTCAGTTACTCACTCACCCAATCAGTTACTCAGCCACTCACTCACTCACTCGGTTACTCACTCACCCAATCAGTTACTGAGTTAGTCACTCACTCACTAACTCATTCACACAAACATACCACTCTCACAAATATTCACTCACTCACTCCCCACCTACCAATCAGCCATCCACCAAGTTCCTATCGGCCTAGTCCCTACACTACGTAAAATACACATGACATAACCCTGAAAATATACAAGACAAAATATACACAATATATCTTGTAACGAAATGCAGTTTCACATCAGGATATCAGTATGAAGTTAATTAAACCAAAGCAGTTTCTTAAAATCATTTCGCGCTTGAAATGAAATAATTTGTAAATTCAATTGGACGGCACACAGAGCGCGAGCTGCAGTTTGTGGGCCTTGATCTGCTGCCTGCATTCAATATGTATGACTTCCTACTGATCAGGAAGCCTCGTCGAGCTAGCGGGGGAAATCAATATTCGTCTCAAGTTGCCCTGATCACACAGCCAAGCTACACATGTCTACATCGTTCCGACCCTGTGATAAGATAGGAACCTTGCTCAACCATATCTTCTTCTTCTTCCTCTGCAGGGGGCTCACTTCCTAGTCTCGTAGGCGAGATCACGCGAGATAACGTCGACGAGATTCTCTGATCAAGATCCCAGAGGGCAATTGTCGTGGTAAGTTCATTATTCAGTGTATTAATGTCTTCCAGCTAATAGATTTATAATATGGGTATAGTGCGGCGATGGTTGGGCAATGTTTGCTCGGAGGATTGTGGAATGTTCTTCGATATTTTTTCTGCGGGTAATTGATTTAGATAGATACATCGCAGGGACGTATGTAATAATTAGAGAGGAGGCTTTAGCTGATGGCCTCCATTGGTCAGGGTAGTGTGCGAGTAGGAGGGTAAGAACCTTTCGCTGACGTCGGCAGTGGTATCTAAATAAATTATTACTGGCCCAAGAAAGAGTGAGTGAGTATGGTTGTACGCCGCATTTAGCAATGTTCTAGCAATATCACGGCAGGGACACTAGAAATGGGCTTCACACACATTGTACCCATGTAGGGAATCGAACCGGGTCTTCAGCGTGACGAGCGATTTCTCTAACCACAAGGCTACCCCACCGCCCCCACCCGAACCTGACAAACCAGTGGTGGAATGTATGAGTGACGATTTACGGTGTACAACGGACGCCTATTGTATACGTTTAATCCCACCTAGCGTTCCCCTAACCAGCGCTTACGATCAGCATAAGAAACTTTTCCATCACACATCACACATTTTTTTAATTTATTTATTTGCTGTTAATCGTTTTACATTACATCTACATGACGGGCTTTCTAAGTAATCGAATCTGGACCAGACAATCCAGTAAAAGATCGAACTTTGGTTATCCCAAGGCGTCTTCTTTCCTTCATTACATTTAAAGCAAGTTTGCAAGCATCTGCAACATTATAAATTTAATTTAAGTTTTGTTGAACGACGCACATGGCGAGTAACACCGGGTGTCTAGTGGGTCTGGGGTGGGGAGCGTGAGTAGGCAGTGGATTTTGTCTAAAAGCGTTGTTCCCAAAATGTTTGAGAAACATACTCATGCTACTGACTTTTGTGAAAAATTGTAGGCCCAAAATACAATATATTAAAATATATATATGCACAGTTTGATGTATTTTTATTAAGAAATATAAAAAATAATTGCAGCTGTGACTTAAAATACACATCCATTGGAATCTCTGTCCCCCGACCCCCACAGATATCGGAATAGTCAATAGTAGCTTCCTAATAGATACATGATGATAGCGTTATTGACGTAAAAAAACGTCCTTGGTGCTGTTGTTGCTGTTATAGACTAACAACTAGTCTCTGAAATGAACATATTTTACTGAAAAAAGTTCATAGTAATAAAAAGATATATAATGAAAAGGAGCCCTGAGACTTTCTTCATTTTCAGAAGAAGCTGAGGAAATCTAGACTTGCCACATTTTCTAGACTTGTGTGGGCTTTCTTGGATATATTTGCTTCAGGGTCTGTACGAGAGACTATTGCTGTTACTGCTGGTGCTGTTGATGTTATCGATGTTAGTGTCGGTATTGTGGATGATGCTGTCACTGATGCTACCGATGTCGTTGAAAAGGAAATGACCCCAGAAACACAGTAATCTTCAGGACATAAAACACCTTTCCACATCCGCCTAAATAATTGGACACATACATCAGATCAAAGGACTACTTTTGTGGACCATGATTACAGGGAAGTGTAGTTATTCATTAAGCAGCGTCACCTTACAACATGCCCAGCTAGCTCGACACTTGTGGGACGGAAAGGTGTAATTACATTAGGCACTGTAAACACCTAGAATAGACTCGGCTAACAACGGAATCAATACCGCTGTCTGACGTTGTGTTAAAAACATTGAGTGCGTGAAAGCTCTGTACATCAATTCATATAGATGGGGCTAGTCGACTCAATGGTGTTAGTGTGTCACGGGGTTGGAGATTTCATTAATCTTGCATCCAGTCGGTAATGGAATATTAACAGCCTAACGGGACTGTGATCTAGGATGTAGATAATAGGTAACGCGTAGTTAATACGTACGTATGTACCCACAAACACGCGCTTTCACATTTTGTGAGCTGGTACTATGATGATGCGCAATAGATCCAGGGCCTGGATCAGACAGACAAACTGGTTTATTAAAGTCTCGCTCGTAGTACGTATAAAAACATATATAACTTCATATACATATATGGGGCGGTTGGGTAGCCTACTGGTTAAAGCGTTGGCTCGTCACGCCGAAGACCCGGGTTCGAATCCCCACATGGGTACAATGTGTGAAACCCATTTCTGGTGTCCCCCGCCGTGATGTTGCTGGAATATTGCTAAAAGCGGCGTAAAACCAAACTCAGTCAGTCAGTCATATACATGTACAATATAAATATAATATGCTACTACTAGTCGCTCAGCGACTTATGAGAGACATGTTAAGCATTATTAAAATTAGATATTCATAAATATATATATTTACAAAATACAGCTATATAAAATGATCAGTGTTTGGTTGGTTGTGTTTACTCGAACTCAGATAGCAGAGATCGATGTCCGCAATACCAATCACCAGATTGTCTGGTAGATCTTGACTGGATACAAACCAACGTCGTATTGCAAGAATATTGTGTCCAGAATATCGCAGGTGTTTGTATGTCCCTGTATCTGTGTTAGTGATTGTGGTAAGAGGCGACTAACGGGATCGGACGGTCAGGCTCGCTGACTTGGTTGACACATGTCATCGTATCCCAATTGCGTAGATCGATGCTCATGACGGTGGTCGCTGGATTGTCTGGTCCAGACTCGATCATTTACAGACCGCCGCCATATAGCTGGAATATTGCTGAGTGCGGCGTAAAACAACAAACCAACCAGACCAATGTGTCAACTATAACAAGCTACAGTTGCTATAGTAACTGGACACTCTAACTATTCCTATGATATTTCGATATTGGCTGAACATTTCTTTGCAAGTTTTCAGATAAACCTTTTTTTAATTTTTCCTCCAATTTGAGATTATTTAATGAGAAAATTTACTTGTCCATGATGCCAGTGTATGTGTTACCATTTGAACAAGCGACCCCCTTGTTGGTGTGCTCACTGTCCAGAAAACATTGTCATTGCATCAAATGAATAACTGCAAACAATTCCCAATCCAGTGAAGCTAAGATCAACAAATTGACGTTGAGCCCTGTGCTATTGGCAGCCCCGCACTCGTGTGTTGTGTTTCTGTCAGCGTTTTCTCCGTCAACATTTGTTTGTTGACAGACAAAACACATTAAAAGTTTAAAGTCGGGAGTTGTGTTGACCCCGCCAAGCGCGATTCCCACACTGGCTTCTTGTATTCCTAGTTATGATCAGCTCGAGTTGATATGCTAAAGGAAATGACATTTGTCTCCAGTTCATTCAATCACTGATTTAAGATTTGTTGGCAAAATGGATAAAGAGGATAGGGCTTAGTGTATCACCCTGGCGCAGCACACGTTAGGTTTTTAACAAATATGAGTGAGTGAGTGAGTGAGGTAGTGAGTGAGTGAGTGAAAGGAGAGTGGGTCGCGTCGTATTTCATCATACCACAGAACATCCAGTTTGCCAGCTTCTTTACTTAGTGATGAGTTTTTTCCTGTTAAACGTACCAACCGTAACTCGCATGCTGGTGTATCACCCTGGCGCAGCACACCTTAGGTTTTTAACAAATGTGGGTGAATGAGTGAGTGAGTGAGTGAGTGAGTGAGTGAGTGAGTGAGTGAGAGTGGGTGGGTGGGTGAATCCAGGGATGTGAATCCCTGGGTGGGTGGTCGAGTGAGAAAAAGGTGTGTGGGTTTATAATCAAATTACAGAACATCAAGTTTGCCAGCTTCTTCACTTTGTGAAGAGGTTTTTTTGGTTCAACTTTCCCACCCTAACTCGCATAATGGTGTGATGTTTAATACATGGTTCTCCCTACACTAGCTCCAGTATGTATCGTAATTAGTAGAAAATAGTATTAGGTGAGGCGCGTGTTGTGATTATGAAGCCATGGTCCACGTGACATGTTGTCTTCGTCTTGACCAGAATATACACCTTGCAGTCTTCCTTATTCTGTTGTTATGCTTAACATCCTGCAAGGCTCTGGTAAAACCGAATGGTTAAAGCGTTTGTTCTCAACGTCGAATACCCGGGTTCGATACCCAATATGGCTACAATGTGTGGAGTCCATATATGGCGTCCTCCGTCGCGATAAAATTGGTGGCATTCAGTCAAATTAACTCGCTAACTTTGATTTTCACATCGACGTTGTTGATAATGTGGTTTTTGCAATGGCTTCACGCGCATTATATTTTAAAACATAGCATAATGATTACTAGAAAATAATTCCATGATATCATGTTGTAAAGGAAGCCATCGAGCGATACCCAAAGACTGGACGACCGAAAGTAACACGTGACGTTGTGTACATGACATGGGTTTTCTAATTGCCACTGGGGAAACACGTGAAGATAAATCTTTACATATACATATTACGAAGATGCCAGCCTCATTGTGGAATTGAGCCGCACTTTGGATGACCGTTCCATGTGTACCTTTATCTCAACACAAATGAACCAATCCTTTCTCTGGTGGACCCCGTTTGTAATTACCACCTCTACAGGGCAAACCATGTCGTTGTTGAAGCCCAGAGTCCTTACAAACACGGAATCAATATCCCCTCCTTGCCCCCTTCCCGTCCCCTCATTATCCTTATCATTAACAGTACCGATAGACATATGCTGCGGCATTATCACTCCTTATCTTCTTTCCTGGAGATCAACTGGCTTCGTACCGCGTTGTCTCCCTTTGTCGTTCTTTGTTCGATCGCACGGTAATAAAACGGCAACGTCAGTCGCAGAAATCACAGAGTGGCGAGTTGGGAGGACCATGATGGATGGCCGACCCTCTCCCAGAACCCTGATTGGAAAATCAATGAAGCATAATTGGAGAGTCATTAGGAAAGAGGCTATGGATCAGAACGAGGCTCTCAGGGGGAGAAATCCTTTTATGTTCACTCGTTGGCTACAAAGCACCAAATATTTGGGTTCCTGAGTAAAGCGAGTATTAATACCAGTGCTTGTATTGGAAGTTCCTCGGGGTAGAAGACATACGTGGTTATGTAAATAGGTTCCATGATGGCTCCATGGGGAGTGCTCTGTACTTGTGTATTGGAATAAGTAGCTTCATGCATGTCAACAACTGTAACGCCACGGTGTCGGGTGTGTTTGCTGGTGGTCGCTGTAGTCGTCCACGCGAGGAAATATAGTTTCATATGACGTGTTGGTCATCTTGTCAGCTGATGCAGATACTACTAATAGGCTGTCGTTTCACGTTACTTGACATGAGTGAGTGATGTTTTACGGCGTTGTAGCGTACATCCTAGCAAAGGGAAACAGCATGGACTTTATGCATTACGTCCGTACCCATAGTCTCCCTAACAGGTTATGTACAGTGATCAACGACATCTTCCATCGCCATCCGCGGACCCGTGCAGATCCGGGTTAGAATTGGTCTTCATCAACCCATGCTTGTCGTAAGAGGCGACTAACTGGATCAGGTGATCAGGCTCGCTGACACATGTCATCGTATCCAATTGTGTAGATCGATGCTCATGATGCTGATCACTGGGTTGTCTGGTCCAGACTCGATAATTTACAGACCGCCGCCATATAGCTAGAGGGATCGCGTCGTACCTACCCACTGCTTGTCGTAAGAGCTCGACGGTGGTCAGACTCTTTGACTTGGCTGATCTAGCATTTGTACATGCACATTTCGTAAATCAAGTGGCTTTTTTGGGGTGATTAAATTCCGCATTCCGCAATATTCCTGCTGTATAACCGCGGTCTGTAAAAAGTCGACTCTAGGCCACCCATCTATGGAGTTCGTTGAGTGAGTATGGTTTTACGCCGCCTTTAACAACATTCCAGCAATATCACGGCGGGGGACACCAGTAATGGGCTTCACACATTGTACCCATGTGGGGAATCGATCCCGGGTCTTCAGTGTGACGAGAGGACGCCTTAACCAATAGGCTACCCCACCCCACTATGCAATAAGGGCCCAATGTAATACCATCGACCAGGCCATGAAGTCTAGCAACCCTCTATATGTAGTTGGCACAACAACAAGCATGGGTTGCAGGGGACACCATCTTACGAAGGATCCCCACAGCGTAGCCAGATTCCGAGAATGTAGCTGTCGACGACCTCCCCTCCAGGGACTGTGCCGCCTGCTGCTACCGAGCAGTGTGTGCTGCAGCGTCACCCACGAGGGTGGAGATATTCCGCTTGATGGAGTCTCCTCATCCATTATCAAAGAGATCTGGCTGGGACTAAGGGCGTCACTGATGCCTATTACCACACCGAAGTCGTGAAGTCGGACTCTCCTCAGGGAGTTGAGATGGCTTGTGAATGGCAACACTGTGGTTCTTGATGTTTGGCATGAGGTGATGTGAGAGCGCGTCTGACATATGATATGGGAAGATGCTGCCCACTATCAGCCATTTGAGCTGTGTTGTGACAAGATTAGCCAGTTGGAGTTGTTATATGGAATGATAATGGCTGGATGTGTCATTTATAACATGCCGAGCAGATGGTCATTTGAAACACGCTGAATATACGTTGGTGTGAAACATGCCTCGCGTTTACTCGTTGTAATATGTTAGACACACTGTTCTTACTACAGTGCTGGGCATATGGCTATTTATAACATGCCAGACTTACAGTCATGTCACATGTCACATGCCAGACATATGTTCATGTCACATGTCACATGCCAGACATATGGTCATGTCACATGTCAGAGGTACGGTTATGTAACATGTCACATGCCAGACATATGGTCATGTCACATGTCAGAGGTACGGTCATGTCACATGCCAGACATAAGGTCATGTCACATGTCAGAGGTACGGTTATGTCACATGTCAGACATATGTTCATGTCACATGTCAGAGTTACGTCAGAGGTAGAATCGATCCCCAAAAACCGTTCGTTTTCAGGAGTGTCAAAGTGGTGCCTTTGCTCTTGTTTTGGGACATCAGAAACGACTTTGTAGTGATACCATTATGATGTCATCAGTCACATGCTGCTTTAGGTATTCAAGCCTTATTTTGACGCTCGATGGATGCTTTTAAAGATTCCACTGAGTCCGTTATTTCCTATGTGGAAAGCTCCATTCCTTCCGCTTCCACTATATCCCCCCATTGCTTCTATTCCTGGACCTACTCCACTAGCAAACATCACATTTCCAATTTTCCAAGGCTGTCAGTACCGCGTTGCCCATTCCGGCCATGCACAGCAATCATCCAACCTCTATTACACGTCACTGCACATTTCGTTTCGCAGCATGATCCTGCTTTTATATAAACTCCATTTCCACTCTTCGGTTGATTCGAAAACACGTTCACCTACTCCGTAATGAGCACAAACTTCATCCAGAGTACTAGTACCATGAGTTAAAACTATTAAGCGTTGTTCAATCTCAATGGTAGGCGTTTCCCCATTACAGAAAGATAAAGCCAATTTGGAGATCTAACGGCTGAGAATTCGTTGGTCTTGATGACGGTAATGTAGACGGATGGTAATGCCGCGCCATAATTGCCATAGGAAGTGCATTTACAATTGATTCTGGTGGTAAAATAGTGGATTTCGACCTCGTTGTGCCATCAGCTGTAGACTCCATAGTTAGAGGTTTGTATCGAACGTGCTTTGTATCCCCCGGCGGGCCTCCGTCGGCGTCGGGAGGACGGTGAAGACGAGGTAGCCGCGGGCGAGTTCCTGATGTTGATGGCGGGATTGGGTTTATACCTAGACTCGGGGGTTCGGTTTTCGGATGTGATTAATGTTGTAGACTGGATACAGGCGTTCGATTTGGTCATGATTGGTGTACATCTGGTTAGACGATGTGGGGTTAGCCAAGTTGGTATTGCGTTCGCTTGTAGCGCAGCAGGCCTGAGTTCGATTCCCATGGGTACGATCTGTGACCCCCACTTTCATTATATCAACATTTTGAAAACGATTCTAACCAGGATCTGGGAGTTCAACAATCGCTTTTTGTTAATGTATCCAGGTCGCTTTTGAGAAAGTATACAATTATTTCAGACCAGAAGCGTTTCGAAATATAAGTTAACTTTACTATAAAACAGCTGTTTCTGTCAGCTGTGGCAATTGTTTAATACTAAATGCGAGATTACAAAGTCATGGAAGTTATGCTGTGCGTGTCTCCACAGTACATCCAGAACCACTTGAAGTAATTAAACAAAATAATATGACCAGTAAATTTATTTGCAATGACAGATGTCAATTTTGTTGTGCTCTTGCCACAGGCTTAGTGGAATCCAAAGGTCACCAACAGCCATTGGGCGTTATTGCTATTGTTTGTAGGCACGGATGCCATTCATATCATTGTTCAGATCTCCGTAGGCCAACTGCCAGCCAAACTCAAAACATCCATCTGATTAATACAATACTTATATATATCAAAGACAATTATGCAAACATTCCGTCTCTTCTTAGTCCAATATGTACACAAACACAGTGATTATCCCCGCGGGAGAGAACGTTAGCGTTACAAAAAGCCATGCGGTCCAGTCAGCACTCATTTAATCAGTAACATGGCAGACGCAACCCTCTGAGGGTACCCTTTTCTTGGATGTGTGACGGCTAATTCTTGTTTTATGGAATTCCGAACCATTATGTTTCTTTGTCGGCTGTTATTGGCTCGAGCCCAAGGGTCGCAGCCGTCCCGGCGTGGCCATAAACAGTCTCCGAGTCAATCGCCGTACCTTGCAGCTGTAGATGGCATGGCTTGGAAGTTCTCTTTGCTGGGAAGGGTCAGTTGAAATGCTGGCAATTAGTACTCGGGTCTGGTGATTGTTTATCGCCGAAAATTGGCTGCCTCTGTCGTGTGTAAGGTATCTGTCGGGAGTTAGATGGATCAGTCACGTCATAACACAATGAGCTAAGAGTTACTTGTTGTTTCCTTGCCTGTCGCTCCTTCACGTCTGGGGGTCGGTAGAAATGCTTGAATTAGTACTTCATTCTTCATGATTGTTTATGGCCCAAATATAACAGCCTCCATGGTGTATAGATAGAGCATCTCTCGGAGCGCGGGAGGTCAATTGTCCAATCCACTGTTGTGTCATTCTTATAAAAGGTACTTGTTGCTAGCCTGCCGGTTCTTCGACAATCAGAGGATAAAACAAGGAACTGTCGATTCATAGTCATCATTGTGTGTGTCAGAGGGGTATCCATGATAAACGTCGGCATGACATCTTAGTGGACGAAAACAGTAAAACCGAAAAAGCTAAAGAAACGCGCGCGCACATCGTCGGATTTTCGTTACAAAAGCTCATTACAATGTTCAGAAGCCTTTCGATCGTGTGTGAAAGGCCTGGGGTTATTTGATGACCAAAATACATATGCAGCCTCTAACAAACTCCAATCAAAACTCAAGCATGGGGCGTAAAAATATTAAATTCTGTATCATAATTATGTTGAAGAATGTCGTTACATTCAGTGTACAGAGTTAAGAACGTTACCGTGATTGAGTTGGGTCTGTCACAGCTTTGTGTTGGCTCTTGCTTATATAACATGAAATCACTCCTTCATTTATAAATATTTTTCTATGACAAAGCTACATACACACTTAGGCTTTCCAAATGTCAAGGACTTTCCTTCATAGCAGTGAAACGTCAAGGTCTCGGAATCTGGCGAAAACAAGGTCGTAGGATTAGATCTAAAGTTACACAAACCAAAATAGCTTGATGAAGACCGTTATATCGAAATGTGACATACAGTCCATTTGAGGTATTTGAAGTTGCTTTCTATGTTGGAGTAGTTATTGGATGTCTCCTCAACTAGCCTGCCATCATGTGGGTGTGGGTGTGGGTGTGGGTGTAGTGGGTGAGGGTGTGGGTGAGGGTGATTGCTTGTGGGGGTGATTGGGGTGGGGGGAGTATGCATGGGTGGCTTTACGGATGGCCAACATAGACTATATCTCGAGATTATGATTCTTCAGTCCTTCAGTTGTTTGTTTCCTCACAGGCAGTCACCAGGGTCCGGTGTTACACCAAGCACTCCCATATCCATCTCCCCAGATTAAAAACTGAACTCACTCACTCACTCTTCCATGAACGATGTCGCGATACAACGACAATGTAAGTGGCGTGTAGCTATGGCTAGTCGGCACTGGAGTAGGTTCATGATCCATATAGAAACGATCACTTTGAATCTACAGTAGAGAACAGCGAACTACGCAATTATCTGTTCGTGAGTTAGACCCAAGCCATTTCGGCTGTTTTACAATTCAATTTTGAGACAATATATTGAAAACAACACAAGACGTTTCGCCTTATCTTTCGCGTGGACAGATCAGTGAGTGAGTTTAGTTTTGCGCCGCTTTTAGCAATATTCCAGCACAACTGGGGACACCAGAAATGGGATTCACACATTGTACCCATGTGGGGAATGGAACCCGGGTCATCAGCGTGACGAGCGGACACTTTAACTACTAGGCTACCCAATGTGCGAATCCCATTTCTGGTTTCCCCCGCCGTGAAATTGCTGGAATATAGCTGGAATAAAAGCGTCGTAAAACTAGACTCACTCATTCACTTGACGCTGAAAGCCATCACCTATAAACAAAGAACGTTAGTCTAAATATATCACGGAATAGTGGAAAGAGCTTGCCAAAAGAGACTGTGGTAGACGTTATGCTTGAAAATTAAGACGACTATGTTGATTGTTTTACGTAACAAATATTTTTTTCCATTTACCTCGCATGTCTGTCACCGCTGAACCCATAAAACGTTCTGATCTTGGCCGTTTAGTCTTAATTTTAATAATTAAAATCCACCTTTGATATCGGAAAACAAAGCTAAATTGTCCCGTGCCATCGATATTTATTGGATTTGATTGACAACCACTGATACTGACGATGCGGCCTGCGTCACATCAAACAGAAAACGTCTCTTTGATTGACAGGAACCTATTTCACGATTAATTTACTGCACAAACACAGAATAAGCTTCGACTTACTCGGCTGGAAGCACTTAGCAGAAAAAACTGACACACCAGAGCTCAAATCTGAGACAATATTTGAACACATGTGGGAAATATTTCTATGATGTTTTATCAATATCTGACCAGCTATCCCATATGACTGACACATGTCGGAAGAGATTGCTTCGCGTCAATCATTCCCTGAAATCGATTGCGATTTCTCAAGCCCTGTTTAGCAGGTTAATCGTGTGATTTTATGCCTGTGTTGGCAGGGAAAAATGAATTTAGACCTTATTGAGATCCACGTTCGCAGTCGGGGATGGCGTTAAGTGCTAAAAGCAGCGTATGGTCAATATAGACAGGAAAATGGGAAGAACCCGTCGACAAATACTTTGCTCAGTGAAGGGTCCCATGATGGTGGGGGCGGCGGGGTAGCCCTAGTGGTTAAAGCGTTAGCTCGTCACGTCGAAGGCCGGGTTTGATTCCCACATGGGTACAATGTGTGAAGCCCATTTCTGGTGTCCCCCGCCGTGATATTGCTGAAATATTGCTAAAAGCAGCGTATGAAATAAGCCAAAACTCCAGCCAGACATCAGGGCTGGTAACTTTAAAATGTTACCAGCCCAAAATGGATTTAACCAGACCAAATATGGTCAATTTACCAGACCATCGGGCTGGCTAGCTGTAAATTTAGTCCGTCCGTCAGAAATCTAGACCGTCTCGGGCGGGCGGACGGGCCTAATTTCATACACTGCTAAAAGAGGCGTAAAACTAAACTCACTCACTCACCATGGATCGCTTGCACAAAACGATATTAAGATTAAGACATGTAACTCTATATTTAACATTAATTATAATGACTGTAACACTAAGATGGCTTTGAGAATGTGGACCCCAAATAGGACGAATGATACTGAATGTCTTCCGGCATTTTCCCTCGTAGGGAAACAACGAGGTGTTGGACTCCTTGGGGTCATGAACATATTTCTTTCAGTTACCTGCGGTACGAGATACACAGAGCGATTAAATCATTCGATAGCACCGATATCATCCGATGTTACCCGATAGGACCAATATCACCCGATAATGTCAATATTATGCAGAAATATTGCCTGTAAGCTTGTACCTATACAAGTGTACAACTTTATACCATTGTGTGTTATAGCACAGATACAAGATTATGCCTTAGATGTGATGCCATGATATAGTATAATAATATTATAAGACAGTAAGATAAAAGCATGGCATAATATCGATATCATACAGATGTGTTGATATTAAACCAAACTACCGATATTTCACGCTAGTTATGATATTATGCCAATATATCGATATAAAACTTGAGAGTCGATATTGTACCAAAGTGTCCATTTCGATTAAACAAAAGTGACTATCTTTCAGTTTGGACCTGAGTAGAAATTGCGAAAAAAGCCCCTTGCATGACGTAATCAAAGAACTATATGATATAGGATTTACGATCGTCTTTGTACGAAAATAGCTTAGAAGCTAGCTATTATAGTCCTGGGCTATTATGAGGCATAGCCTGCAGATGAACGTCTAAATTATTATGCGGAAGCAAAACCCGCCACTTTGAGAAAGGAATGAGATTCATAACCTTATATCTAATATAGTCATTTCCTGGACGGACTTCCTACATCAAAGAGTTTAATGCTCCAGTTCTACATGTGAAAAATATGGATATTTTGCGTGTTCCTTGAGGAACTTCCAGATCAGATTACTTTGATTTATTTCAGAGATGTGTCTCAAAATCATACATCCTTACGTTTCCAGCCAATATCCCAATGTTTTGATCATCAACCAGAACCTAAATCTATTCTCAGAATTGAACTACAGTACCTACTGAATAAAACGATACCACAAAAGCAACTGTCGTGAGAAAATTTAAAACTTAAGATCATTTTACGTTTCAAAGTTGTCTTTTTAACGAGTTCTGAATAATCGTAAAACACTGGACACAGACCTGATAGGAAACAGTCGCCTAAACGCAGCACGGACTGTTTGCCGGTCAGTCCGCTTTGTCCCACAGGATGTCCCTCAACAAACATGGCGGACGTTTTCCGGCGAGCGCCGAGATTACGGTAATCTAGTTTTCCGGCTTCCATGTAAATTCTCTGTCTCCTAAACGTGTCAACATAATTAAACGCGAGGTGTCACTCGTTCAGTAGCCGGTGAAGTAACTCTATATGTGCATAGAGCTCCTCGATCTGGTCTCGGACGCTCCTAAATAAAACATATACGTTGTCCAATAATACGCTCTCCCAGACTTGGGGAATTTCAGGAATCGTTTCTCTGGTTGGCATGCCAGTTCACCCGTCATATCCCAGTTGGACAGAATCTTTGTGACCATAAGTCATCTTGTCTGGCGAGGTCAACTTCCGCTGCCTTCACTCTTCCCTGGATTAGGGCGAGAATTGCACTAACCCTCTGTATCTAAGCCTTGAATATTCTGACGGCCTTCTCGTGATTACCTAATCCTCCATGTAATGTCTGTGTCGATGCAGATGCATCGGTGTTGGTACTGTGGCCTGTGATTGTGGAACACGGCCATGCACGTTGCCAACGTCGGTATCGCAGGGCACGGGTGGCCAGACGTATAAGGCACTGCAATTTGTGGTCAGAGTTACATCCCTTGATTGTACCAGAAACCTATGATCGTGGGTTCAGTTGTTTCGAACATTCCCCTGCATTTGGGCTTTCATCCAGCACGATGCTGGCATACCGTGACAAATCTGAACAATTGATATTCAAATCTCTCTCACTCACTCTGAAAC
This sequence comes from Haliotis rubra, assembly GCF_003918875.1. Taxonomy (NCBI): domain Eukaryota; kingdom Metazoa; phylum Mollusca; class Gastropoda; order Lepetellida; family Haliotidae; genus Haliotis; species Haliotis rubra. The sequence continues at coordinate 359,116 of NW_025767347.1, read as the reverse complement.
AATTTTAATAGGTTTCACTGTCTTGAATACCGTAGTAACAGGATTGCAGTTCCTTGTTGGGCGCAGAATTGTAGAACAAAAACAATACACCATATAAAATGCAATACATTACATTCTAAACATAATACGCTGCAGTTTATATGTAATACATTGCGTTTATAACGTAATTAATTACAATTATTACATAATATACCACAACGTTACTGAAATACCCCAAACGTTCATGTATTACAGAACAATCTACATGTAATACACTTCAATTCAGATACACTGGGTTACAACGTAATCACGTTAGGGAGAAGATTATCCAGTCAAATTGCTCAGTGAATCGTCCAACAGCTGATTTGTAAACCCACGTGGTTGGTGATGTAATGTAATGGAGGAATCGAGTGCTGCTGTTGAATAAATTCAGCTAATAATTACAATTTCAGACTCAAATTTCTTGTTAAATTCGCGTTTTCTTTCACATTTAAAAAAAGTGTAATTGTAGTTGGAAGCAAGGAAAGTTTAATTTACTTACAGGAAATCAATACTGTCTAGTGTAGCGTGTGGCGGGTTCTGTAGAATGGGAAGTAGATTTATTCCGCAGAGTAATGAAGTTGGGTCCATTTCCTATGAATATTCATCTTTTTTCGCATTATATTGTTCAAGATTTATTGTTGAAAAGGAGCCGTCGTGTAGCCGAGACCAGTCACGTCAAGTCTGGTGACGGTTGACTGCATAACGTCAGTCACCGGATCGCCTGGTCCAAAGTCTAGTATTTGCAGCCCGTAGTCATATTGGGTAGCCTAGTGGTTAAAGCGTCCGCTCGTCACGCCGAAGACCTGTGTTCCATTCCCCACACGGGTACAATTAATGTGTGAAGCACGTTTCTGGTGTCTCGCGTCCGTGGTGGACCTACCCGCTGCCCGTCAGCGGGTAGGGGTAGATCGGGCCGGCGGTTGTTCAGTTCGGCCTTCAATTCCCTGGATGAATCACACTGAATGACGTTAAAATATGATACTTGTTGTTACCCTGGCTGACGTTGGGCATTTATGGATAAAGGGTGGCTCGGTGTTTATATACTGTGGCTAGGTGGGGTATCCATGTTACACTGGTGGTATCTCAGTGGGCTGGCTCTCTGAAACCGGCTAGTCCGGACTTGTACCTTCACACACAGACATACATGGATGTCGGTATACGAGTTAAATCATCGCGTACGCGACTAAACCCCATTACTTCTCACCTATTATTTTGGTGTGAGTGAGTTCAGTTTTACGCTGGTTGAGCAATATTCCAGCAATATTCCAGCAATATATCACGACTAGGGACACCACAAATGGGCTTCACACACTGTACCCATGTGGGAAATCGAACCCGGGTCTTTGGCGTGACGAGCGAATGCTCTAGCCACTAGACTACCCCAACGCCCCTATTACATTGTATTATATCGGAATATGTTTAACGTATTTCCTCTGTCGTTTGTCTTAAGCTTGTAGTGGGTGTTTCCTCGGTAATGTCACTTTGATAACATTTCTCAAACGGTCTGGGTAATACAACAAAACTGAACGCAATACAAGTAACAACGTTGTCGGAGGTGTCCAATCGTCTCCAACGACGTTGGTACGTTTAACAAAACTCGTCTGTAAAAAATCTCAGGGCGCTTAAAATTAAACTTCATGGCCTCTTTTAATTGACCCGCCTTAATGGACAAACGGAACGCCGTCTTCCAACTATAGACAACCCCCCAGGACCTTGTTTGAAGATGCCCTTAACACCTGGCACCGAAGAGTTGTATTTGTCTAGTGGAACGACATACCTGGAGAACGGCGGCCTGTGTTGAGTCTCGGGGCGGTGACGCTTAGCTCGACACGAAGCGGGGCTATATGTTTACCTACATCGCTAACAGGACCATTTACAAAGGGACGACGATACTAGGGCTACAAAGAGAACGTTGAGTCGTGAAATTTGCTTTTAAACTAAGCCAAAGAAAGTTTTCAAATGGAACATTTGTCTTTAAGAGCGGTGATTTGCGTCAGGGAAATATCAGTTGGTTTGGGTCGAGGTTGTGGCGGTGCCTTGGTTGGTTTGTAAAGAACGCAACGTTTGTTCTCAATTAGGATCTTGACGTTGTTAGGATGATTAAAACAAGGAAGTTTAGAAAATAGTTTTAGTTCTGATGGGCGAGAAGCATGACAGTGTTTCCCAGCAGCAGCAATTATCCAAATACTGACTGACTGAGTTTGGTTTTACGCCGCTTTTAGCAATATTCCAGCAACATCACGGCGGGGGACACCAGAAATGGGCTTTACACATTGTACCCATGTGGGGATTCGAACCCGGGTCTTCGTTGTGACGAGCCAACGCTTTAACCATTAGGCTACCCCACAACCCCTATTATCCAAATAACCGTGAAGATCCCGGTTAGAGTTGGTGACGACTAACGGGATCGGGTGGTCAGATTCACTGACTTGGCTGACACATGTCATTGTATCCCAATTGCGTAGATCGATGCTCATGCTGCTGATCACTCGATTGTCTGGTCCAGACTCGATTATTTACAGACCGCCGCCATATAGCTGGAATATTGCTGAGTACGGCGTAAAAACAAACCAGCCAATTAACCATCTGTGGTATCTGACTTTCATATGGAAAAAGGATTGCTGGGTCGTAGAAAGTTTGATGTATACACTGAAACCCCGTTAATCCGAATACCCTCCAATCCGGACAAATAGTTATGATAATGATCAGATGTGCAATAATCACCTGCATGAAAACAATATCCGCTATTCCGGACATTTGGTAATCTGAACTTCTTCGATTGGAACTTTTAGTCCAGATTATGAGGTCCGTCTGTACAAAGACACATTAACATGTGATGACCCACCCTGCCATGTGAACATTCATTCATAGGATTATAACTTCCTCGTCACGTGGTCTGTGACGTCAATACCCTGTCAACACCGAGAATACTCACTCAATACTCCAAAACGTGAGACAATTCTGACTTCGGCAACAAGTACAAAAAACGACCTTCGATTCAATTTACCACGCACATGCGTCAAACCGGGCCAACTGCCACTATGATATGACGGTGACCTTCACCCGGTTGTTGGCACAAAAATGGCTGCTCTGATCTAACATCTCAAATTAACAATCTCGACATACTTCCAAGACGATTGCCATATTTTGGGTAACATGCTGGCCAAATTCTTTTCAAATTTCAAGGTTTGCGAAATCTGCCTTAAGTCCCCCGTGATATTTTGAGCAGATATTGTCATCATGCAACGCTGCCATGTTTATCCCTCGAAGGACATGCGAAATCCTACAAAATGGCACGAAACCAAATAACGCTTTGACGGTTAAAGCTTGGAGAGCAAACACGGTCCTATTTGGAATCATTTAATGTGGAGGCACGGCGATTACGTGACGTCTCTCGACGAAAATACGTTGTTCTCCTCGGCAATATTTGCTTTTAAAAGATTTCCTCCTGCAATCAGAGCTCCAGAGTAAATCCGAGCGGAGTAGATTCTGCTTTTCAAAGTAAGTTTTTGTCCGATTTGTGTGTGTGTGGTACAGAGTAGTTCTTCCTTTAAGTAGATTGACGTAACTGTTACACAATATTGACAGAAGACATGTTGGTTCCTGGTATATTTATCTTCCTGTTGTTGCGCGTGCAGCGACGTCATGACGTTACACAATACAGATACGGGTGACATGTAGATCAGCGGAAGGCAGGGATGCCTCTCTTAGTTTCCTAGCTTTAGTCGCTGCTTTCAGAAGTATTGTAACCATAGAAACATAGTTAAGGCGTTATTCTTTGACAAAGTCCACACATTATGTATCTTTCACTCACGCTTGAATATCTGAACATCGATATTGTAATTAAAAACAAAATAAAAATCATGTAAAGGAAAATACTAGACAATTGCAATAATTTGCTGGGTGAAACATAGTCATCAGAAACAAGTACCCCAATTTTTAATTCCAAAATATGGTTATTTATGATTTAATCGCGCAATCAGTGTCTGTTTTCTGAGCTTCGGCCATTATGCATATTCCGCTGGAACTCACGTGACCTTTCCGCTCGTGACGTCATATGTGACTAGCGTCCGCCATGTTGCCAAAGACCAAGCGCTACAGTAATACAAATCGTGTTGTTTCTGTCGTATTTGTAAATGGTACGATGGTGTATTGCGTTGCCTGGGGATGCACGGCGTCATCGAACAATGGAAAGAGCCACCATTTCTTCCATTTTCCAAGTAAAAAGACAGATTTAGGCTTAGTACTTAAAATGCCTATATATGTAGACTTAGTCTCGTCGCTATATGGCTGAGATAAGGCCGATGCGACGTAAAACGTAACTCAACTCAAGTCAACGATATTGTAATCCTAGGAACATCGTTAAGGCGTTAATCTTGACGATGTCCACACATGTATCAGTTTGAGGTACTGTCTGTATCAGCAGATGCTCTTAGACCTGCTTAAACATGAGCTTCCCTCTAAACTCAAGATGATACGTGTTGTTACCCAAACTTACTCACTCACCCTTCCACCCACCAAATCAGTCACCTTCCAACTCACTCACTGAGTTATATACTTTCATTATGCTCCATTGCGAAGAGCTCCTACATTGAGAATTATAAGATTATATAAGGTCTTCAGCAACCAATTCTTGTCGTAAGAGGAGACTAACGGGATCGTGTGATCAGACTCGCTGACTTCTTGATGCATGTCTTCGTATCCAAAATGTGTAGATCGGTGCTCATGATGTTGATCACTGGATTGTCTGGTCCATACTCTTTTTTCACAGACCGCCGTTATATAGATTGATGAGTGCTTTAAACAACAAACATTCTTATCTTGGATGAGGTCAAATATGTTATATTTCGTAATTACATGTAATTCCGTTCTCGTGGATGCAGTCACAATGCTGTCTTGAAGACCAAATCCATCTAGCTACATCCGGGATGTATTGACTAGGAACCGTTCTCCATGGTCTGGTGCGCACATGACAATGCGGTCTAGACATGGCAATTAGTGTCGTTGGTACGACGGAGACATCGTCGGTGTAGAATTGGTGTGATGGGGGACTGCTTGGTCGCGTTACATCATACAGCCGGGACCAGCAGACGGTGCCCAGCAGACAGTTGCTCCACCAGTTGCCTTGGGGGCGTTATAGCTATGACTTGTATTGATAATGTATGTTTATTTATGAGAGTTCTTTCAATAGATAGACCACTATTGCCAGTGTTATAGGTGGACCGATTGTGCGAGTTACTGACTAACGCTTAGTCTCTGGATATATAATTGTGGTAGAAACAAATATTTCCTTTTTATATTGAAAAGGAGCCCAAGTTAGTTAAGAGATTCAGACATTAGGAAATCTAGACTTGCTTCATTTAGGATTTGAGTATTGTAGAAATGGCAGGGCGGAAGGGGCAATAATGTTGTTCAAGATTGCCATTGTGCAATAACAGGACTATGATTGATTGCATGAATAGTGCCCGATATTACGGTATGAAAATACTCTGGTCTTGAAATAATGTATATTTGCTTTAACTTCGATGCATGATATTTTGTAACCGTCACCCGGACTGTTTATCGGTTTTGTTCATGTATATGGCTCTTGTGTCCATGTTTTGGGCTTGGGGATATTAGATAAGTACATCTGGTGTGTACGACTATCCCCGACGTTCGCCGGTTCCTTAGATTCTTAGGGCATGAGGTGCAGGCCTAGTCTCCCCGCCCTGTAGGTTCTGGAGTTGGGAAACAGTCTAGTGGGTATTTATTTCACTTATCACGTCGAGTGAGAGCTCAATATCCCGCAAATTGGTGAAACCCATTGCTGTTCCCCCAAGTGATATTGCGGAAAATGTTGCAATCACTGGCGTATAACAATCTTTCTGAGTAGTGTCATTTTACGTCGGATTTAAAAGAGGTCGCCGTATTTCTAGACTGGCATGAACGTTGAAAAGATAAGATAAGATAAGATAGTATTTTATTTAAGTGTCACATGATATACATTACTAAAAAGTGTCACACAGAAAATACGGTTAAATAGTATACCATCCGGCCATAAGGCCTACGAGACACTATCATTGAATATGCTCTGCTGTCATTGCTCCTATACATAGACTATTCTTTGATAACAGTGACTGGAATTGTTGGTACCTATATCTACCTCATGATTGCATTACAAGAGCCGAATCCCCGACCGCGTCATACCAAAAAGACGTTAAAATATGGTACTTGTTGGTCCCTGTCTGGCGCTCGGCATTAATGGGTACAACAAGGACTGGTCGGCTCGGAGTCAGTATAATGTGTCTGAGTGGGGTATTCATGCTTCACTGCGGCATGGTATCTCAGTGGGCTAGCACTATAAAACCAGCTTCAGTCTGGGCTAGTACAAGCAGCCGCACCTACACATACAAATGCATGCACGTCGTCATATGAGCGAAATATTCTCAAGTGCGACGTTAAATTCACCTCACCTCACCTCACAAGAGCCGAATGGGTGTAAACTACGAACTTGCATTGGATTGAAAATTGTAATACATTGTAGTTCAGTTAAGAATCTTGAGAGCACATTAAGGATAGCATGTCACTCTCCCAGCCTTCTCAGGGACCGACGACCAGAACATGTTGTTCTGCTGAATAGTCCGAATGGCCCCAACACACCCGCCTCTATGAGAACAGATCTTATCCCTGGTCAAGTCAACAGAGCGTCTGCAGGGCTTTCGTTAGTCTGTATCACAGTCCCTGAACCACATTATTTTCCCCAATGCTTAGCCCTCCCTGCAATGTTGAAGCCCTAAATGAAGCAAGTCTAGATTTCCACAGGTTCAGGTCCTGAATCTCTGGTCTCCCTGGGGCTCCTTGTCAATTTAAATGGGTTTATTTGCTACTATCAAAATTATATGTATTCAGGGGCTAAACGTTAGTCTAGGTTTTCGTGTCAAACCAAACTAAGCTAAAATATGGTACTTGATGTTGCCTGTTGCTCGGCATTAATGGTCAGGTCGGTCCGAGACCCAAACTGGGACTGAGTGGATAGGTTAAACTAGGTCATGGTATCTCAGTATAGGCAACCACTATGAAGCTGGCAAGTCCAGTACAGTCAGATACACACTCAGTGCAGGCTTTTCGCTACAAAGTCCAAACTCGTGAAAGCTTTTCAATCCTTCAAATACAACACGTATAATGCACTGTGTCTGAAGGTAGACTAGTGGTTAGTGTTAAAATGCTTAACTTTTCTTGAGAACACGTCTCTGATTGGTTACGTAACCTGTTAATGAAGTAATCATGTAATAGTGTAATCAAATCTCGTCACAATCTTACATTACTGTGGGAAGTGATCAGGGCGGGGACCACATCTGTTTAAATTCGCCTCTGGGTATAACGAACAAAGACGAAGCAGAACTTCTACACACGTCACGGGGATCTGCCATTCCTGCTCTCTGTTGACAATCTGTCCCGTTGTTTACTCAAATCTTTAATCCCGCTTTGTGTTAACACATATTAAGTAAGCATCTGTCGCCAATCAGAAGGTGCGCATCTCAACACAGTGCCAAGACTGGGACACAAAGGTCAATTGGCCTGTATCTACCTCTGTCGACTTTCAAGTGCGCGGCCATGTTGTTACGTCATAATACATCGCCTGCTCCGGTGAGACAATAAACGGTTTTCGTTATCACCAGAACGAAGCTGTGATTTCTCATCGAGGCATGAGAAAACCAAACCTGAAATATATCCACCATTACTGCTCGTCAAACATCAGCTCTTCGTCTGGTCACATGTCGTCTGCTTCTCCCGCGTTAATTACAGTAAAGCTGTACAGTGAAATGACAAGCCACTGACTATCTCAAGGATCGCCGCGCCGCATTTGATCCTGGCAGATCTGACACTGACAGGCTTTGATGTAAATGCTATTACCTGATTACGTACTGTGGATAATGCATCCTGGCCCATCAGACCCAACCAGGCCCTCCTCGTGTAGCGTCATTGATCGTGATGTGTCCAAGGCCGTGGAGTCCACAAATGTCAGGCAGGTGGACAGGAAGCTGTAAATGTAGAGCAGTGTAAATGGTAAAATTTGCTTTACCAAAGTGTGTGTTTTTTTATCATGGTAAAGGCATTAAAAGACATTCTGGCCATCCAACGACTCCAGTCGCGAGGCTACACCAACTCTAAATCTCTTGAAAGGGAAATGTATAGTTTTCTCCGAATCGAATTGGTTATGTATTATATAGAACGTTTAAAGGGTGTGGGTGGGGTGGGGTGGGGTGTTGGTTGCATAAAAAAATGGCGTGGCGAAAGATGGGGTTCACCATATCCGTAACTATAAGGGTGGAAAGGTGGTAGAGGTGGGATAGCCGGGTCATTGGTTAGCTCTTTCTTGGGTCAAATTTCTCAACTAAAACTATTAAGAATTGGAAATTATTTAGCAGTGGGTGGAGATGTAGTGTATGGGGCGCCCATTGTATAATGGAGTCCAAAGGCCAATCTAGGAAATCTACCTTTGTACGCCCCGTTTACCACTAGACTGAGATCTTGTCTCCTGAAATGAACACAGTATGCAGAAAACAACAGTTCCAAAATTAGATTAATAAAATACAGTAAAAAGGTGATTTTATTCATCCCTGATACTGTGGTAATCTGGACTTCAGCGTCTTCAGCTTCAACTGATGCTTTTCTTCCCTGGACGTTCCGGTTTAAAATTGGTCTTTAAAAATAGTAAGCCATGCTTCCATGTTCATCACCCCATGCTGGTCCTTAACGAGACCCGTGAAGATCCAGGTTGGAATTGATCTTCAGTAACCCATGCTTGTCGTAAGAGGTGACTAACGTGGTCGGGTAGTGAGGCTCGCTGACTTGGCTGACACATATCATGCATAGCGACTATGCATGAATACGTATATCACATCCGTTCCCATTTGTGTAGATCGATGCTCATGCTGTTGATCACTGGATTGTCTGGTCCAGACTCGATTATTTACAGACCGCCGCCATATAGCTGGAATGTTGCTGAGTGTGGCTTAAAACTAAACTCACTCACTCACTAACGAGACCGTGTGGTCATGCTCGCAGAGTTGGTTGATTCATGATGTGAATCACTGGATTGTCCAGACTCGACTGTTTACAGACCCCTGACACATAACTGAAATATATCTGAGTGCGGCGTTAGACAACAGACGTAAACGAGGATGAAGACGTTCCGTATGTGAGTCACCAGCTCTAGTTGAAGAATTGCATTAGATATTCCACTGTGAATCATACTTCCTTGAGCCATGTCTCGTATAAAACATAGGTTCTAAACTGCATCATCCTGAATCATTGAATCCATAATTCACATCTGAATAATTCTGTGAGTCCGTTCGTATTTATTACATCAAGGTCCGTTTTGCTAATATCGAGAAACCGCTTCTCTGATGAGTCTCTGAACTCTCGCATTACCGTAATTCTGATTAAACAGGTATTACCCTTCTGTCTCCTAATGTAATAACTAAAGTAAATCGAACTCTGATTAAACCACTTTTTGTATTACCCCAATGAATGCGTATAGATCAAAGGCAATCTTATCCAGTCGTCCAAGCGTTCTGTCCGGAAAATACGAATTCCTAGTTTTATAGTCTCATTGTGTAGATTCCGATACAATGATACATTCTGTTGAGAAAATCAATATCAATCATTTCACAGCTTGATATTGAACCCAACTCGTGTATACTACGTCGGTCGATATATTCAAATTATCCATTTCTGTTTTATAATTAGATCTCTATTTTTAACCGGTGCCACGAGAGTCCATCTTTACTGACGTTGAACTCGTTCCTTCTCAACGATAAGGAAAGTGTTTCAGAATACATGAATACGTGTTAATTGAACTGGATACAAGTATGACATTCCGTATCTTATGGTGCTCGAACGCTCATTAACATGACATCTTTGTAAATTAATTATCCGTGTTGCAGAAACTCGGGTTCCTGAGCACCTGATGAATTCTGCTTTATTGTCCGACACATTTCTTACACAAACAGCAGTTTTAACTGACTGCAACTTTTTTGAAGTAAGAATTTCTCAAATAGATAATGTTTTCAGCATGCGCCTTGAATCAGGTGTGACACGTTGATCATGAGCCAAGACACCGTATACCTCACTGTGTAACGGTATATAGCCAAAACGCAACGTACACTTAGCGACTATGCATGAATACGTATATCACTACGACAACTCCTAAATACATGTGTACGTATATCACTACGAATACTTCTAAATACATGTGTACGTATATCACTACGAATACTTCTAAATACATGTGTACGTATATCACTACGACAACTCCTAAATACATGTGTACGTATATCACTACAAATACTTCTAAATACATGTGTACGTATATCACTACAAATACTTCTAAATACATGTGTACGTATATCACTACAAATACTTCTAAATACATGTGTACGTATATCACTACGACAACTCCTAAACACATGTGTACGTATATCACTACGACAACTCTAAATACATGTGTACGTATATCACTAAATACATGTGTAATGTCACTACAAATAAAATACATGTGTACGTAGATCACACTACGAACGTACGTATACGAATACTTCTAAATACATGTGTACGTATATCACTACGAATACTTCTAAATACATGTTCGTAATCACTACATACATGTAAATGTACGTATCACTACGACAACTCGTAAATACATGTGTACATGTCACTACAAATTCTTCAAAATACATGTGTACGTAGATCACTACGAATACTTCTAAATACATGTGTACGTATATCACTACGACAACTCCTAAACACATGTGTACGTATATCACTACAAATGCTTCTAAATACATACGTATATCACTACAAATGCTTCTCAGTACACCAACACCTTATTTAAACACAATCTCTTCGTTCTTTTATATGATGTTCCTGCAATCCATGTGCACCTTCACTCTGTTCCTAAGGACAGCACCATTGGCTACACTGTATAATCATACGTCAGCAACCTATGACGTATACCAATTTGCTTTGGTCGTGCTCATGCTTTGTCCTCCTATGCCTATTCATCCTTCTTCTCCCCAAATGCTCCCCCCCCCCCCTTTCTGATCCGTCTATGCCTGTTCCTCCTCTAATATATTTTCTCCTTCTTCTCCTCCTACGGCTATCCCCTTCTTCTCCGCCTCTGCCTATTCCCCTTTCTTCTCCGCTAATACCGTCTCTTCGTCGTTCCTCCTCTTGTCCCGCCCCTCCCCTTGTTGTTGTTCTTCTATACCGTTCGTCCATTATATTTACCAAAGGCACGCCTCTTTATAGACCTATTCTTAGCTCATTTTTCTTTAAAAAGGCATGTTATTTTCCAGTAAGTCATTTCCATTTGTCATCATCTCAATCTTTCATTATAACGGTCGGTCGTGTGACATTGCACTTCTTATCTTAGCGTTTTCTAATAGCAAACATAACAATATACATCTGTACAATCGTGGCGTTTGTGTAAACGTAGAGAACGTACGTTCCGATTGAAAGCCCTATCTTTTATCTTCCTTGTAAGCACGGCTCGGACAAAGCAGCGACAAGACTACAACCTTGAAAAACACACAACCATCACCTACGGTCACTTAAACAACGATTAAGCCGTTTCTTCCACTCAATCAACTCGGACTCTCCTTTGAGTTTAAATGTTTACACAAAGCTGCGAGTGTCATAACGCGGCCATCTTGTATTACGTCACAAAACAATGCCGCCATCTTGACGTTACGCAATGCCACTTTATGGCTCTGTTTGTTCAATTACAGCGCCCGTTTCCTCGTCAAAACGTTTGTTCCCACGTTAAGTATTGTTCGGTGACATAACCCATCGGCTATCACATTTGTCCAAACTGCTCTACCCCACCTGAAGCCTTTAATCATGTACATAATTTACCTTAGTTCGCAAGGTTGTGTTCTGCGTTGGCTGAGCCGGGGTTATTTGCGATTACATGCTAAACGATTTGGTACATTTGCCCGGGCGATTATAAACACCCCCAGCAGTGTAGGTCTGGCTGGTGTGGCGTTCACAGGATTACCAAGGTCCTCAGCTATAGGATCGATTTCAAACCCATCATTGTCAATTGCAGTTGAAGTGACATGAAGCAGGTGCGCTAGGCCCACATTTCGTGCATACTGACATGGATTTCAATTCTGACATCAGGGTAAGTTCACCTACGATCATGGATTAACACAGTATATCAGACCTTTTAAAAGTCGGCTTCACAGACTATAAAAAAACCGACTCAGGATTATTTGCACATCAACTGTGAAACAGCAACCATTGTTCTTAGCACAAACACACAGGCACACACATAGGCAGAGGGGCACACAGACACACGTACACAGAGGTACACACAGGCACATACAGACACACACAGGCACATACTCACATAGACACATACAGACACACACAGGCACATACTCTCATAGACACACACAGGCACATACTCACATAGACACATACATTCAAAATTTACATTCAGCTTAACGCAATAAACAAGAAGTTGTCATCCAAAAGTTGTATGTTTCATTTTCAGAATGAACATGACTAATTGTAACTGTTAGTTTAATATTTAAACTAAACACACAAAACTAAGTAGTCTTTAGTCACATCACTACCTTGTATCTGAACAAACAATGCTAGTAGTTACATACATTATACCACTACCATATACACTGTAGTATGTGGCAATAAGAACCTATCAATCATGTCAATGTAAAAATTATCCAATCCGTTCACATAAGTTTATATCCCTAAGCAAACGTTTTACGTGAAAATATCAGTGTGTCACAATGCTTTTTCTACATGAATGTATAATAATTGTTGATGTAAATATCCTGTTGTAATATGTATTTGTATGGGGAGAGACATTACTACAGGGGAAACTCTGTTTGTCAATCCCGCTGTACATGCCTTAAGTACAAGAATAAGTATTGTTTAAACCATATACCACTAAACAAATTCCTGACCACCAGATTCTTACCTATTACCATTGTTAATCTATCGGGACGTTTCTGAGATAATGGAAATAGTTTGACATGTTAATTATTTGAAGATGCCGAATGTTATTTTGTAACCAGCATCACCCCGCCTAGTCTGTCGTACAGACCCTGAAGCAAATATATCCAAGAAAGCCCACACAAGTCTAGAAAATGTGGCAAGTCTAGATTTCCTCAGCTTCAGGAAATGAAGAAAGTCTCAGGGCTCCTTTTCATTATATATATATTTTTTTTACTATGAACTTTTTTCAGTGAAATATGTTCATTTCAGAGACTATTTGTTAGTCGACACCCCGCATATAAATATGGTTCCCTTAGTGGTCCTCTTATAAGGTCTTCTAGACTAACAACTAGTCTCTGAAATGAACATATTTTCCTGAAAACAGTTCATAGTGAAAAAAATATATATAATGAAAAGGAGCCCTGAGACTTTCTTCATTTTGCTGAGAAATCTAGACTTGCCGCATTTTATAAATATGGTTTCCTAGGTGGTCCTCGAGAGACTAAAGGTCTTCATACAGTGGGATATTGCATCTCGATACCACTCAGTTGTAACCACAAACATGAGCATTATTTTCGCCCCAATGTAGCAAGCAAGTTCACAAACTGATGGAAATAGTCCCAGTGCGCTCCTTGATGCTATTTGCTGTTCGCCTTTCCATTCTTTTGCGTCATGGACAGACCCATAGTTGATGCACAACATCTATATACAGACAGGGCCGCGTCACCGCTCGCCTCCATTCAAGGTCACAGTTAGCTGCTGTGCAAGGTTAATTTACATGGGGGTGAACTTGGAGTGTTACCCATCTTTGTTCCCTCGACAATACGGACACCCCCTCTTTCGGACTGAGTGAGTGAGTGAGTTAGTTTCACGCCGCATCGACTTTCGGACAAAGGCATGGGATAGCGTAAAGGTTAAAGCGATTGCTCGTCACGCTGAATCTCGAGATTAATTCTGCTCAGGTGTATATTGTGTGTAGCCCGTCCCTCGTCTAGATATTGAGGACTATTTGAGGCATAAAACATAATTCACTCAATACATACTCTCAGTATCCTGGGTTTCTATACAAATTGTGTGAATTCGAAGTCCAAATTGACTCTGTTGGGGGATGCAGAGAAATGACTCATTCAAAAATCATATTTCTGTGTCAAGATCCTCATCTTACAGCTAACCAGAGTGATTCGTAACATAATTATGGAAGTGCTCACAGAAAGTTACATGATGTGAGTGAGTGAGTGAGTGAGTAAGTTGCTTTTAGCAATAGTCCAGCAATATCACGGCAGGGGACACCAGAAATGGGCTTCACACATTGTACCCATGTAGGGAATCGAACCCGGGTCTTCAGCGTGACTAGCCACGCTTTAACCACTAGGCTACCCCACCGTCCCGTTTCAGTATATGGGCATTGAAATGTAATTATACTCTCCCATATAAACAAATGCCATCTTATCGAACAAAGGTTGTCCATACGAAGTGACAGGTTTCTTTCCATTTCTTGAACACCTGGTGTTCAGGTTGATTTTCATCTCTCAGTTCTTATTATTTGCACTGTTGTGTAGGCTTTCACGCCCAATCTCTTCTAGCAAATATGTGTGACTGATTATTGTTTTGTCGTTGACAGTTTATGTTGGCTTGGGTTTTGTGTGTTTTGTTAAGGATTTTGTTAGGGGTGGGGTCTCAACAAAGTGAGCCGAATTTGGCGTCTTGGTCCATGAGGTCACATGGTTTGTTGATACAATTTAATATACCTCTGTCTTTATACTCCAGTGATGTGCTTATCGAATCCACGATCTACCGTATCAGATACGAGTAAATGTGTGGTCTGGAATATTTTCAAACATTCCATTCAAAATAATTTTAGTCACATAATCAGCAATCAGAATAATGACTAATTTAAAACGCCCACTAATTCCGCTGTTAATAAGAGAGAAAACACATTCACACATTAATTGTCCGATACAATCGGTTCCATTGTTCAATGTCAATACTCTAATTAATGCCCGTTACCAAAAAAACATCGACATCGCCGAAGTATGAAGGAGAACTAATTTGACACGACCCTAGCGGTAATAGTCTTATGAGTAGGGGGAGATAACTCCTGATTGGCCTATTGTCTATTCGGTGTCTGAAAACAAACCATTTGCTGGTGTAGTCTCAACCATTGCTTCACCAGTGTACCGGACAATGGTCGAGATACTCATGCTTAACATTCCGGTAGCCTATCGTACAGATTGTGCAGGTCGTGACAGAAAGGGCATGTACAGTAATATGCACGTTTGTAACAATGCCCACATTGTAGTCCGCTGTTTGCTAATCCGAGAATTAACACCCCTGTGTTGTAAATCCGATCTTGCTCTTAATACCCTCAACGCTTCTTAGCGGATTAACGACTTGAAGACATGAATAGGGATTAGTAGATTACAGCAATGTCAAGTTGTAGCAAGTTTATAAACATTGGGTTTGTCAAGCGGTCAGAAGATGTGGTGGCAGTTCTTGCTGACCTTGTCCATGGTCACTTCACTTGAAGAAGTAGGATATATTCATATTGACGTAAGTACCTTTGTGCCTTTGCATCTTGTAAACACGTTCATAAATATAGATCTTGTATAATGTATATCATAATGTGCCGATGTATATTGTTGGTGTATTGTTATATATAATTATGTATTGGTCAACCGGTCTCTGAGGTTTTTGAAATAGGATATTGATAAGGGATTGTTTCTCACAGAACACGTGATAGTGATGTATGTTACTTCTTCTGATAGTTTCAGTACCGTTACTGGTCCTGAACCTAAGAGGTTTGCAAACATTACCCAACTTGATTTGCCTTTTTACATTTTGATATCCGCACAGTCACACGGCGTGTTTATTGCTCCTCTGCCAAGTGCAAGGCATATATACCTGAACTTTTACTAAGGACAACACCTTTGCCTGAAGTTGACTATATAGGTGTCAAGCAAATGTTGAGTTAAAAGTGGCTCCGAACATCGTGTTTAACAAATAGAAAAGTTGATATACCAACTGTTTATGACGCAAGTTCGTCTCTTCTAAATGTCCCTCAAAGAACTCAAATGTTCTGATATCATTTTTTTCTTAGACGGGACCGATCAGTTTATTATTTTAACACAGGACATCTAGCATGTCTGAAAGCTATTTACTTTCGTGTATGTAAAATTGGGGCATCCAGAATATATTTAATGTTATAACCTCTGATTACTATCACAACACCTGTATGCAATATATTTTGTGTATATCGCGCTACTGTTGATACAGAAGTTATAAAGTTGTATGTTGTACGTGAATGTGATGCAGAGATATGTTGTTTAGTGGAGTCCACATAAACTAGTGATTCCAGATTAAAGTATGTGCGTTTCACTCAGAAAAAAATGTCTGAAATCCTTTCAATTATTAATTCACTATTATTTCTCTATGTGGTGCCACCCGGAGCCTGATACGTACACATGTATCTTTAATAAGAAGTTAAATCATCCGAATATCTGTATTATCGTTAGAATATTAAATAACTGTGGGATCATCAAACATCATAAGGGTGCCTGGTCAAGCGGGTGGTGTTTTTACCATGAGCACAGTAGGGCGGTTGTTCGATTTTTGCTTACTAAACCCAGAACACGTTAGAAAATAGCATGTGTTGTTACCTGCCTGACACTAGAAGATACTCAGCCATCACAATAAGACTGACTCCAGCAGATATACACACCCGTATGAATGCATGTCACTACATAAGTTGAATAATCTTGAAAGCGACGTTAAACCCTATTTTATACACCAACGTCACCCTTTTCATTCATCCCGACATCCGCTCAGCTATCAAAAAGCCTCCACGATGCATCAAAAAGTCACCAATAACACAAGACGAAGCTGTCTGTAGTTACACCGCATTTAAGATGTTGTAAACACTGACTGTCAACTTGACAGAACACGTTGATGACCTTTCAACAACTGTATCAAAATGGCGTCGCTCTCTTTATTCCCTCTTTTGCGCATGGTCGGTTTTCACCCAGCATGCCTTGCGACGCGCTGCTTCTTTTATCTGAATATGTTGTTAATGTGTCGTGTCTCTCTGTGGGGGTGAATTTATGGCAGGAAAATGGCGTAATTCAGAAAAGAATTCTCATTACTGCTGTTCAGAAAAATGCCGCTATCCCCACACAGGAGCATTCAGTGCTCTCAAGTACAGGAAGGCATATCTCAGAATCCCGGTCAGGACTCAGCATAGGTTTGCTGTCGCGAGGGTCAACTTTACAAGGTGGGTGGCCTGAGAGTTTTGTGGTGACTGAGAAGATATAATACACAGGTAGCAGTGTGATGATGTCTGTCCTGATGTACTCCAACAGCGGGCGGTTATTCTTGTAAAGGGGCAACTGGCCCATTGAACGTGCACTATTGTCACATATCGCATAAAGTGAGTGAGTTTAGTTTTACGCCGCATTTAGCAATATTCCAACAATATCACGCCGCGGGACACCAGACACGGGCTTCGCATTGCACCCATGTGGGGAATCGAACCCGGGTCTTCGGCATGACGTGCGAACGCCTTAACCATTGTGCTACCCTACCCCATCGTCCCGAATGTTTGAAAGAGCTCTGTTTGTGCAGACATAAAACTGAAATCACATTCAAACATGCACACAGATGAGCAAAGCCGTCTACACTCATGGTCGTACACAACTGAACTTCCTTTCGGGAACCATTTCTCTTTTCGAGTAAAAACACACATTTTCCAATTTCATAGCCTCTATTGTTCCAGGTAAGCAACGATATCAGATGTTTGCGTACAGTACTATTTTTAAGAATACTATAATCATGTCCAGAATGATCAACCAGAAATGGTATCTTTTGGATTAATGACACAACGGAAAAGACACAGGAGTCCGCACAATTGCATACAACAATATCTACCTCTTTTACGTGAATGAAACTCTATGATATGATTGGATTCAGCAATCCGTGATTGTTGCAGGAGGCAACTGACGAGAAGTGAGTGAGTTTAGTTTTACGCCGCTGTTAGCAATATTCCAGCAATATCACGGCGGGGACACCAGAAATGGGCTTAACACATTGTACCCACGTGGGGAATCGAACCCGGGTCTTCGGCGTGACGAGCGAACGCTTTAACCACTAGGCTACCCCAAAGTCCCACTGACGAGAAGAGG
The DNA here is from genome assembly GCF_003918875.1 of Haliotis rubra. NCBI lineage: Eukaryota > Metazoa > Mollusca > Gastropoda > Lepetellida > Haliotidae > Haliotis > Haliotis rubra. The sequence continues at coordinate 340,916 of NW_025767347.1, read as the reverse complement.
TGGGCAGAAAGTTAACTCTCCTTTACCGGCATTAAAATATTCGAGACAACAGATGTAACCATCATGGGCCTCCGAATATTTGGATTCCGAGGTTCGAGACGAACGGGTGTCGATATTAGACCGTAAGCTCCATAAGAAATGCGCCGTGACGTTTACGTTAAATACAGTATTTACGACATTTCGATATAATTAACTTCACGTTCGAGACAAAGGGGTGTAGTTTTTAGTCCGTAACACCAACATAAACTATGCTATGACCATGATGTGATATATTCACGTTATTTCGAGGTAATTCAGCGATGCCGGTATCAGGCCTCATACCAATACGATTTCTGCCGTAACTATGACTATGTATATTTTTATGTTTCGAGATAATTAATTTCGAGTTAACGGGGTTGCACTTAAATTCATCAGTTATCGATTCTGATTCGTTGTTGATGAACGTAAGACCTCATTACTCCGGTAAAACCCAAATCAAACTTTATCTCAAGAAATAATCACCTTTCTATGACTACTACTAAAGTGCTGTTGAAGTAAACTATTTACCGGTTTTTCTAATTAGCCTCAGCTGTTGTTGGCAGGATTTATCGATATTTTGCCGGCATTACATTCATTATATCGCTCCATCCCCACCTCGAACCACAATGCTTCACGCACGTGTTGGATACGCTAGATAATTAACACCCTTGTCCCAAGGTGACATATTGCGGGTCAAAGGTCGCGTTACGGTCACCATCGATACGTTGTCCAAACCCACGCATGTCTTACCACAACGTCCAACACGTCCCCGGCCTCAGACCGACGACATCTCCGAGATAAGAGTTAATAATAACAATTTCTATCTCGCATAATCGATATTTTACATGTTCGGTTTAATAGCTTACATCTAAAGATTAGCGGATATGGTCCGCCTTGTAACTTATTGATTTGAAGGCATGAATTTATCCTGAATAATGTTTGTATTTATCAAAACGAGGTCTTCAAAAAGCATATTAACCTTTAAAACCTAGCTCGTCCTCGGCGAATAAATATTTAATGGCTCTATTAAATGCTATCGTAATTACGAGTTTGACGTTGTTGTAGTTTCTGACAAAGACACGATGTAGGATATGCTTCAGAAGAAGCAAAGGAACACCATTGCTCTTCATTGCTGTAGTATACATGATAACCTTTAAATATCGGTTTTATCTTCGACGAATAAATATTTAATCGCCCCAATGGCTATAGTAAGTTAGAGTGTGGCGATGTTAGCAATTAGCTGATGTTGATTGGATTGTTTGAACGTATCTAAAATACCGTTTTCCCAAAGTGAAACTATTTGGCACCGTTAACCGATATTCAATGCATTTTCAGATATTGCTTCCATAAAGAATTTAAGACATTGAAGACGATATTGTGTCTGGTGAAGACCAAAATAATCTAATAATCCTGTTAGAAATGACATTAATTTGTACTTTGTAAGGATTTATGTATTAATCTAAGACACTTGCTTCCTAACGATAGTATGTCTGCTTAATAAGATGCCTCAAAACAGACAGTCCCAGTAAAGCGAAGGCAATGATAATTAATCACTATATCTAAATAATAATGGACAAACCAGCCACTGTAATCTGTCTAGTTTGTATAGGGTGTTTCAAACAAACATGTTTCAATGAAAGCAGATAATATGTCAGTTGATCACGATTTTTGCGACAAAATGTTTTAAATAGGTCAAATTTTAACGACAGTGATGAAAACATTGAATAAAATTGACAGTGATCTGTGTATTGGTTTAGAAACATGCGTGAATCCGTGGTTGTATTGATCGATCTGTGCTTGAATGCTTGGGTCTGTGCTTGTATGGATGGATCTGTGGTTGTATGCATGGATCTGTGGTTGTTGCATGGATCGATCTGTGGTTGTAATATACATGGATGGATCTGTGGTTGTATGCATGGATCTGTGCTTGTATGGATCGATCTGTGGTTGTATCATGGATCTGTGGTTGTATGGATCGATCTGTGGTTGTATGGATGGGTCTGTGCTTGCATGGATGGTTGTATATGTGTGATTGTATGGATCGATCTGTGGTTGTATGCATGGATCTGTGTTGTTGTATGTATGGATGGGTCGATCTGTGGTTGTATGGATGGATCTGTGCTTGTATGGATGTGATGTGTGCTTGTATGCATGGGATCTGTGGTTGTTGGATCGATCTGTGGTTGTATGCATGGATCTGTGGTTGTATCTGATCTGTGGTTGTATGCATCGATCTGTGGTTGTATGGATCGATCTGTGGTTGTATGGATCGATCTGTGGTTGTAAGGATCGATCTGTGGTTGTATGGATCGATCTGTGGTTGTATGGATCGATCTGTGGTTGTATGCATGGGTATGTGCTGTGGTTGTATGCATGGATCTGTGGTTGTATGGATCGATCTGTGGTTGTATGGATCGATCTGTGGTTGTAAGGATCGATCTGTGGTTGTATGCATGGATCTGTGGTTGTATGGATCGATCTGTGGTTGTATGCAGGATCGATCTGTGGTTGTATGCATGGATCTGTGGTTGTATGGATCGATCTGTGGTTGTATGGATCGATCTGTGGTTGTATGGATCGATCTGTGGTTGTAAGGATCGATCTGTGGTTGTATAAGGATCGATCTGTGGTTGTATGGATGGATCTGTGGTTGTATGCATGGATCTGTGGTTGTATGCATGGATCTGTGGTTGTATGCATGGATCTGTGGTTGTATGGATCGATCTGTGGTTGTATGCATGAATTTGTGGTTGTATGGATCGATCTGTGGTTGTATGGATCGATCTGTGGTTGTATGGATCGATCTGTGGTTGTATGCATGGATCTGTGGTTGTATGGATAGATCTGTGGTTGTATGCATTTGTATGTGGCTGTATGCATGAATTTGTGCTTGTATGCATTAGTGGTGGTCCGATTAATTGAAATAATCGAAGATTGGTCGCAGTGACTAAACGACCAAGCAATCGAACATGCTTTCTCATAATCGAACACAAACAATCTTGGAACACTTGTTTGCATTAACAATATTTTTCACAGGGATGGTTTTGTCTGTGTCATGAAATTTACATGTCATAAGCACTACAAGCTCGTTCCAAGTCATGATTGAATTTATCTTAAAGAATCCAGGAAATCTGTGTTCCTAACATACTTATCATCATTTAACTATGCGAAATTTGTAAATGGATTTTATGCAATTTGCAAAAATCCCAAAACACTACATGTTTTTTCTTTATTTTTTGTGTGCATTAACAAAAAATAACAGGAACATTTGATAAATGACGCTAACCAATTATTTTCGATGATTAATCGGTTGTAATGGACCAATCATCAATTATTAGACTTTTACCAATATCTCAACACTAGTATGCATGGGTCTGTGGTTGTATGCATGGGTCTGTGCTTGTATGCATGGATTTGTTTGTATGGATTGATCTGTGGTTGTATGCATGGGTCTGTGCTTGTATGCATGGATTTGTTTGTATGGATTGATCAGTGGTTGTATGCATGGATCTGTGCTTATATGCTGCTGAGTAAGAGCATCCGTGTGTTCAGATGCAACTCTAGGTGCCCTCGATGTGTCAAACGTCCCTCTTCAGCAGATAAGGATAAAAAAGGGGATGCTCTGAATAAAATATGAGCTTAGCGCTTCGAGGTGAAGTGGAGCTTGGTGATATTGCTTGCTGGAGCAGAAGACCACCGGATAACCTTTTCCTCACAGACACAGGTTGTGCAGTTTATAATATGGAATCACTGGAACGTGTCATGCTTTACATCGCCCACAACCATGCATGTGATGTTTGAGATCCAAAGGGTTGGGCGTGGAGGTTTCTCGGTGTTGGTGAAACGCGATAACTTTAGAATGGTTAAGATATGTTATTGGTTACATTATCTGATGATTAAAGTGTGCGTGGTTACATACAGCGTCTTGGTGGGGGCGATTAATCCTCGAGTATCTTGGGAGTGTCCATTCTTTCTTGACATACTCTGCCTGCCATTCGCCGCTGCATCTTTCTGTTCGTATACTCCAACGTTCAATGTAGCTATACTCTATAATAATAATAATGTATGTATGTTATACCCGGATAGTAGAGAATGGAAATATCCATGCAAATGTATTTGAAACAAAAGACTTGTGCGTCGAGGGGCGGTGGGTAGCCCAGTGGTTAAAGCGTTCGCTAGTCAGGTCAAACGCCCGGGTTCGAGTCCCCACATGGGTACAATGTGTAAAACATATTTTCGGTGTTCCCGTCGTGATTGTACTGGCATATTGCTAAAGGCGGCGGAAAACTATACTCACTCACTCGCGTATGGGTAGAGGTACCAGGCTTGGTGAACTGGGCAATCCGGTGCCGCCGCACTTCAATGGCATAATTCATGCTTATGATATCAATCACTAATTTTTCAAGCCCGTGTTCGATTTATTTTTATATACATGTATTTAGTCGTCATGGTACCGCGATTCTGGTGATTGAGGCCCGAACCACTGAGTAACCTGGGTTTTCCTCCCACATGTAACTGGAATAGAGTCATCGTATCCCAATTGATCAGTGCTCATGTTGTCAATCACTGGATTGTCTGATGCAGATTCGATTATTCTCAGGATCGCGGTGATATTGATGAGCGAGGGGCGTTACAGAAAGAAAGAAAGAAATATTTTATGTGTCTAATTTCAACACCTACATGATGTGACAAGGAATCATTTTACCCCCGTCATAGTTATAAATGAAATCTCCCGATTTTATTGCCACACATTCAGCTCAATAATGAGTGAAATTGGAAAGCGAGTGATGTCACGTGACATGCTCAAATCTTATCTTATCTACGTTAATTTCTCATGTGTGTGATCAGCAAGAATTCCGCAGGCAACAGGAGACGCTTAGATAACGAATCGTGATAGAGAGGTTTTTATCTCCATGGAAACCAAGACATAGAAATCGATATGCTTGAAATAAGCAATGTACATAGGCAGTGGTGGCTTAGATATATATGTGTGTCACAGTGCCGTCCACGTAATGACGGCAGGTGCGTGCATCTACAACGTTGCTGCACACGAACAGTCGTGACTGTAGCCGCTTATGCTTTTGAGCTAAACTTAAGACAGATCCCATTCAATTAAGAGAATACCTTTTTTGTTAATTAATGTGAATATTTTTTTCATAACGACCTGCGCAGGTGTTTTTGGTATTCGTAATGACGCATTGGTCAAACTGTGGTCACTTCCGACCCCCTTTGTGCGAGGAACACCTACGCTTGTAAGACGCGACTTAAATGGGGGGGGGAAGGGAAGTGGTGGTGGTCAAGTACTGGGTGAGCGAGTAAGTGAGAGGTTTTACACCGCTTTTAGCAATATTCCATCAATATCACGACAGGGGAAGACAGAAATGGGCTTCACACATTGTACCCATGTGGGAATCGAACCCGGATGTTCAGCTTGACGATCAAACGCCTTAACCACTAGGCTACGCCACCGCCTCCCAAGTCATGTAAGGTATCCCTATGTTCACGATGTCAGTCATAGGATTGTCTGGTCCATAGTTGGGCCAAGGCCGTGAGATTTACTGGCCCGACTGGATTTTTACTAGCCACGGACTAGCGGGTCAGTGTTTATTTCGCACACTGTTTCTGGTATCTAATATTGATATTGCATCGGCCTGTATTCTGGACCTGTAGTACCGAGATCCATTTGATGAGCTGTACCACGACCTCAGCACAATCTGAAAACCGTTATAACTCTTTGCGCAGAGTTAATAAGAAACCATGACTTGCGCACAGCTGAGCAATTGACCACTGTTCTCGGTGCCTGTTTGGTACCTCTTGACCTTATCGGAAGTCAGGAGAGAACCCATGGTCTCCGCTCGGACCACAGCCCTTCTCTCAGTCTCGTTGATTCAGACATGGGGAGTCTCCATATTTTCCAGAAAGTTCTTAGTTGGCTCAAATCGGCTGCTCTCTCTTGAAGTCACGTCCTTAAGCAGAGGTGACTGAGGTGATCCTGACCAGCCTGACTGTCCACCACCCACCCAACCCCAGAACCAATCTTCTGCTTGTCAATTAATTCTAAAATTATGAGAATAATGGTGACAAATGGTATGAGGAGTAATATTAGTGCCATGTCATTTAACCGGACTAATGGATAAACGAATTTCCACAGATATATCCTCCTCTCGCAACATCCGGCTCTCTATCTTCTCTGCTCTAAACCCTGGTCTGGGCGCTGTTCCACAAGGCGATCTAAACACAACGTCGACCGTAAGCCTATGTAAAGTATAGCAATTACAATCACCTTAGCTCTGGGATCGCTTTGTGGAACAGGTCTCTGATATAGTTTTTGCTTGTGGGCAAATGCATTATTCCGACGTATGTTGTTTCGTGGCTATCGATCTTGTCCGCCACAGAATATTCCGAACTTTGGAGACTCGTATTTGACGTATGCAGTGGATCTTTCCATAGCGAGCCGTTGTAGTAATGGTAAATCTACTGTCTCCTATAATGAGATGACATTTTGCACGAAGGTTGTTCAGTAAGAATGAAATGCAGGTCCGTCTACCAGTAATCGAAAAATATATATAGACCGAATATTCCGACTGTTTTACACGCTGAAAGATTAGAGTTTCTGGAATTCTCTTCAATCATCAAGGTCAGGGTTTGATTCGCCTCATGTTTACATCGGGTGGATCCCATTTCCGGGTGGACCAATCGTGATATTCTTAAATACAAGGCGCTAAAGAATAATCCCTCACTGGCTCGTTTTATCCATTTTCACCCATTATTCGTGTAGACTGTCTCTAAGAAATATTATTAAGGGAGACGGTGGGGTAGTCTTGTGGTTAAAGCGTTTACTTGTCATGCCGAAGACCCGGGTTCGATTCCACATATGGGCGCAATGTGTGAAGCCCATTTCTGTTGTCACCCACCGTGATATTACTGAAATATTGCTGAAAACGATGTACATCTCACTCACTCATTCACCCATTATTATGGTTTGTTGTCCTGCCGATTCTCGATGGTATGTTTGTCAGATACATTGAGTTTTCTTCAAGATTTATACTTTGATTTGACACTGTCATTTGAAACCTCTGACACAGCAGAGGTTATTTCTGAATATGTTACATAGTTGGGTTTTTTTCAAAATGCATTTGAAACTCTTGATTGATCAATCATATCTGGCTATTTTCTATATACGCCATACAGTTATAAGTGTTAACAAAGCTAACGTAAGACACAGAAAGACACCATGTTACTTCAGGCATATAACTGTGATTTGAAACCTTCCACAGCAATCACACCAGAGTATTTTAGACAAGTTAGATAGTTTTCAATTAGTCCTAAATTAAATACCAGGCATAAAGACCAGACGATGCTTTGTCACAATAGGCATGTGATGTGATTTGAAACCTCTGATTGTCCAATCAACTCAGCTCATTCTCTAAATACCATGAAGAGGCCCTTATACAAGCGCAGCCTTACTGAACGAAAGTACAAAGACAGACCCAGAAAAGATGTGCTACTGTAGTCTTCAAATCCGATTAAACACACAGCACACTTACACCAGCTTTCCAGATATAACTCCCAACAAATTGAAGCTGCGTTGAGAACGTTCCGATATATGACCTGTCACTGCCGGAAACATCCGAGCACCAGATATATTGAATCACTCGCCTTATTAGAGTATAATGAACGATCCCTCATATTGCCCCGGACAGATAAGTTACCAAGTCCAAGATAAGGTATTGGAGGATACAGACTCTTTGCATTGTAGGGTCATTTATTTGAGAGCGAATGTGTGATAAGCGATACCTCTTTGCGCAGTGTGGACAATAGTCTGTAAAGGGCAAATGGCTTCTGACGCCAAGGGACCGGTCATTTTACTTAGTTGACTTTCAAGCAAAGATCAAACTAAACTCTCAAAAGAAAATGTTTACCTAATGAGCAAATATATAACCACAGTGTGACATTTTAACGACCCGAAGCTCTGACAAAGCCGAATATATCGCCATGTATTAAGGCTACTTTTCACCATTGTAAACATTTAACGTCAGACGGTAGCGATACTAGCGCTGCTGTGGAGCTTTGAGGAATTTGAGTAAACGTGTGACGTGGAATAACGTTGAGCATAACGTGAGTTCATTACGTTACTGTTCCATCAAGGTAAATAACGTGTCGAATATTTTCCCATTATTCCGATTGTGGTCTATAGACTTTGTAGCCTAGTGGTATATTTCTCTGTCTGGAGCCACGAGCCACGTAAGGAATTGGGGGTCTTGGGTTCCAATGACAGATTCGCCTTGACGATAACTCTTAGTCCTTTCGCCAAATACGCGTGTTTGCAAGTTCCGAAGAGCGGTAATCGTTTAAGCTCTGTGCAACATTATTCTAACATGCTTTAAGCAAATAATTAAAACAAACCAACCAACAAACAAATAAATATTTAAATCAGCTGGCACATTCATACCAAGTGACATGGGCTTCATCAACCAATACCTGCCGTTTGAGGTGACTAGCGGTACCGGAGACTCATGATTTCAATCAGTTGATTGTCTGGTCCACACTTTAGCATTTATAGTCCACCATCTTAGCTGAAGTATTGCTGACTGCGGCGTTAAAGGCAAACAAACACACACTCCTACACAGAATTGTCATTTTTATGTCATTTTTACCTCACATGACTAAACAGAACGAGGATACCGCGTTCTCAAAAAACATAAAAAAACACCCATTTACATGTCAGCTACCTAATGGCTGATGTATATTAAGTTTGAGAAGCTAGCTATCACCAAGAAACACGATCTCTAAATCAACCCCTCAAACCAGCAATCTCACTCAAGTCAATCTCGCTGAAATTCAATGACGATGTTTTTGTTGTAACAACAACGTACCCTATCACTCCGTCGCGAGCCGAGACCCGACTATCTCCCAAACACTATAATCTACTTTCAGCTATGCCAAAAAAAGACACACTCAGTGTTATACCTCCTTAGAAACATCCACTCAAGTTCCCGTGACCCACATACGCACAAAAGCCGTGTTGCATGCCAGAATCCATCGAGAAAATAACAGTCCCCTTTTCTTTACCTGCCGCGAAAACTGACACACACGACGTGGCATACACGAACTAACTACGGCCTCTCCCCTCCCTACCTACACACAATGCTTCATTGAGTCTGGGAGATTGTGAAGAGGACCTGTTAATATCATGTTTCTTGACCCAGGGGTAATTACATAGAGAGCCCGGCCCGACCCAGTCGGCCTTTCAAACACAACCCGCCTGTTTGGAATGTGGCTGTGACCTCCACCAGGGGTCGCGACGATTTACCTGTAGAGACACTAGTGTCTCATTCTGAGCAAGACGTGGAACGCGAAGGTTCAACCATCTCTCGCTTGCCATTTGAAGGCTTGGGATATTAAGTCACTGGATATACCGATGGCGTTTTACCTGTAGCTTAAGGTAACGTGTCTTAGGTCTTAGATGGGTGATTTAGTTGTTTGCTCTGTGGATAAGTATCGGCCGTTGTCAGTGTATTACTTCAGGATTTCACGTTAACAATATGCCTGGACGTGTAGCGTTTCGCTGGGTTATAAACAACGCTGACAGCATACCCTTCTATGTGGGATTGGGACAGGTCGATACTTATATGTCTCTGAAATGTAAATGTTTTAAGATGTGGGGTTTTGTTTTATCCTCAGATAAATATTAGAATTGGCCCTAGAGAATCTCTTCATTTTTACCGACATGTTTTTAGCGTCTGTTTTAGAGTCGGTTAGCCGTGTGATGAAGTTGTTGATATCTGATGGGCTTCGTTAGACACCTGTAACTAGTCACACATTGGCGTCAGGGGGTCAGGGGACACTTACACATTTTAGAACCATTTCTACACCCGTGTCATTGTGAGCTTACAACTGAAATACCGTGCAGACTGTGTTTACCTGTGGTCTACACCACGACTGTGGAATTTATATTTTTTGCCATTTTCACTAAAAACTTTGGCAAGTCCGGATAAAACTAAACCCTGTATATTTTCTTGAATCCACGTACGAAAACAACAGCGAAGGAAAAGTCCTTATGTGAAAAATAGATTTTAAAGAAATGTTGTCATAGACTAAGATTCCGTCTAAACCCACCCCTCTGAACCCAGGTTTCACAGAGGTCGGGACGGTGGGTAGCCTGGTGTTTAAAGCGTTCGCTCGTCACGCCGAAGACCCGGGTTCGATTCCCCACATGGGTACAATGTGTGAATCCCATTTCTGGTGTCCCCCGCCGTAAACAGAGGTCATTGTTACCTTAATAACGTCAAATGGCGATACCGAAACTACAAATTGTAAAAAAGTAAATTGAAACCCGAACCCTGTGACGTCAATACCTCTGATAAAGTTCACGTAAAGTGGTCTGCGAATACCGTTCATTTTAAAGAATGTTTAAAGAATGTGTTTTCCTTTCTTTTGAAAAACTTTGGAAATTAACTCGTATTCATTTTAATACAGTTTAATTCGAAACTACCTCTGACATTAACGTTTGATATGTTGGAAACCTGTACCTGTTATGTACCTGGATATGTGGTATAGGAATGTGGTATATGAATGTGGTATATGAATGTGGTATACGATATGCAGTAAGGGGCATTCCAGGTGGCCAGTCGATATATCAGTACCATCTAGGAATGCCGGTGATTATGTAGACAATGTATATACAATGTAGCAAATATTACTGCTGAATAAAATATATCCACGGTGCTTTAGGTACAACTCTGCGGGTAGTATTGATTTAATCATTGTACCTAGAGCCCTCAGTAGAACATGGACACAAACCATACAGTACTTGGAGTGTGTGTATATTGATAACTGGTTCGATAGTCAGTTGATATTGTTAACATTGGCGCCACAGGTTCATTGATGGTTAAACCTGTAACGAGTTCGCATCCAGTGTTGGTCAAATGTTAGTCTAGGATCCTAGATAATCTCTTCATCAGAACATAGTAGTTGTCTAATTGTTGTAGACTAGTCTATCATGGTCTCTGAGGATATACGCTCATACAATGTAAATTTCGTAATTTAATATCCCTATTGATAATACTTCCTGACTCACTTGTGAAATCGGTAAAATACTAACATGTCCTTAAGTCCATGAACAGTATTTTTGCCTTCTATCCGGTCCATTCTGTAATTCCACTGCTCTAAATGAAGTAAGTCGAGATTTTCCAAATGTTCTCTACGAAGTCTTCCATCTCATTTAGGCTAATTCTCATTGTATAAAATATATGCAGTTGCTTGTATATATCTAATATATGTTTATAGTATTAATGTTAATCCAGCATTACATGTATACAACACACCAATACGACCAAGCATATTTCTTACTTTCAATATGGCGGATACATGTCCTAAAATGTTCCAAACACGGATACCCTTAAAATGTTTCAAACACGGATAGACTTAAAATGTCCAAACACGGATACCCTTAAAATGTTCCAAACACGTAATTTACAAAGAAAGAAATTCGGCACCAGTCATAAAAAAATGTGGGATCTCAAGACGTAATGGTGAACATTATGTATCGCGAGACAATCTTCTTCAAGGCAGATACCCAGTATCGTGGGTCCGAGTCCTTGCGCGGTCTGGTTTTGTTTTTGTCAGCTCCATAATGTTCCAGTGGCTTTTTCCAAATTGGTGAACGATCTGCTCCAGGGGTTCCTCTGACACCAAACTGAGGCTCCGCCATTATACCAACTCGCTCACTTTCATTCAATATTCACAGGCGTGTTTTAGGACACTTGTGCCCATACGATACGCATCGATTAAAAATACATATTCGGGCTTTCAGTTGTCGAACCTTCATTGGAAAGTCTCATGCATCGGGCAAGACATAAACGTTGCGTGTCCCGGGGACGTAGTTGCCAAACACGACATGTAACCCACACACGAGGGATTATGTACGAGGTATTTGCGTCTTGAGTTAACAAGCTTCCAGCTTACCTCGGGATAAGTGACAAGGTAAAATAATGTTTATATGCCGCGAGGACTGGGAAAAAGAGTATGCCACATTCTTCCCAACAAAATAACAATTGTACAGCTGTTTTGTCAGTGTCTGGACGAAACGTCAACATCTGACTCTAATCTGGGTTATTTCTGAACGTTGACGCCCCACCCAGTTTTACACCATGTAGTTATTGCTGCCATGACGGAACTGGTCGCTGGGGCTACAAGTTTCTTTGTGACAGGCTGAAAATGGCCTCCTTGATTGCACGACCTGTACTCTGTAATTTGTGAATGTTAACTGTCGTGATGTACTGTACCACCTACTGTACGTCTGTACGCCCCAGAGTCCTCGTGAACTAGGTCGCCATCAATCTTAGCTTAATTCTCGTACCAGGTGATCATGTCGGGTGGTGAGACTGGAATGATTGGTCGTCATGTCACGGAGTGTTGGGTATAAAGACGCTGTGTTCGATGTTCGCAGTGGTTGTGTCATCATTCACTGGTTGGTCTGATCCAGACTCGTTTATCTGAATTCAGAGTCTTGTAGCTTGTATACCTTCGCAGTTTGGCGTTAGATATCAAACAGGCCTTTGAGACAATGTGAGATGTTGTTGGGGTTGTTGTTACGGTGCTAAACCTGTGAGTTGCACGACGATAAAGTTGTTTAAATAAAGGAAGTGTGATATACTGAATAGTTCCTACACGATATCACCGCCATAATGTAAACAAACAATATTCAGTGATATCACCGTCATAAATGTAAACAATATTCAGTGATATCACCGTCATAAATGTAAACAATATTCAATGATATCACCGTCATAAATGTAAACAATATTCAGTGATATCACCGTCATAAATGTAAACAATATTCAATGATATCACCCTCATAAATGTAAACAATATTCAGTGATATCACCGTCATAAATGTAAACAATATTCAATGATATCACCGTCATAAATGTAAACAATATTCAGTGATATCACCGTCATAAATGTAAACAATATTCAATGATATCTTGACTAGAATTGATAAAATACTCTTCACTACTGACCAGTCCAGAGATACATTAAACAGGGCTTATAGGCAGATAGCCTAATAGTAGGACAAACTCGTGCACGTCCTTGGCCATTTGTTGACATATTAACCTCGATGTTACGAGCTCACAGCAATGTCTTTACTTTGGAAAAATATAGACAAAAATTATAAACATGCATTATCGACGTCAACTACTGAATTGTTTCTTACCCAATATCTTATTATATTTACATTATCAGGTGTGGGTGTATATATTATTTATCCAATGTTATATGGGGTGTCACACACAAGAAAAGATATCACTGTTTGTATTCAACCTGTCGAGTATACCAAATAGCACCCGCCATAGTGAGTCCACACACTTTACAACCTTGTACAACAGAAAATTCTCAGTGTGTGGTATAGCCCACCTACGTGACCCCATCCCACCCTACCGTCATTCCACATCCTTCCCCACCCATTAACCCACTACTTCCACCAGGGATTATCTTGATCTATGAAAAATTAATATACTCGAGGAAAAAGGTTATGCGAAAACACTTCTGTAATTTTATACCTATGTTTCTGTTTTTGTTGAAAATATTTGCACATACCACTGATTTGTATTTCATAAATATTTAAAATGCCATCAATACTAGATCATAAGATTATGCATGATCAATAATATTTATCCAGATAGTTACTCACTCACTCACTCACTCATTATCTCACTCACTATCTCATCTCGAATATTTCCTGGAGAGCTCCTGAACCGAGTTTGGTTGTATATTTCGAACAAATGGGTATTGTCTGAAATTCAATACAGGATAAGATTTGTAAAAAGTTAATGATATATGGAAACTTATACAACAAGTTGCTTATATATTTTGCAATGTTTTTACAAACACAAATTCTTATTAGGTTTAAACAATGAATTATTAATAAAGTTTTATGTGCATACCAATGGAACGCATGGTTCCTTAGTTCCGACACATGTCAACAACTGTAACGGAAAATTTAATTTTTTTGTAAATATGCATATACTAAATATGTATATACTGAATATGAATCGTGGCTTACATGCTGAATATAACGCTTGACGCTTGATAAGGGAACATATTTCAGGATCCTTTTCAATGTTTTGAATTTAAAAAAAAAACATTTCAAAAATAATACACAATAAAATCTAAACACATCTTCTGTGTATATTTCACGTAAAACATTTAATAAAACGTATATTTCTTTGAGTGCTATGTCAGATGTTCGGAAGTACAATATAGACACATTTTATGGACAACAACTTTCGTGAATGTGAAGAAATAAAAAAACTTGTTAACCATTAAGTTTGCCTTTATAAAACTTATCCCGTGATGCGATTACATGAACAAATGTGGAAACTATTCAGTCACCTTCTGTGTATATTTCGCGTAAGACATTTAATAAAACGTATCCTGTGTTAATTGTTTGCCGACATACAATTACAGGTAAATACTAGAAAATCAATGCTAGTCAAATATACGTTCCAGTCCTGAGTCAATATGGCGACCCTCCCACAACATTGATGGCACTATAGTCCCACTTACTGTGACAGTTCCAAGACGGAAATATATGCTAAGCCGACATATGAATGATGAATTACTTCATCGCTGATAGCTGCTGTAAGAGTAAACCCAACCCACCCACTCACTCACTCACCCAAGCGTCTTGATAACCCAGTCTCACTGCCCACCAAGACAGGATGGGCGATGTGTTGTCTGGTGGGTGGTGCTCGCTCATCACATACACTTACATCTCGTCATGGAAATCAATATATTTTACAGAACAAAATAGTGCTGAGTTATCATAATACAAAATAATAATGAATCCAGAAACTCGTTTTATTTTCTACAGTGATCAAGGCTTGCCAACTATTGTAGACTTGCATGGACTGTGTTGGGTATATTTTGCCAAGGTTTGTGGAACAGACTGGATGATCTGTCTCACAGTCTTTGAACCACATTATTTTCCCTTCCGCCTTCCCTTTCTGCAATGCTAAAGCCCTAAATAAAGCAAGTTTAGAACCTCGGGTTCAGGTTCTGAATCTCAATGGGGCTCCTTTTCAGTTTAAATGAATTATTTGTTTCTAACAAACTTACATAAATTCAGAAACTAAGCGTTAGTCTACAGATTAGCTGGTTACGCTGAAAACTTGGATCAGGTTCCAGATGCGATACTATTTTAAAACTCATTTCCGATGCACCCTCATTACTGACGTCGTAGCGTGCGTATTAAAGCCATATTCATTCACTCACCTTGGAAATACACCCAGCTGACAAAACGCTCCACGAAGAACTGGAGCGGTGGGTTAGCCTAGTGGTTAGAACGTTCGCTTGTCATGCCGAAGACCCGGGTTCGATTCCCCACATGGGAAGCCCATTTCTGGTGTCCCTCGCCGTGATATTGCTGGAATATTGCTAAATGCGGCGTAACATTATTCTCACTCACACTCTCTGATTTAAATTCCTTTCTCTGACGTCATCTGTTTATAATCAGCTCAAAGTAAATCAACAAACATGGATTCCTACTTTGCGATACCTGAGCCGTAAAACCATAAACCCGATCAGCTTATTACCTGAACATTCTTGACATAACAAGCCGCCACCTGTGTCTAATTGCACATATCTTATCAGTTCTGGGAAATACAGGTTAATTAAATCATAAAATCTCACAAACCCAACACAGCGTTTTGTTCCGCTCACACCGCTGACGATAATAAACACGTGCCGAATAATACTTATCACGTTCTACCTTATATCTTATCATCGTCTTATGTCCTTTGTTAGCAACTAATCTCTTTGATCTCGCCGCTCTCCGAGTATGCCTGTTATTACATATGTTTTGAGTACTGTGTTACCTGGAAATACAGGTGGTAAATATTTGCGGAACGCGTGCTGCGATAATTTTGCTGGCTCAATTTCATGAATCTCCTTCCACCTGTAATTTGACCATATTCGTCATAAAACAATCAGCCATTCGTCATGATTTCGCCGTTGTCCGAATATAAGATATTATTAGAGCGGGATAGAAATCTTTTTTGTTCAAGGTAAAATCTACGTTCTCAATGTGCTGGATAGATAGAACAGTATTGTCAAGTGTTAAGGGAACACATTGCGTTATGTGTGCATGATGTGTAAGATAGGCAAATATTTGATAGGTCTAAACACATTGTGTTAGGCATCAACACATTGTGTTTTATGTATACATGGTGTAGTTATATGTATTGAATTTCTGGGTGGAAACCTGTCAACGGTAAAGCAAAAGTACGACGTTTCATGTTAGGTGGTTGGAATTAGAATATCTTCGTCAGTGGCATCATACAACGCTCACACTGGTTATGATGCTATACACTATTAAATAAATTATTTTTCTCACAATAATAAAATTCTTATGATTTTTTATACGAATAACCATCATATTGTAAAGAAAATTATTAATATGATATTAATTATTATTATTGCGCAACTGTTGTTATAAATATTGTGAAGCCTGTGTATATTGTTAATATGGGTGATTGTATTCAACGCTTACATCAAGATCTTCAGTAACTATGATAAACTGGCAAACACTTGCACGTGCACTTGCCATGTTTTTCGCTGAATAGTAAACAAACAACAATAAACATAACTGTCAAAATATAATCAGCTAGTTTTGTATAACTAAAATATCTTCGGGGAATATGCCTTCCGGGGCATTACTAAGGCCATAGAATAAATATGATGTTATTTATGTAGCTGTGGAATTCGTGTTGGTATTCCTCTGGGCACGCAAATGTTGAACACGTGTGTTCTATTTATAGTATTACTACTAAGAGTCCTATTACTGGTAAGATTGCATCATTTATTACAAGTTTATTAACGTGCCTTTCCCAATTCATACCACTAATGATGTCTTATTCAGTGTTACATTGCTTGTCAATTTCACAGATGACTAATTATAGCCTTTATTCCTTTGCAGGTGGTCTGGTGATCACCCAATCAAATCGCTGGACGACCTGTCAGTCAACCCTGATTGACGAGGGACTATTTGAATTGTCATTAATGACAGAAGTGACAAATTACTTCAAGTGAGAGAACAAATGAAACTTTGGGGTTGAATAATTCGCCATCCTTCCCAGGAGTTGATGTTCATTTCAAGTGTAGAGTAAACTGCGATTTGAAACCTGAAGGACTCTTTCAAACACAGTGACACATTTTTGTGCTGGAACAATTTGAGACTTTTCAAAGTTTTTATGTTGTTCAGTTTTGATAACTGGAATCTCCGAATGCGACGTCTGTCATCGAGTGCATTGTTCGAAGCTCGCCATCATTAGAGAGATATTTATGCCAGTAATTCCACGAGCAGAGAGAAAAGTTTCAAGGAATGCTCTTTAAACATTGTTGATCCCCCCAAAACTCTCGATCTGCAATCCCCGCGTTCCTTCGTGTCTTTGTGAGCCAGGATCGTCTGCTGACACGGGATTACTTGGAGCAGACGACAGTTCCCACAGCAGACGACATACTGTATGTGTCATTTGAAGACGGGGTGAGGACGTGAAACAAACCCGAAACTCATTGTGCATCCTCGGAATTTTCCTGTTTGAGTTAGTGATAACAAACGCCGGTTGCTGATAACATCAACGGAATCGTCTGGTTGCGAATGTAAGCAGACGACAGTTTGTGTGCCACATTTTTCCCGACTGGATGTAACACCTAAAACAGAGGTCATCTCACTAGGTGCGTGCATCCACAACAAACGACGTGGAATTAAATTTCTTCCAAATTTCAGGACAGTCATAATCGCCAAACAGACGACATCTCTTGAGGCGGTTTTCAAAGAACGATAGTGAAACAGAATCCGCACAGACCGTGATAAAGAAAGGGATCGTATTACAATCCCCACTTCACTGTGCCCGACCCAAACCCACGGCCACACATCACTGACAACCGACCCCTCCCGTCTCACCAACTGTTGCCAATACTGCTGCCCTTCCAGCTGTTGCTGAACGACCTGCCTGGTACATGAAGCGGTGCTCCACAGCGCTGCAGCCCTGCCCGTAGTGTCTTAGTGGTAGTCTCTCCTCGGAGCTGATAGAGCCACACAGTCGAGCAAGGGAAACGAACGGGATCAGAGGCAAAGCAGAGATTCCCTCTCAGAACAAAGCGGAGGGCTAGCGGTGTGGTACTCGACTGCCGAGTCGCGTGAGTGTTCAGCTGTTGTGAGGACCAGCGGGCCTTAGTATTCTCGGATCGTACACGGACAGGGGATTGTTGTGGATTGAAAGTGTTGTGATCGGAGGAGAGTTCAGGATTTTGCTGTTTACCGATTTACCCTACACGTTTCATATTGTCTTGTGATATCGAGGAATTTCATATTGAGGGAATTAAGGAATTAATCTCGAGTGAATTCTGAATTTGAATATACCAAGGGACTATATTCAAGGAACAACTTAAACCACACCGACCTTTAATGCTAGAACTAACCAAATCTATATTCGTTTCCGAAGACAGCGGAGTTTTGTGAGATATCTGTGCTGTTGTGAAAACCAATACTGAGAGAATCATCAAGACGTTTGACGGACGGTCGCTATCAAACATACAACCCGTCATCTTAACTCAAACGTGAACAACAACCTCAGACAGGATTTCAGTGATAAAATTTCACTGAAAATCGAAGACGACGGAATTCCGGACATATTTCAACGAAAAGTAAACAAGCCCTCCACTCAGATCGCGAGCTTTCCTCGGAGGCTGCAGGTAACCGCACCGTGTCGTCTGCTTCTCCCGCCATGTTGATTTTCCAGGTTGAAGGGTATTGATCGTCTGCTGTAGTCAGTGTAAGCTAGATTACCGAGCTATCCAACATGGCGTTTGTTTCTCTCACTGCAAGGATGTTTGTGCGGGGTTTTACCCCTGGATTTATTCTTCTAGTTCTCCTCTGTGAGCTCCCCGTGAGGGGCGAGGACCCTCCCGTGTGTACAGTGAAAGGACGTGTATATACAGAACTGAAATGGTACGGTTATCTCGTTCAGAAACCTTTCCACCAAGACTGGGCCAAGATTCAGTACCAGATCTCATACCCCGTGTCGGAATGCTGCACCAACCTGCTTATATACTACGATGATCAGATTCGGGAACTAAAAGAGGGGATGACTTGTAAGGAACGGGAGAACATTCTCCCTGCCAACAACAATCAAGTGATCCCGTTGTACAAGAACAACAAAACAGTAGGATGCAATGTCTGGAACAAAACCGGAGAGTCTTACTATGTGTGTCTCGGGGAGCGAATATTCCGATCAAGCGGGCCCAGAACTTGGTATTTCGCTCTCAGTCGCTGTGGGTCAAAGACTCCGTTGAATTTGAACTATGTATTTAATATTTCTGGATTTTATGGCGAGTGTGAGGACGACCCTCTTGCTAAGACCTACATTCCTCCTGTGAACGCTCCCACGGATAGGTACATGTTTGTAGCTATCGGTCTAGGGGTGGTGGCAGGCGTTGCCCTCATTCTGGCTGCCATATTCTTCGCGTTGTGGCTCCTGGGAACTCGGAACCGGACTGCGAATAAGGGCAGCTCCGTGACGTCGAGCCAAGCAACCATGACACAGGACGACGTCTTCTACGTGAACCCGTCCCTGTCCGATCAGGGACAAACGGACTACAGCCAGTCGAGCTCAGAGAACTATTATGAGGTTATCCCGGAGAGACGGAGTTATGAGAGCATCAACACTCACCTTGCCGTACCCCATGGTCACGGTCACGCTCACGGCCACCCCCACCCCCACGCCCACGGGGCAAGGCATGCAACATATGTCAAGGACATGCGTCACCCGGCATTCCCAGCGCAGCTTTTGTTTGAGGACTACCCACCCCCGCCCTACCAGCCACCCCGGGGCCTACCCAAACACCACACCCTTCATCACCCACCCCACCACCACCACCCCCTCATCGCTGCCCACTCCCTTCACCACACAGCTCAAATCAGAGAGAGACCCGGTGGGGCCGGGCCCGGACCAGAGAGAGTCCCTCTTCAGACCCACACGGAAACAAGTGCATAAACTGATATATGATAGTGATGTGGGTAAGGTATTGATGGCCACCTGCGTGGGTTCTGGTTCGGACCTGACTTAAATAGGATCCCGTGGACTCTTGGACCAAAGTGTACAACTATCGTGATTCATGTTGATATTACAATATCAAAGACTCGGCACATCTGTGTAGTGGATTCATCCTCGTGTGTCAGGGGTGTTGGTGAACAATCTCAAGATGGAGGAAGTCTTCTTCTTGTATGTACCCAAAACATTTTTGAATCCATTGTATTCACCCAGTCTGTGTTTCCACCAACACAAGTGTGCCAATCACACTCAACATTGTGCAAACTGGAATATTTATTTGTCTCATTTCTCAACATAGAAACACACTTAGCACTTATCCCTCGTGTGTACAAAGTTCACGACCTTGGATAATGTAGAGGCACCAACAGACATGCTTCACATGACCTATGACTCTTGATCTGACCTCTCACCTTGCCTTCAAGGCCGCGGTGACCTTGTTTTGCTCAGAAGGTTTTGAAAGTGCTATTCGCGATGGATGTTCAGAAGTATTGGAATCTTCTGTCAAATGATGGAGCGAGTAAGAATGTTTTGTTGGAGGTTTTGTGGAAGTGTATTTTTGGACAGAACACCGAAAAGCGAAGGCACCGGGAGTGATTTGTATACATTCCCACACACACCAAAAAATACCAGAAACGTAGAAAATGTATTACAAATAAATTTTGTATGTGACATTTTTTTTTACAAATCGTGACTTTTTACCTCAAGACTATGACACCACGGCGAGTACAAAGGAGTCTGTGCCTTACGGCGATAGTTAACTGTGTCAAGATGTCAATTTCAATTTCAAGATGAATGATATGACAAATAACCGATGACAATATGTCACGTGAGATGATTAATGGCAGACAGGGGAGACAACTTGTGCCGAGAGAAGAGAAATGGATGCTGTTGAAAGTGGCTTAAGCGAGACCCGTGTATGTGTTTAATCGTTAGCATCGTCTATCTTGGGAGAACCATGACTCATTACACGGGATGGTGTGTCGTATTGGAACGATCGACAATGTTGTGTTTGACCTGGGTAGTCGATTGTCGTGCACCTATAGACTCATCTTCCCGCGGCCTCCCAGTATTCAATCCCCCAGCACCGAGCAGCAAGACAGCAGGAAAAACACCACAGTGGAACTGTTGAATCTGTGGTCTGTGTTGCGATTTGTATGATTCCTTAATTAGAGAGGTTTCCTGTTGCCAGGCAACGGCGAAAAACGTGATACTCGTTGCTTCAGCGAGCGAGGCCTCTGTGCCGACAGTGTTGGGAATTCCTGATCAGCTTTGAAATTACACCAGCAACAGAGACGTGTGTTCTGAAATTGCTTTTAAAGAATTAAACCGATGTTGTGAATGTAATTATGTACAACACGGCTTGCTGCCAGATGCCGATATTCCTCCATCGCTGTGTCTCGACATCTAATGAAAGCAATAGAAACTTTCCACTGGACTACACATGGGACGGTTGTTGTTAGTGAGTTTCACCCGTGGTGTCTATATTTGAAATTGACACGGATTTGACTTTGACAATTCGCTACACAATCTTGAACTGTACAAATTGATATGTATTGTGTAACACGAACAGACATCACTGTTACTAAATCGGGTGTATTCGAGAATTTGTGCATTATGATTATTCATGCCTATTTGAAAAGATACCTGTATTGAAATCCGAGATGCATCTGTACCTTAATGGATACCTTGTACAGTCTGTTTGAAAGTGCAATTTATTACAAATATTCAAATTATTTAGAATATAACCACAAAGAGGAGGTTGTTTACATGTGTTCCATCACCCGTTGAAATATACAGTTTCAATTTCACAAATTAATTCGTCAACAAATTAATGCGAGTATCGGCTCTTATCTTGAAATGCCACATACAAAGAATGCATTTTGTGTTATTTCTGAAAATTTACCAAATTACCAAATTGTTCCATTTTCTATTTATATCATCTCGACTGTCGGGTAAAAGGACCATATCGTCAAATATGTATGACATACCATGTGAATATAGGAGGGAATATACGGTATGACATTTACATTCGTCATACCTCATTCAGCGTCGTAGTTGTGGCGAGAAAATACTTTTGGCTTGGGTTGTATATCGATTTATCATTAAAAGTATACGAGCCTTATTGCGTTGTTAAAATTACTTAACTGTTACGATATTTGCGCAATTTAGGGATAATTTAGAAAATATATATCTGAAATTGACATTTTTCTGTGAAGTAAAAGTTGAATATACTCTTTCTGTGAAAGGCTGAACATGCCTTGATTGTCTAACAAATAGTGCTCTCGAAACACATGGGTACAATGTGTGAAGAACATCTGTATAGTACCCCCGTCGTCGTATTGATGAAATATTGCATAAAGCGGCGTAAATCAATATTTAAAAGATCCAAATGTGATTGAACATGTTTCATGTTGTCAATTTCATGTAGATTTCACGACTGTGATGAACACGTGTAAACAAACAGTATGAAATTAACATCACCATTCCCCGGAACCCATTCCAGTGAAGGAATACCGCTAAAAAAGTTAAAGACCGCCGGTACTTTCATATCGCTATAGCTTATGGTGATGACAGGCGACGTCATCAGATGAATTGATGACAGAACTATACTGATATGAAAGACTGGTGGTCTTTCACTTCTTGTAAGTGGTGTCTGCGTAGGTTATAAACCGTTTTTAACGGCGGTTATTGTATATCATGTATATTGGTTGGGCACCAGTATTTAACTGCGGTATATTAACGACATTATTGACGATATATGATATTTATGTTGAGCAATGATGTGCTGTCGTTTGTGATTCATTTCAAACAGTGGCGTACTTTTCTGTAATTGATTTCTTTTGTAAGAAACCTGAAAATCATTTGCATGCTATGTTGTTTATGCTATTATCAGATTTGAAACTAGCGTTGATTTATCATGATTTCCTGGAAAAGATTCGATCTCTTCCGTGTTTCTAGCGATTGCCACGAAAGGTTTCGATCCACCTGTCAATCGCGTGTAATTGTTTTGATCGTCGTTTTCAACTGACCTATTTCACGCTGTGCCGACTGCTGTATATATCATATCTAGGTCATTAGGGCAACCAGTCTCTGTGAAATTTACATTTTGTGTGAAATTTGCATTTTGCAAATTTCACGGTAACACTTGATTACCTTGTTTGATTGGCTATTGCGATGGTCATATTTATACATCTCATACATAATTGTATATCATATATCATCTCTCTGATGGCCAGGACCTCAAGTGTATTGTGGTAATGATATATTCAATTTGATGCTCATGCTGTTGATCACTGGAGTGTCTGATCCCGATTATTTACAGACCGCCGCCGTATAGCTGGGATATTGCTGAGTGCAACAAAGACATAGTGTGCAGGTGTAAAGTGTGCGCTGGATGTATGTTAATGAGTGGAGGGCGTTGGGTTTTCTTTGACCTTTGTTAACGTTTTGCAGTATCATGTACCAGATATATACAGAAAGATACTGTGACATGTACTCGAACGTCATGAGACCAATCGTTGCAGAGTAGTCGCGGACACCCCCCCCCCCCCCAATACACACCCTATATCTACATCCACATCCTCACCTGCATGCCTACCTTCTACAACGGCAACAGTCCACATTCCCAACCTCAGCAGCGCTGCCCTACAGTGTAGAACAAACGCTGGCCTGTGTACCCCACAGCTACCCCGCCAGCAGCACCGTGTCCACACCAAACCCCACCCTTACACCCACCCGTTATACCGATCTACCCTCGTACCGACCCACTTCCGCCCATACTACACCACCATCCACATCCTTCACGTCCACATTCCAGGACAGTACGTTCCTTCATGTAGGATCTCACTAAACCCATGTCCACATTCGATCCTTCACTTCCAGACTAACGACTGCTAAACATGTCCCTCCGCTCATTGACATGTTGAATGTCTCACGAACCACTTTTAGATACGTTTTCATTCTACCTAATTTTGTGTGTTTAAAAAAACTGAAGGTCCGTTTGCAGAATTTACACGGACATAAAATTTGAGAGTTCGATATAGTCTGGTAAATCGTGATAAATCAACACAGTCGCTCTGCTCATTATCATATTTTCTCTCGATATTCTCGCCATTGTGACGTCATCACCCAGCATTTGTTTTTGCCAATGTTGCATTGAATATTTTGATATAAATCATTCTAAAAAATCCGTATTTTATGTTGTTTGTATCAAGTTGGACAAGATCCTGTGTTGATAAAGCCTTCGGTTCTGATCTGGTTCTGCCTGAGATCCGCTCAGATGGGCCCGAGACGCGCCTGTGGTGACAGTTGCTTCTGCTCATGTCTGACTGAGTATGGTTTTACGCCGTAACTATGTTCCAGTAATATTACGGCGGGGGCACACTGTACCAATGTGAGGAATTACAACCAGGTCTTCGGCGTGACGAGCGAGACTTGAACCATAAGGCTACGACACCGCCCTTCTACACATGATGTTTTTAGGCACTCGTATATACTCATGGAAAGTAATAAGGGAACGGATGTAATGGTGTAAATTGTCCCAAGGAGACACAGTTATTTGATCATGAAGTTATCATTTCTCCCCGTGGCTCCCACGCCTTGACAACAGTTAGGCACACCGTATATAATTCAGTTACAACAAATACAGGATTACCGTCCTGACAAAAAACAAACTGTTTTACAAAGTGACATACTCGAATTGTAAATTTCAGAAAGCGAAATCGATTTTCAAATGACTAATCTCATGTCTTGTAATTAAAGTATAATTATGTAAAGTTTCATTGTAATAATTGATTTGAATATACAAATACAGCATAATGTTACCAATAATTAGTTTGATTTACTTTCATTATTTCCTCTGCTACTTTGCTCTATGTATGACCTTGACCTTGTAACTTGACCTTCCATGGAAAATACACCTTCCTTGACCAGTGTTCCTATAATTTTCTAAATATGAGATCAAAGTCATCGGCATATTTTTCTGAAATTAAATGCATTAAAGCTGGAGATATATAATGACCTATAGAGCGGTGCTCAATTTTCCCTAGGCAGATAATTTGATGACATCTGAAGAGAACAGTATTTTTACCCGTTCTCTTATTTCTTATTATGAGTATATATCTAGTTTCTGTGCCGATATATTGATGAGTCAGCGAACAAACATTCAGCTTTCTTCCATGCCCAAGACGAAAGGATTATTGGCGAAATATCATCTCTCTTTACGTCCATTAAGAATATCATAACCGTTTTATTTTTTGTGAAATATTTTACAATGTAAATTAGAGATGAGAGGAAGAAACCATTTTTTGAGTATATAATACTTTGGCTGAGGCTACTTATGTCCGGATTATATATTTTACAAGGATCACTGATTATCACAAAGTGTATAGTATACCACTAAGACGTTAAGGACATGCGATGTCTCATGACATGACATTAAATATAGTCAGTGAGTATGGTTTTACGCCGCTTTTAGCAATATTCCAGCAACATCACTGCGGGGGACACCAGAGATGGGCTTCACTCATTGTACCCATGTGGGGAATCACCCTGGCCTTCGGCGTGACGAGAGAACGCTTTTACTCGATTGACATGGTTAAGTGCGTGTCTTTGTACTCAGACCGCGTGGTTCGTTGCTCATTATATATTAAATGTACTCGTTACAATGTACTCATGCCGACTGTGACGCTACGTAACAAACAAATTAACACCCACGTGACATCAGCGCTAGAATAGAACCCTTGTAATCCGGACTGGTAGAGTCATGACTGTTGTGGACGATGTATTCCTTGTAGTATATGGAAGAAATCAATAATTATTCCAAATATACCAATTTAGCATTAAGTAGGTGTCTTTGCCGGAAAGATATGCTAGCACTATCAACAGCTCGTGCACTTATCCTTTCGTCCTTGCCGTGATATTGCTGGAATATTGCTAAAAGCGGCGTAAAACTAAACTCACTCACTCACTTATCCTTACATCACACATTTAGCCACTCAGATGAAGCGTTAAACGTATAGATACAGCACCATGAGCTATCACGTGGCGAACGAAATTTAGCGCGTAATAAATGCAGGTCCATGTCTCATTATACTGGCCTGTAAACAGGGGCTTACTGTTAGAAGATTTATCAGCTTCACTTACTTACATACTTAACATGTCAAATATAATGCTTATCTAATTTTTATGTGAAGAACATTTATAAATATGTGATAAGATAGTACAAGATAAAGATGGGGTCGTGTATCATAAACCATGATAAGATAATAGATTTATATGATGAAAATAAAATAAGAGGTAATTTATATGATTATCAGGAAATGGGCTTTCTTGGCTGTCAACCTCTGTACAGCTAAGCTCAGATCCAAAACAGTATTAAATTCGAATCACTTATCCTTGATAAGATTAATCACATAAATTTATATAAAGATTAAAAGGACACATTCAAATAAACAGACTGAAAGATAGACGAGACTACTTCATCATGCTGGTCGAAGTATGTGCTTGTAAGTAAGTAAATATGTGCCTGAGAACTGAAGATCGGTGCCAATGATATGTATGTGCTCGAGAACTGAAAGTGCCTATATGATGGGTATGTGCTTGAGAACTGAAGACGTGTGCCCACAATAAGTATGTGCTTGAGGTCTGTGGACTGGTATCCACAATAAGTATGTGCTTGAGATTTGTAGACTGGTACCTGCAATAAGTATGTGCTTGATGACTGTAGACCAGCACCTACAATGAGTATGTGCTTGAAGTCTGTATACCAGTACCTACAATGAGTATATGACAGAATGGGAGGGAGTTATGTTATAAGTGGCTGAGTTTATGTCAGTCTGTCACTCTAAAATATCTGCACAATTAACTGTTTACTGATTCATTGTATATTCAACTTGACACTTTGTTGTAACATGTAACAATCTTCATATTTTTGGAGGAAATAAAGATAATCAATCATACATACATACATACATACATACATACATACATACATACATACATACATACATACATACATACATACATACATACATACATACATACATACATACATACATACATACATACATACATACATACATACATACATACATACATACATACATACATACATACATGACATTTCACTATCGTTTCATGCTCATCAGCATCGTAATCACCATCTTGTTTATGACGATTTCCATCAGTAGCAAAAACGTCTTCACAATCACAATAATCTTCATTTTCATCATCACTTTCATCTGTGTCATCACTACATATTGTGTTGACCGGGAAGCATTACAGAAACACAACAAAGGAAGCTCTAGGACATCAAACGTTTCCTGCATCCGTTTTTCCTCGTTCAAATACCAGATACGTGCGTGTTGGAACCTAAGGAGAATGCATTTCTCACAACCCATTACACCCGCTCATTTTACATTTGATATTCACAGACACAGCAATTAATTCCATTCGTACAATATAATCATAAACTAATAAAAACGCCAGCTGTAATTTTCCCGCAGCAACGGCGGCGTGATCACGACGACGTCGACAATTATGCAACAACCCTCACGCACAGCTGCCATTAGTGATGCTACATCGGCGTCAACACAACCACCGTGTTCTCGTGGATGTAGTTGTTGTACATAACGCTTCACATTACACAATATTCCAGCTGACATGGCTGACGCATGGACGGAAACATGCCCTAAATCATCTCCAGCGGTTAACTGGTGGAAGATATGTAATTACTGTACTGAATAATATCAGTAATCGACTCGAGGTTGTTCAAGCATTTCATCAAGCATGACGACGTCTTAAAGAGATTTTTCTTAGCGTGCCAAGATCCTTACGCCATGTTTGTTTTATGGGCCCGCTGGTTTAAATGGCATCCCCTCACGATAATCTGTCAGGTCGTTATCAGACAAATATATACTCAGCGGAAACGGTTTAACATAAACACTCTTCCCCGGGTTTTATTTGGTTTTAATTGATGAAGTATTTACATTTAAATTGTTTGGATATCTGCATCTGTCCTGTCAACATCGATGCTACAACTACGACAGCGGTCGCTGTAATGAGTTAATGAATGTTGCTTTACGGCGCGGGCAGCCATATTGTCACGTGACTGAGTATGGTTTTACGCCGCTTTTGGCACCATTCCAGCAATATTACGGCGGACACCAGAAAACAGCTTCACACGTTTTACCGTTGTTGGGAATCGAACAAGGTGTGATGAGCTGACGCTTTAACCACGAGGCCACCCAACCACATTATGGTGATGATTACGCTTGTAGCCGAAATACTGGAAACCAGCAAATTCCACACATTCATGAAGTCGGATTGTTGAAAGAATCCCTTTCATCTTAAGGCCAAATATCATCACAAACATTAAAATGTATCCTTGCTCTGCCCCTGTCACCATGGAGAGGCACCTTTGTTACAATTCCATATTGATTCGTAGCTTTAACATAATATTTCTAGCCATCTGAGTGAATGTGGTTTGACGCCGCTTTTAGCAACATTCCGGCAAGGGCTTAAACCATTGGGCTACACCGCCGCACCCACCAACACCCCCACACCCACCAACACCCCCACACCCACCTATCCCACACCCACCAACACCCCCACACCCACCTACCCCACAAACCCAATCCATTATTTCACAAACATCACAAAACCAACTCGAGCTAAACGGGTCATTGTCGACACAATCATGTGAGGTGTGACCTCATCACAATGTTGTACTCAGAGAAACAACACTTCGCATTTGAAATACACCTTTTATGAGTCATTGAAGTGCTTCGTTGGTTTGCATCGAAAAACTATCAAAGAGCATGTTAGTTCTGAGGTTTGTGGAGCGGGTGTATCATTATCACTTTGAAAGTACGTCAGAATAACCTCCAAGGGAAGCCCTAAGTTATTGGTGTGTGCGTGTGCGTGTGTGTGCGTGTGCGTGTGCGTGGTGCGTGCGCGTGTGTGTGTGTGTGTGTGTGTGTGTGTGTGTGTGTGTGTGTGTGTGTACGTGTGTGTGTGTACGTGCATGCGTGCGTGATAGAGGGAGTGGGAAAAGGAGTGAGGTTGAAAGAGATTGAGTTCGAGAGGGATAGAGAGTGTGTGTGTGAGAGAGAGAGAGAGAGGGGGCGGAGAGTGTGTATGCGTTTGTGTGCGTCTGTATATCTGCGCGCGGGTGTTGTTTAACGCCATTCTCAGCAACGTGCCAGCTGTATGTCGTGGCCTGTACACAGTCAAGTCTGGACCAGACAATCAAGTGACGGATATTACGAACAAAGATCAACGAGGCCACGCCATCAACCAAATCTCCGAGCCTTAACGCCCGTTCCACATCGCCTCTTAGGACACGGAGCCCTTCGCACATTTGTTGATTGAGATAATAAGTGGCATCAGTATGTCTGAAATAAATTTTCACAATCATGCGAGATTGTTGACGTCCCAGCTCTTGGCATTTTGAAGTCTATAATTATCTTCAAATGCAGAACGGCATCGGGGCGCCCGGATCGATATACATGTGGCGGGAACATTTATAACATGGTCAAAATGATGCACAATGAATTTTATAACAAAGGTCTCACCCAAACATCAATCCACAAATAGGTATTATGGAATGCCAGGAGGGCCTTTTTCGTGTTGTCGCTCTTACAAAAATAAGAAAAGAGCGTCCATATTAACCAAAGCGCGCCAGTGCGCCATTTTGCCCTGGACACTGTGTTGTCACACTGCCTGCCACCCTTTAGTGAAGTTAAAAACATTATCAAAACGTGACAATGAACAGAGTCTTTTCTAGGATTCCAAAACCCTCAAATCAAACCTATTCTGGTGGTTATTTATCAACATTTGTCAAATTCAAATAAAAACTTATTAATGCCTCACACAAATCTAGTTCAGCCATATAACCTAGCCTTGTTTGTAATTTACAAGTAGAACATACACCTACCCAGTACTTCTACAGTTAATCCTGTGTCTATGACCCAGCAATAACCCATTGTCCAGGACGGAATGAACCCATTGTCCTATGTCTCGGGGAGGGTGTTCCGATTCTTGAAAGCACACCTGAGTTTATTGCCGCTAGTTTAGCGGCGACTGAAAGAGACAACCGCAGGGGGGCCATTAGACTGGTGTCGAATTCGGCCTAGCTTTTCCCCATAACTCTGCTGTCGACACAATGTTGATCCACTGTAGATCAATCTGTAGGAGATAGTTCACGAAAGAATAACACTGAGCCGTGGGATTTTGGAGTCCGAGGAGAAGGATTGAGCTGACATACAGTCTGAGCTGTGAGAAGGATTGAGCTGACATACAGTCTGAGCTGTGATAATCAACTATGGGGAGTGGGTTACGTTACTGGTCTGGAGACCATTACTCGAACCATATCAGACACGGGGATGCAGTGATGGAGCTAGACTAACCTGGCAACAAACAAGCCCATTTATATTGAAAAGGAGCCCTAGGGAGAAGTTCAGACTGAACCTGAGGAAATCCATTACTCGAACCATATCAGACACGGGGATGCAGGGATGGAGCTTACACTTGATCCCAGTGGTCGTTGTGATTTTGTAACATCCATCTGTCTATTTATCCATCCATCCCTCCATCAAACAACCTATCCATCCATTTGTCTATCTGTCCACCCATCAATCCATTAGTCCATTCATTCATCCATCCATCTTCCCTACCACCATTCCATCCGTCCGTCCATCCACCCCCTCTTCTATCCACCCCTCCACCAGGTCATCCATCCATCCATCCATCCATCCATCCACCAACCCATCCACCAACCCATCCATCAATTCATCCATCCATCCATTCATTCATTCATTCACTGACCCGTGAAGATCCGGGGTAGAATAGGTCTTCAGCAACCCATGCTTGCCACAAAAGGCGACTATGCTTGTCGTAAGAGGCGACTAACGGGATCGGGTGGTCAGGCTCGCTGACTAGGTTGACACATGTCATCGGTTCCCAATTGCGCAGATCGATGCTCATGCTGTTGATCATTGGCTTGTCTGGTCCAGACTCGCTTATTTACAGACCGCCGCCATAAAGCTGGAATATTGCTGAGTGCGGCGTAAAACTCAACTCACTCACTCACTCCCCATTCATTCACTCATCCATCCATCCTCCCACCCACCAGTCCATCCGTCCATGCATCCATCCCTCTATCCATCCGTCCATTCATGCATCCACCCACCCATCCATCCACCTACCCACCAATCCATACACACGTCCGTCCGCCCATCCACCCTCTCTATCCACCCCTCCGCCAGGCCATCCATCCATCCACCAACCCATCCATCCATCATCAGCCAAAAGTAATTTCTTGCCATGCATCAGCCATCCATAAGCCATCCATCCATAAGCCATCCATCCATCAGCCATTTATCCATCAGCCATGCATCAGCCAGCCATCAGCCAGCCATCCATCAGCCATCCTTCCATCTTCAGCCACGTAGTTCTTTCTGTCTCACTTCCCATTCCTAAGCCTGGGGATGACAATGTTTGACATGGCGGTACACATCTTGTGGTCATTAAACGTTCAGTTATATAGGAAACACACGTCAAGGCCAGGAGGTAACCAGTCTAGATTATCCACCGAAAATGTTGTTGCATGAAGCAAATTAGTGGATATCACTGAAATTAGTTATGACACCCGGTGTTCGGGAAAAGGGAATGCATGTCCTGTACAACTGGTAGCACTGTTTTCTTGCACCAGGAGCTGATATTTCGGGTAGTGAGTGCATGAGGTTTTGCGCCTCTTTTTGCAACATTCCAGCAATATCACGGCGGGGGACACCGGACATGGGTTTCACGTGCTCATATTTCATAATAGACTCAGGTTATCTAACTATCATAAATGACCTTGTTTCAGTCTCACGACTGTTTGGTGTTGTTTGGGATCTTAAATAATAGCAACAAAATCTTTTCCGCAATCACAGGAAACCTCTGCTTCAATGTTTAGTGTTCTGTTATGAGTATATCATAATCACGTGTTAATGAATCAGTGTACAAATAGTAAAAATATCAGACGTTTGCGAGTTGGTGATGAAGTCACAAATACGCTCAAAGGCAAGTCAATTATTCGTCTAAAAACGGAAGAACGCAAAATAGGGAATTGCTTTCTATAGTTTTTTTTGTTTTTTTTTATCACAGATGAGTCACGCGTGGTACTGGTTAGACAAAATGAACAGACTGGTTATTCAATTATATTGCGCTTCACACTTTTTATAACCGGCGAAACCCGGATACAAGTTTGTTTACCTTCATGTTCCAACGACGACATTACCACACGAAAACTGACGATGTTTGCCGAGTGAAAAAACATGGCTGAAATGAACATTGTGTTATATATTGACCAGCTTGACGCCTCGGCGAGACGTCGCCACGCTTCCCAGGGTGGTCTTAGAGACCGTAAGAGTTTGGTAAGATCTTTGAGAGGCTGCTATAAGCCAGCCAGACTAATTCCCCTCACGGTATGGGGGATGATACCCAGTCAAGTGGAATCTACGCGGGGCGGGCCACTAGAAACGCTTCAAGTAGGTTCAAGTACCGAGGTTATTTCGACTGGGCTTTCTTATTAAAGACGCTACTTAACTAAATGCGCATACGCAATATGCCTTGGTGATGATCTGTAGCAGCAGAATGAAAGCTGTTTGTGAATTTATATCTCCTGAATACATTATGTTCGTAATTATATATCGCAAGGATATATATTTTAGTGTATATATAACGAGAACATAAATATTATTATTGTTATAAATAACAAGATATCCATGTTGTTCATTGTTGCATATCTTACATGGATATATACTGCTATATCAAAGAATTTACTGACAGCGGTTAGTTCTCAACCAAATGATCCTGGCGAGCTCTGGCAATTAGACTTATCTCGGAGAATGAACGAAAGTGGAGAGGTAGACTAGCACAGAGAACAGATCTCTCACTATACAGTTCATACAGACTTACAAATACACGTTCTTCATAATATAATGCATCTCTGTGTACATGTACATCCCCTGCAACTTAAAATCGGATGACGACCTGGGGTGTGAAACGAATGTAGCCACTGCAATCGAAAGATCTATGGCTCTGATTGATATATCATTTTGCTCTTTGAATATTTATGGTTTAAACACATTTTATTCATATAAATAATGAACAGGACTGACAAACAAGCCAAATGCTTATCTTAATGTCGCTCCAGTACAACAACATTGGTTGACGTATCCACAGAAACACAAAGAATAATTAACTGACATTAAATTTGGTCAAATGAAATGAATTAATTTACAGTAGGTTTACAATTATTATTTTTGATTCAATGGTTGTGCCTATTCTTTGTTATGGCTCTGAAATCTGGGGAACATGTCACTCCAAAATAATAGAGGCTGTGCAAATTAAATTTTGTAAACAATACTTAAGGGTGAAACAAACTACCTTAAATGGTATGGTTCTTGGCGAGTGTGGCAAACTCCCATTACAGCATTTGTACATGTCAAGAGTGATCACATTCTGGTGTAGAAAATAGACTCCCACATCAATGTTATGTAATGTTAAGATCACTAGATAGCTTAGACTATAATACCCGGGTAAAACAGGTTAGGCACATCCTGTTTTAATATGGATTTGGTTATGCTTGGCTAAGCCAAGAAATTGGAACTGTGGAATAGTTTGTGTATCTATTCAAGCTAAGGCTAGGTGATAACTTAAAACAGTCTTGGTTCTCATCAACTAGTGAATCTCCTAAATGTAGATTTTACAAGGTGTTCAAAACTTTGTTAAATGTTGAAAGATATTTGTGTTGTGATATCCCTATGCATTTAAGAATTGCTATATCAATGTTTACATGCAGTAATTTTAATACGGCTGTTGAATGTGGCAGGTATAATGGAATTGAATATAACCAAAGGCTATGTCCTTATTGTAGAGCCAGTCACCAGCATTATATTGAAAATGAATATCATGTACTATACTCATGCCAATAACGGTTGTCACAGATTCTAGTACTTTTGTTGGGTTGAGTCCCATCCGGGATTTGAACCCACACCCTCAGAGTCAGGCACCTAATCGCCAGCACACAAAGTCAGCCGCCTAACCCGCTCAGTAACCGCGGCTTCCACAGAATTTCAAAATTTGTATCATATGAAACTTTAATACCTGGGGTGTGTGAGATGTTATCTGTGAAAGATTTAGAGTGAGTGAGTGAGTTTAGTTTTACGCCGCACTCAGCAATATTCCAGCTATTTGGCGGCGGTCTGTAAATAATCGAGTTTGGACTAGACAATCCAGTGATCAACAGCATGAGCATCGATCTGCGCAATTGGGAACCGATGACATGTGTCAACCAAACCAGTGAGCCTGACCACCCGATCCCGTTAGTCGCCTCTAACGACAAGCATGGGTTACTGAAGATTCATTCTAACCCGGATCTTCACGGGTCGTGAAAGATTTAGAAAATTGTATTTATTTAATGTCATCTGGAAAAAGGTTCCAAAGGTCTCGACTTCTTGGTAAGAATACTTATCCTACAGAAATCATGCCTTGTCTGTCTGACTGATAGAACTAATGGTGATGCATATGTAAATGGATATACTTGAAAACTATGATATACTGGTAGTGTTTCCCGGCGCCGATATTCATGACTTAATTAACGAAATTGATTAAAATACATGAGAATACATCGCTTCATAGGGAACCTGTAATGTATATCGGCCAGATACATACTCCCACCTCTCACAAATTGTACACTGTAAAGTGCTCCTGTGTTAAAGAGCTGTATACCACATGTACAGACCCTGGAACAAATATACCCAACACAACCCATGAAAATCTGGAATATGTGACAAGTCTAGATTTCCACAGTTCTGAAAATGAAGATAGTCTTTGGGCCCCTTTTGTTATATTTTGAGGATATAATTTGGAAACTATTTTTTCTGAAAAAATATGTTCAGTTTAGAGAATCAAGGGCAGTCTAATCTCTTCCCTTTATTATTTATAGTAGAGTAATGTAAAATAATGTATTGTAAACAATGTACTTGCCTCTGTATGATCTTCGGATTAATTCATTCATTAATTCATTAATTTCATGCATTCATTCAGCCAGCCAGTCAGAGAGACAGTCTATCATTCATTCATTCATTCATTCAATCAATCAGTCTATCAGTCTATCAGTCAGTCTATCAGTCAGTTCATCGTTGATTCATTCATTCATTCATGTGTTGTTTATTGTGTGTCCCAAGGGCACGAGATTTGTTTCTGATCAAAGTAAGTTCGGTGTTGTTTTGTTTTAAACATATTTTATTCATTCAAGAAAAGGATTGGGCACAAGTTATCCAACTTAGAAAAGCCCTCTCCAGATAATTACACAATTCATCTTACAACAAAGTACACAAGTGACAGACATAGGCTAGGATATGTACAACAGATGTTAACTGAGAAAGCGTTTTGTTTGAGAGATATAGATATGTACACATTTGAAAACATTCTGGTTGTCAATGATTTAGAGACCTGCATTGCTTTGTAAGATAAGAATAATATCAACCAGTGTTCTATTTTTGACAATATGTTCTAAAGATTTTAACAGTTTATGTCTTTGAATAGTAAACAAAGGACATTCAAGGAAGTAATGAAAAACATTCTCACATCTATGGCCACATTGACATGATGCGTCATTTTTGGACATTTATTCTATATAAATCATAATTAAGTGTACTCGTCATATATCTTAATCTAGTGTGCATAACATTGAACTTCCTTATTCCATATGAATAATATATAGGTGCACATTTTTCCTTCACGTGGATATAAGATTTAAACGTGGCAACAGAGTTGCAATTTCTAATAGCTAAGGGAATATTATTCCACACTTTAACTGTTGATGGAATAAAAGATGACGTTGAGTACCTCAGTCTTGTATATGGTTGACTTAAGTTATTTGAGTTTCTTAACTCATAACTTGTCTGGTTGCTAACTACAGGTGGGAGTAAATCTTGAAGAAAAACTGGTGTCAGGCATTTTTTAATTTTATAAAATAATGTTAATTTGCGTCTTCTCCTTCTCTCAGAAAGTAAATCCCATCCCGTTTCATAATACAATGAACTGGAAGATGCACATCTTGGAAGACCAGTAACTATGCGCGCTGCTTCAAGTTGAAGTTTTTCTAATCTATTAGCTTGTTCGGTGTTGTAAGATGATATATCAGGACCTGTAACTGTGTCTCGGAAGGAAAGGGATTTATAATATCTACTATGAAACATTAAGCCATTAATTAGTATCATAGTTTCCCCAGCCGGGGTGACATACTGTGGCCATACTTCTTCACGAGTATCTAATTTGACGCATGGTAAATGTGCTGTCATGGCGTCCCATTCAAGATAACGTTTGTCTGGATGAGTAATGTACTTCAAGGATAATTACCTGTATCTGTGACATGTATATGTCAAGCATCATACAATTGCCATTACATATCTAGATACTTATCTCCGGTGTCACTCACGGCCTCCTTGTATTGTTAATTTATAACCATTTGACGGAGCTGCGCAATGATGTCAGTTATAATGAATCATTGCTGGTTATCTTAACGACGTAATCCGTGTCACGTGGCCTTGGCTGTATCAGGCTTAATCCAGACGTAACAAGGTCTAACTGTAAACTAGCGCTTAGTCCCTGTATATATATAATTTTGACAGTAACAAATAATCCCACTGAAATTGAGTGAGTTTAGTTTTACGCCGCACTCAGCAATATTCCAGCTATATGGCGGCAGTGTGTAAATAATCGAGTTTGGACCAGAAAATCCAGTGATCAACAACATGAGCATCACGGGTCCATTTAAATTGAAAGGGAGCCCGAGTCAGATGGGAAATTCAGAACCTGAGGGAATCTAGACTTCCTTCATTCAGGGCTTTAGTAGTGCAGGGGGATCTAGGCAGAAGGAGAAATAATGTGGTTCAGGGACTGTGAGAAAGGCTAGTCTAGCTGGGGCTTGGCAAGGTGCATGAGCACCAATGCAACAACAATCACATTCTGCTGACCTGGCACATTGTGCTTCTTGCAGTTGTCTACCTGAGATGTATTCGGGCGATCTCGCAAAGGGTTAGCGCACCGAGTCAAAGATCTCATTGTAGACTGTTTGTATTCCATTAAGTGTAAATGCGTGTGAAACATATTAGTAGGAAATTTAGCTTACATACACGCACACATATAAACACACACATACACGTACAAACAGGCATACACGCACATGTACAGCAAGGCAGCGCGCACGCACAAAGAGCGTAGATGCACCAACTTGCACGCACACTTATATTTACACACACACACGTCCCACCCCACACCCGTGCATACCAACAAGCACCGACGCACATACACATGAACATGCAACCACACGCATGCACACTTAAATCTTCTCTCTCACACACACACACACACACACACGCACGCATACAAACAATCACAGACGCACACACACGAACCACTTTCACGGAGGCAAGTTTGTACCTACTGACATCGTTAAGTAGAACCTATTACCATTTTCAGCAGAGAGAGGTAAAGAAATCAAGTAAGATGTCAATCTTATGAGGTCATCAGGCTAGAGCATGTTGGAATGTCTAACGAGCTTCTAACACACACCAACGGCTGCCGTGACGGCGTTCAACTCCATACACAACAACCAGTTTTTAGAAGACCACATCACCGCTATTCGGCATCCCCAAGTAGGCATCTTCCTCAACGTGCCCGCGGCCGGAACATCTTCAAACAACATCAAGCACTCCAACTTTTACCTCCAAGCAAATCACATATATCTGGCAGAATAAACCGAAACTGCGTAACCGTAACAGCGTTAAACTCCATCTGCTACCACTACAACGGGTTTTTTTTAAATTTTGAAGTAAAGTACAGATTTTCCATAGTGGCTCTTGACGCGGGCTACCCTCCGCTTGACTGTACATCCATAGCCGCAGGTGGAATCTGCATTAGAATGAACTCGCCTGCAGTGCATGGAGCTCGGATGACTCATGCACTGTCATGAGCTCTACATGCAGTGTGCAGTGTGAGGCAGCCTACATCATACGTTTGTGAAAAAACCCAAAAGGTTGCAGAGCCGCATGGCGATTTGTCATCTGTGGAAGAGAAAGTAATTAAGCCACAGTTTCTTTTTGATTTATGGAGTTGTGTTCTGTTGTCTGCGAGGTGGAGGTATATATAGCACGTGTTCGGCAAGGAAGCATCAGACAATGAAGTAACGGTATCGCTTGAAGGTCTTCGTCGACGAGCAAGTAGAAATGGAATTGATCATTTTAAGTGAGTGAGTGAATGTTATTAACTGCCGCATTTAATGATATTGCGGTTGTCGCGACCTCCTGTACATACACTAGCCATCTGAGGATTACAGTGGTTGAGAGCATGAGCATTGGTACGTCACGGTACGTCATCACTTGAGGTATTATTTATTGAACGTTTTGCTGTACTTAAAAGAGCAGAATTACTGTATTCAGATATACGTCAATATATAGTTTTAGTTGCATGATTTGTTTGTTGTTTACCGCCGCACTCAGCAATATTCCAGCTATATAGCGGCAGTCTGTAAATAATCGAGTCAGGACCAGACAATCCAGTGATCAACAGCATCAACATTAATCTATGCAATTAGGATACGATGACGTGTGTCAACCAAGTCAGCGAGCCTGACCACCCGATCCCGTTAGTCGCCTCTTACGACAAGCATTGGCTGCTGGAGACCCAGATCTTTATGGGTAATTGGTTTCAGGGGTATCAGTAAATGCGTTATGGTATCACTGGATATTCTGATCCATCACCTGCCTGTCTGGTTTCTGCTGTGTGGTGTAAGGTAACAAACCTACTCTTTCAGTTGTAATTATTTGAGGGGTGGGCGCATCCGGTATGCCGTACATACCCAACATATTCACACATTTTCATCCATCTATTTGTAACTTACACCGTTGCTTTGCCTTTTACAATGGAATCTGTCTTTTTCGAATAATCGAAACTTGTTATTATCTGACGATGAGCTTGTTTTCTTTCGCCTCATGACTAACGCCGCAGTTGAAGATGAAGCCTTGTCCGCTTGGCAGGACCAGAGACCATATATCTGTTATATGGTCCCTTGCAGGACCAGAGACCATATATCTATTATATGGTCCCTTCCAGGACCAGAGACCATATATCTATTATATGGTCCCTGGCAGGACCAGAGACCCTGGCAGGACCAGAGACCATATATCTATTATATGGTCCCTGGCAGGACCAGAGACCATATATCTATTATATGGTCCCTTGCAGGACCAGAGACCATATATCTATTATATGGTCCCTGGACCAGAGACCATATATCTATTATATGGTCCCTTGCAGGACCAGAGACCATATATCTATTATATGGTCCCTGGCAGGACCAGAGATCATATATCTGTTATATGGTCCCTTGCAGGACCAGAGACCATATATCTATTATATGGTCCCTGTCAGGACCAGAGACCATATATCTATTATATGATCCCTTGCAGGACCAGAGACCATATATCTATTATATGGTCCCTGGCAGGACGTACCAGACACACGCATATTGCTGCACAAGGATATTATTTTCATTATCTGCAATCATCACCCCAAATGGCAAAGTTATGTCTGTTTCCTCCATAGGTAATTAACATAGACATTGGTTACAACCTGTACGTGGAATCTGGGACCAGAAATCGTGAGACGTCCACTGATGCCATTGAAGTGTCTGCAGCAGTTGGTCCGACTATCTGCAAGGCTTTGTCCGCAGTACTTCCGGTCACTGGATGGACGAGAGGGTGCAAGTCGAGGTCGAGGGATGATCGATGCACTCCATCTGCTCTCCACATCATGGTGTGCCAGAAAGTATTCACTCACTGGTCAGTGTACTGGAGGTCAAGGGGTGTCATTCAAGCATTCCCGTGTGGCCAAAATGCATCTGCCTTTATAAGAAGGGATATGAATGAGGTTCGGTTGAATTTGTTTCAATCAATAATGAAACATAGACCATAATCCGCTATCATATAAACAATCCGCTATCATATAAACAATCCGCTATCATATATACAATCCGCTATCATATATACAATCCGCTATCATATAAACAATCCGCTATCATATATACAATCCGCTATCATATATACAATCCGCTATCATATATATCGCTATCATATATACAATCCGCTATCATATATACAATCCGCTATCATATATACAATCCGCTATCATATAAACAATCCGCTATCATATATACAATCCGCTATCATATATACAATCCGCTATCATATAAACAATCCGCTATCATATATACAATCCGCTATCATATATACAATCCGCTATCATATATACAATCCGCTATCATATAAACAATCCGCTATCATATAAACAATCCGCTATCATATATACAATCCGCTATCATATAAACAATCCGCTATCATACAATCTGCTATCATATATACAATATACTGGCATATATACAATCTGCTGGCATATATACAATCTGCTATCATTTATACAATTTACTGTCATATATACAGTCTGCTATCATATATACAATCTACTGCCATATATACAATCTGCTATCATATATACAATCTGCTATCATATATACAATCTACTGGCATATATACAATTTGCTGTCATATATACAATCTACTGTCATATATACAATCTGCTCTCATCTATACAATCTGCTATCATATATACAATCTGCTGTCATATATGCAATCTACTATCATATATACAATCTACTGGCATATATACAATCTGCTGTCATATATACAATCTGCTATCATATATACGATCTGCTGTCATATATACAATCTTCTATCATATATACAACCTGCTGTCATATATACAATCTGCTGGCATATATACAACTTCAAACAAATCTAGACTGACTGACTGAGTTTAGTTTTACGCCGTCGCTTTTAGCAATATTTCAGCAACATCGCGGCGGGGGACACCTGAAATGGGCTTCACACATTGTACCCATGTGGGCATTCGAACCCGGGTCTTCGGCGTGACGAGCCAACGCTTTAACCACTAGGCTACCCCACCGCCCCAACAAATGTAGAAGATCTCTAGATTGCCCTTGGTCATTATACACGTTTGTATTAGCATATGTATTGTTACTCTGACTTATTATATATCTGGTTTATGTAGTTTATGGAATATTGTCACTGCTTCTAGTGAGTGAGTATCAAGTGAGTGAGTGACGACTACAACCGCCCAGAAGACACTACAACCGCCGAGATGGCACTACAACCGCATGAATGACAGTACAACCGTCCAGAAGACACTACAACCGCCCAGAAGACACTACAACCGCCGAGATGACACTACAACCGCCGAGATGACACTACAACCGCAGGAATGACACTACAACCGTCCAGAAGACACTACAACCGTCCAGAAGACACTACAACCGCCGAGATGACACTACACCCGCAGGAATGACAGTACAACCGTCCAGAAGACACTACAACCGCCCAGATGACACTACCACTGCCAAGATGACACTACCACTGCCAAGATAACACTACAACCGCTGAGATGACACTACAACCGCCGAGATGACACTACAACCGCCGAGATGACACTACAACCGCTACCAGGACACTACCACCGCCGAGATAACACTACAACCGCCAAGAAGACATTACAACCGCCCAGATGACAGTACAACCGCCACGATGACACTGCAACCGCCGAGATAACACTACAACCGCCCAGAAGGCACTACAACCGCCCAGATGACAGTACAACCGCCCAGGTGACAGTACAACCGCCACGATGACACTACAACTGTCCAGAAGACACTACAACCGCCGAGATGACACTACAACCGCATGAATGACAGTACAACCGTCCAGAAGACACTACAACTGCCCAGAAGACACTACAACCGCCGAGATAACACTACAACTGCCCAGAAGACACTACAACCGCCGAGATAACACTACAACTGCCCAGAAGACACTACAAC
Source organism: Haliotis rubra (assembly GCF_003918875.1). Classification (NCBI taxonomy): domain Eukaryota; kingdom Metazoa; phylum Mollusca; class Gastropoda; order Lepetellida; family Haliotidae; genus Haliotis; species Haliotis rubra. Next base: position 298,778 of record NW_025767347.1, on the reverse strand, counting down.
CGCCCAACACCACACAATCAATACATTACAATCAGGCCACCTCTGTCAGCCCATTATCAATAAAGAAGATAATGACTGCTAAGTTTATTTGTCCCTACGCAATGGCCACGCAGTCCCTTGCCAACTGATGTTGCGCTTCAGTTCTTCTACTCCAGCGGCCCTGCATTATTGATAAAGAGCATGTGTTTGTTATACCTCGGAACCTTTGCACCATTTGTGGTTTAAATGTCAAATGGAAAAGAGAGACCTGTGGCAAAAGATTCAGTGATGCTGAAACAATACCATGTCCTAATATGACACTGCGGCCGACTCTCAAGCGATTCTGGAGGTGACACAGGGCTGTGTTGCACTCATGGTCGAATGCTCCACTCCCTAATGCGTGGCTTTTGCCGTTGTTTACCCCGAACTATGTTTTAATGAGTGAGTGAGTTAAGATTTGAAGTCACATTGGCAATATTTCAGCCATATCGTGACTAAATCAAGTTATAAATATATAAACAATTAAAGGTAAATTATAAAATTCTGTCAACGAAGGACAGTAAAACAACTAGATTATCACAGATATCAATATAAAACTAGTAATTAAATCTAAAATATGTTAACTATATATGACAATACAATATAAAAACAGGTTATAGATTGACAACGACTGAAGGTAGATCACCAAACTAGGGACCATGGGGACTTACAGTACATTTGCTTCCTGCATGGACCCTAGCTGGATTTACACCATCCCTTCAGCTGTTAGCTATTAATATAATCTAGCCATACATTTAAACAGACACATATACTACGATTAAAAATAGTGGAGGGTTTGAATTTACTTTGAATGTTTGCGGACTTACGATGTTTTAATGACTTTGCTAGTTTGATTATCATGTCCTATCTGTACAAGCGTTTGATATCTTTCGTTCATTAAACATCCTATATACAATAGGTATCCTTCATACGTTATATATATCTTAAATATCTTTAATACATTGGGCATCCTATATACAATAGGTATCCTTTATACGCTATATATCTCTTAAATATCTTTAATACATTGGACATCCTATATAAAATAGGTATCCTTCATACGTTATATATATCTTAAATATCTTTAATACATTGGACATCCTATATACAATAGGTATCCTTTATACGCTATATATCTCTTAAATATCTTTAATACATTGGACATCCTATATACAAAAGGTATCCTTTATACGCTATATATCTCTTAAATATCTTTAATACATTGGACATCCTATATACAAAAGGTATCCTTTATATGCTATATATCTCTTAAGTATCTTTAATACATAGGATATCCTATATACCATAGGCATCCTTTATACGCTATATATCTCTTAAATATCTTTAATACATTGGACATCCTATATATACAATCTCTTAAAGGTATCATCCTTTATACGTTATATATATCTTAAATATCCTCTAATACATTGGACATCCTATATACATACATTGGACATCCTATATACAACAGGTATCCTTTATACGCTATATATCTCTTAAATATCTTTAATACATTGGACATCCTATATACAAAAGGTATCCTTTATACGCTATATATCTCTTAAATATCTTTAATACATTGGACATCCTATATACAATAGGCATCCTTTATACGCTATATATCTCTTAAATATCTTTAATACATTGTACATCCTATATACCATAGACATCCTTTATACGCTATATATCTCTTAAATATCTTTAATACATTGTACATCCTATATACAACAGGCATCCTTTATACGTTATATATCTCTTAAATATCTTTAATACGTCGATAAACCAGACATCATGTATATATCATAATCCGTTATATACCAAACATATGTTATGCCTTAAACATCCTTTATACACCAAACATCCTTTATACTTCAAATTGATTTATTCATCAAACATCCTTTATACATTTACATCCTTTATACATTAGACATCCTTGTTACATTAAACATCCTTTATACATTAGGCATCCTAAATACATCAAACATACTTTATACATTAAACATCCTTCAAACATTAACATCCTTTATGCATCAAACATCCTCTATACATTAGACATCCTTTATACATCACACATCCTCTATACATTAGACATCCTTTATACATCAAACATCCTTTATACATTAGACATCCTCTATACATTAGACATCCTTTATGCATCAAACATCCTCTATGCATTAGACATCCTTTATGCATCAAACATCCTCTATGCATTAGACATCCTTTATACATCAAACATCATTTATACATTAGATATCCTTAATGCATCAAACATCCTCTATACATTAGACATCCTTAATGCATCAAACATACTCTATACATTAGACATCCTTTATGCATCAAACATCATTTATACATTATACATTCTTTATACATCAAACATCCTCTATACATTATACATTCTTTATACATCAAACATCCTCTATACATTATATATCCTTTATACATTTGCGATGGCTGATGTGGTGTGTTTCAGCGTGTTTCATAATTGCCACTCAGTATGAAGCCACCAGTTGCAGTAACGTGGCCTGCACTGTCAGATTTCCTGGGTAACAGGGCGTATTATGTTAGTGAGATAGAACTGATCAGAATTGTACACATATGACTGAACCCCAGACGCTGACATGATGTCCCGGTTACTGTTCATCTGCTTACCATCCATCGTCATCAGTGCTGTATGTCGGGGGCTAGAGGTCGAGCCAATTTGTGCTGTTGTTTATAGCAGACGCCCACATCTCGGCCTGACTATAACATACTGTATCTCCCGGAGACTGGGGAATAAATAAACCAAGGAGTCCGGCTCAAGTCTAGCATGACTGGATAAGTCTCAGCCCAGGGCCTAGATTTTCGAAGCTCTCTTAGCGCTAAGATAATCGTAAGTTAATGTTAATACATGACACTTACGACTATCTTAGCGCTAAGAGAGCTTTGAAAATCTAGGCCCAGGGCCTGAGATTTAGATTTTGGGGGAACTCGTTTTGGTACACTTGTTTACTATTATTTTATATTACTTATAAATAAGATAATTCCATTTCAGGGACTAAACGTCAGTCTAAACACCCCCAATTTGTAAATCATAGTTGTTTAATTTGATATCTAGGAAAACTGTTGCAGGATTTGGAGCCAAGTTGGCGAAAACGTCTTAAGAGTTTAAAAATCTTCGTTTAATTGTCATAATAAATCCTCAGTCCTTGTACGAAAGAAAAATATGTCCCGATTTTGGGCGATGTGATTGAAGAAGATATATGGTAAGCGCAACGGCAGCAACAGTCACAAATGGTTCTCTACGAAACCAAAGCTTGATTGGTTGGTTGGTTGGTTGGTTGGTTGGTTGGTTGGTTGAATGAATGAATGAATGAATGAATGAATGAATGAATGAATGAGTGAGTGCGTGCTTGTGTGAGGGAGTAGATGGGTGGGTCGGTGTTGAGGCGGGAGGGAGCGTGTATGCATTCGTGAGTGAGTTAAGAGTATTTCAGTTTTATCGGCTTATTTGTCGGCTTCGTGTGTTAGGACTCAGATATTTACCTATTTGGGAAACCAACGGATATCGGATATCGTGTTGACCAACCAACCAACCAACCACACGGGCGTCACAGGATAACGTTACTGACTATAGTAATGACAATATTTATAACGCATCTTTTCCAGGTTTACATCCTGCTCAAAGCGCACAATCTGATCAGTATTACCCCGGATAACCCAAGCTGCCTGTGAGGCGCTAGAAGGTTAATAGTCTCATGATATTTCACCGGGTACCCACTTTCTGCTGGGTGGACAGAGGCCATTTTGAAGAAACTCACTTGCCTAAGGCGAGACCACACGTATCACCCGTGCTTCGTTGTGGGACAGGAGTGAAATCCTGGAAACTCTCCGGAGTCAAGATGTCCCCCACTGTCACCCATCCAAGGACTCTCCCTGCCCAACGCTGTTTAACAAACCGAAACATGAGTCTCATTAACCAATTCAGACAATTACCTACTTTTCAGCTGATCCGAATTTTCTCGTGTGAACGTGTAAAGAGACACTACAAACAACTATGGTTACACTGAATTTCAAATCCTTTTTTCATAAGAAAATGTTAATTACAAATGAATTTTAATTTTAAACTTTAATAACATCGTATTTCTATATTTTATGGCGAGGTGTTGGCAGCATGACCTTAACTAAGACGTCAAAGACTGCCCATGAGGTCGTAAAATGATTCACAATGCATCTGGCTCACTGGTTACAACTGTTATGTGTTTTTTGCGCTTATTCAATGTAGTTTTGTAACGCACAATGTGATTGCTATAATATCAAGTCCGTACTAGCCCGCCAAACATTTCTAGCGGGAGAGCCTCGTTTTGAGATTTCCACGATTTCCAGGTTTCTGTTTGTCAGTGCTCGCTGTACGACAGAGTACGCTGCACGACGTGTTTGCAAGGATTATAAGGAGCGTAGTGTACAATAGGACGGAACCCAGTCAACAGGAAACGAGACTGTTGTGCAATCAATGTTTTGACTTGTTCACCTGATTTGTGACTTAAGCTCTATGTACAGGACAACAAACCACCACAAAATCCGTATAAATAGAATATGTAACACTCTGTTTTCAAAGATGTTTCTAATGCCTCTTTACCGCGAACCACACAATAACGTGTCTCTAAAACACATCTCCAAAACGCAACCTCACTCCGGAACCGATTTGCCGTCAACGTGTGCACATCGTACCGGTCACTGACGACAGTGTCTTCAGACACATCGCTTCGCGGAGATCTATTTATAGAATAAGGAAACAATACTGTTGTATTTCTGAGTGACAATATCATGTCGGAACGCGAAACCTATTGTGTCGAACCACATACCGTGCAATTTCCTCTTAGAGCTAAAATGTCTGACTCCTATAGAATGTAGCTGGCTGTGAATACCTATCGTATTCGTTAGTGTATACCTGCTTAGAAATCAGTCGGGTTTTTTGTAAGCTCTTCTCACCATTTAGCAACGCTTCTTGACAAATAGAAAGACGTTATAGGTTATTTAAAACGAACGTCGGACCGAACATGTTAATTAGGTTCGTGTTTGTTCATATTTTTACTGCTAACCCCCTCTTTGGAGCTAATTGATACAGTTCAGCCGTAAGTGTTTGCATCCCCACTGACATTCCAATTATTGCATCACTTGTATATATCACGCAAGATGTCGGAATTCAGAAAATGATCTCAGGGCTAATTAGCCCCAACTTTTGGTTGATGCGTGATTTACAAAAGCGGAGGCTTGATGCGCGTTGTCAAGCTGAATTTTTGCTTGAAGATAGCAAATTGTCTTTTCACTCATATAAAACGTGTTCAAACTTTGAACGACATTTAATCATATATATTAGTAATATATCTTTTTCATACATAAAATGCAGGGCAATAATGTAGCCATTGTTAAATTGGCGAAAACACTTTCTCAGTAAAGTACTGTTTATAGTACTTTGGGGGTTGAGTCGCATCCGGCATCCGAACCCACACTCTCAGAGTCAGGCACCTAAAGTCAGCCATCTAACCCACTCAGTCGTCGCTGCAGTGAGTATACAACCAGGTGAGTAAATGCATTTTAATGGTTATTTATTTTGTATGTTATATATACTCATGCCAATAATGGTTGTCACCCCCTTCAATTTTTTATTGGAGAGTGGGTGTGTGGGGAGGTGGGGGGCGGTGTGTGTGTGTGTGTGTGTGTGTGTGTGTGTGTGTGTGTGTGTGTGTGTGTGTGTGTGTGTGTGTGTGTGTGTGTGTGTGTGTGTGTGTGTGTGTGTGTGTGTGACAACCATTATTGGCATGAGTATAGTATCATGTGTGTTTTGTACCTCATAATTTGCCACTGGTCACTTTAATAACGTTTCCATAACCTGCTTTGTAAAATCCAATTTACAAATGTATGCGTTCTTTTACCCGGATTTTCATGCATTCACTACTGCCAAAGACAATTATAAAATTTGTCATATATTTGTTAAAAACATATTTTTAATCCACTGGCGTTTTGTGCAGCGGTTGAGCTGCAACTGATCTCAAAATGCTTTCGCGTTTACTGATTCGATGACATGCGACACGAAGTGAACATTTTTAGTAATACAGATTCAAAACTGTTCTATCGACAAAGTAGGATCCGTGTTTGTTTCTCATCAGCAGCCACTAATTCGGAAAAAAATTCTCTACGGGAGTAATGAAAAGTGACAAGCGAAAAAAAAAATTGCAACAAGATAACATTGGCTCATCTTGGAGTACTCCCTGGGGAGTTGAGAATGTGTCAAAAGGCGACAAAAATGTCGCACGTAATGATTCTCGTCTCTCAGTCCAGCGTTGCATTGTTGCTAGTTGACAGGCTCAAATTACTATAGGCATTTAAGTCGCTTCCCGGTAGTGTTTTCTTGCCATCAGGGCAAACGAGTCAAACACGACTTATCGGGGTTTTTTTCAATAGGCGATCAACGTGACGAATATGTAAAAGCTTCACTGACAGATTTCTCACTTACTTAATCTGCTGCTTATCAAGCTGTACGTTGTTCCATAACCACAAAAAAAAGCTCTTTCAAAAGATGTTTTTAGATCCGGTGGTTAGACAGGGTCACCATATATGTCCAACATTGTTTCATGCAAACACGCATAAATGCCAAAACGTCAGTAACCATTCATACAGCTAAATACGTTTTATGTTGAATGGCATTACTCATGTCTCATTGCTCGGAGGGAACATCGGGGGCAATCACGGCATCATCGCTCATCACTATTCTCAGCACCGACAAGCAGGAACGGTAAGGTAAGACAAGATTGCGCTTTAAGTGCCACAGATAGACTTTAGTCAAGGGACTCTTTCTTTCCTTTCTGTCAATTAACCGTCAAAAGGTTTTAAGCAAACTGTCTGTTTTTTTATTTATTTATTTATTTCTCTCTCTCTCTCTCTCTCTCTGTCTCTCTCTCTCTCTCTCTCTCTCTCTCTCTCACTCTCACTCTCTCTCTCTCTCTGTCTCTCTCTCGGCATAGTGTAAAGTATGGAATGGATTTTGGAATGGAATTTGGAATGGAACAGTGGAATGGAATTTGGAATGGAATTTGGAGTGACACAAATTTGCTATTTATCATGTTTATAAACAAGTCTCCGCTCTAATATGCTAAGACAGTTCATAAACAGCTGATCACTGATATATATCACTAAGCAAAGGGACGTGGGTGTCAGCTTCTCTCTTCAGCCATGACCCATCCACCACACACTCAAAGGCACATGACTCTGGGGGAGTAAGTTTTGAGTTCAAATACTATTTTCTAGGTTATGTAGATAATAAGAACAAGATGTATCGAAGAAAGGCCGATGGCATGTGCTGTCTACGTATCTAGACTTGCTTATTATGGGGATAGAACTACTAATATATATCTCTGCAATTATTATTCTCTACATCTTTGAAGCAAGGCTAACTGCATGCCTGTATGGTGGCAGGCACCTGTGTTGTGGCAGGATTAGACATATATAGAGGAGGAAACGGATTATTCAACACAATAGTCTCATGATATTTTTATGAAGCACAACAGAACACCATGTGAAGGAAAATAACATATATATTAGAACTAATTTTGACATTAATCTTGTTTATTATCATAAAAAGCCATCTATAATGTCTATATTATCACAAATGTTACATGGTCTCAGTAACTGTGACTTAAGATCACAATTACTTGATTATATACAAAATAAGAACAAGTTGTTCACTCAACTATTGTGTCCCATAGACATAGATGCAGATGACTATATATTTACCAAGGTACTACTATATCGACTTACACAGCTAGTAGATAATATTCCAGTCATTTCATTAAATGCAAATTATGAGCAGTGGTAAAATAAAATGATTATGGGACTGTGAGACAGGCTATTGCCACACCTCTGTCTGCCACTAGCCTTATCTTACATCCGGAGGGGGGAGGGGTGAAAGAAATTGGGAGCAGGAGGGAAGGCGACACCCGAACTGTTTACAAACTGTCAATTTAATTTATGTTTGAAGGTAGGCACAACACTTGATTTGTTTAGTACAAGATGAGTATATTCCATTTATTCCCATTCCAAATTCCATTCCATCATTCCAATCCAAACTCCATTCCAAAATCCATTCCATACTTTACACTATGCCCTCTCTCTCTCGCTCTTATGTGTGACAACATGTATAACGAACGAGTGTCCGTTTCTATGTGCTACACCTTGCCAGAAAACAACGAGAGACATACACTCAGTCAGAACCATCCCTCAGAATATCTGATTAAAACCAAAGTGTAATAGTTAAGAACAAAGCTGCCAACCAAAGCCAATCCGCCTGTTGTCATCACAGGCTGGCGCCGTCGTTTCATAATACAACACTTCCTGTGTGGATTGTTGGCAAAGGAAGATTGCTACACTCTTCAGTACGTGCATAAACGAGTACTTGTAAGGTTGTCGGAAAGTCACCTCATTCCACTTGTCTTTGAGTGAGTGAGTTTAGTTTTACGCCGCCTTTAGCAATATTCCAGCAATATCACCGCGAGGGGACACTAGAAATGGGCTTCACACATTGTACCCATGTAGGGAATCACAGTAAACAGCAAACAAACTGACATTACATTACACTACATTACACTACATTACATTACATAACTACATTACATTACATTACATTACATTACATTACATTACTACATTACATTACATTACATTACATTACATTACTACATGACATTAATTACATTACATTACTACATTACATTACATTACAATACATTACTACATTACATTACATTACTACATTACATTACATTACTACATTACATTACATTACATTACTACATTACATTACATTACATTACATTACTACATTACATTACATTACTACATTATATTACTACATTACATTACATTAATTACTCCATTACATTACATTACATTACATTACTACATTACATTACTACATTACATTACTACATTACATTACTACATTACATTACATTACATTACACTACATTAATTACTACATTACATTAGATTACATTACATTATATTATATAACATTATTACATTTTCTAAGATGCCTAGCGGTTAGAACAATCGAAAAAAATACATTATCAGACAATAAAGGTATAGTTTTTTGATGACGTAACAATTGAATGACGTTATCCCGTCACTGCGCCATTCTAGTGTGCCCCCTCGTAATCGAACCATTTTACATTACGTCACAATGTAAGTGACGTCACGATGCATGTCAGTTGTCATCGCCTCGTACGGCCTCCTACAGTAAACTACACCGTTGCATCCAGTTTCTTGGTTTGCTGTTGCTTCACGCAGCTAACATCACTGGTGGAAACATTACGTTTATGTTTTACGACGGTTAAAATGTGTCATTTCGACTCACAAGTTTTCAGCGACACGGTAACGTTCGTAATGTTTACATTCCCACAATGCAATTGTGGAATGTCGCTTGACTACTCAACTTCCTCTGGATGTACTGATCTAAACTTACGCTGGTAGTAGAAATGCAACGTTCATATTGCCCCATATGGTTTACGTTAATGACAGATGTAATTAAAATAATTCAGAGAAGATATTTAATCCGAACGTAAACCGTCATCAAACTGTTATCATTTGTTTTTTTCTGGTAACGTTCGTCTTAACGTAGGGGGCAGACGCATCAACAGAACAGCGCACCAGTTAGCCCTGTGCGAGGATTCTTAATTTAGGTCACCGACACCGTCGTTTGTTTTCTGCCTTAAATTAATCGTAATTATCTTTAGAAAGTATTAAATTTGGCATCTTAGAAAAGAAATACACTTCGCCCTACAACCATGTATAGTGTAATAAAACACACTTTCGCCCTGAACTATTATAACGTTAAAGCACTCGGACGCAAGCGTCCTCGTGCTTTAACTATAATAGTTCAGGGCAAAAGTGTGTTTTATTACACTATACATGGTGGTAGAGCGAAGTGTATTTCTTAAACATTGAATTACATTACATCTTATCGAGCAATTTAATTTCCTTTACATTCATGAAAATGAAACGGTATTTTAAAACTTCATCAATCGTGAATTGTTTGAACAGTATGAAAACGTTGGCGAATGAGTAAAAAAATCCACACATTCCAACAAAAGGTGTTTGCTAGTCATAGAACTGTGGCAAGGAATGCATTGACAGGATGAAGAGATAGAGTTAGTGTAATGAAAATGTCCAGTGCGACGGGTTTGTCTTGATTTAAATCAGTTAGGGTGTGCCCTATCAAGTGAGTGAGTGAGTTTAGTTTTACGCCACACTCAGCAATATTCGAGTTCTTTGGCGGCGGTCTGTAAATAATCGAGTCTGGACAAGATAATCTTGTGATGAACAGCATGAGCATCGATCTACGCAATTGGGATACGATGACATGTGTCAACCAAGTCAGCGAGCCTGACCACCCGATCCCGTTAGTCGCCTTTTACGACAATCATGGGTTGTTAAAGACCAATTGAAGCCCTGATCTTCACGGGGTGGATACACTATCAAGGGGTGTATGGCATGAAATTATTACAGAAATGGACCTCTGAGATCTGGTAGTCGAAATCACATGCTTAGTGTAGATTAAAGTTTAATGTCTGAAAATATATAAGTTTGATAGAAACAAACAATGCCTTTTAAAGTGAAACGGAGCTCCTGCGACATGTGAGATTCTGAGGAAACCTAGACTTGCTTCATTAAGGGCTTTAGCATTGCAGGGAGAACAAAGCAGTAGGGAAAATGACGTGGTTCAGGGACTGTGAGACAGGCTAGTGCTTAGTGTATTCCTCTTACAAGTGTTATCCCAGATATAACATGGGAAAGTGTTATCTCAAATATAACAAAAGAACGTGTTGTCATAATATAACAAGAGAACGTATTATCCCAGATATAACAATAGTACGTGTTATCTTAAATATAACAAGAGACCGTATTATCCCAAATATAACAATAGAACGTGTTATCCCAAATATAACAAGAGAACGTGTTATCTCAAATATAACAAGATACCGTATTATCCCAGATATAACAATAGAACGTGTTATCCTAGATATAACAAGAGAACGTGTTATCCCAAATATCACAATAGAACGTGTTATTCTAAATATAACAAGAGAACGTGTTATCCTAAATATGACAAGAGAACGTATTATCTCAGATATAACAATAGAACGTGTTATCCCAAATATAACAAGAGAACGTATCATTCCAGATATAACAAGAGAACGTGTTATTCCAGATATAACAAGAGAACGTGTTATCCCAAATATAACAAGAGAACGTGTTATCTCAAATATAACAAGAGAACGTGTTATCCCAAATATAACAAGAGAACGCGTTATCCCAAATATAACAAGAGAACGTGTTATCCCAAATATAACAAGAGAACGTGTTATCCCAAATATAACAACGTGTTATCCCAAATATAACAAGAGAACGTGTTATCCTCAAATATGTATTATCCCAAATATAACAAGAGAACGTATTATTATTAACAAGAGAATGTGTTATCCCACGCGTTATATATAACAATAGAACGTGTTATATAACAAGAGAACGTGTTATCCCAAATATAACAAGAGAACGTGTTATCCCAAATATAACAAGAGAACGTGTTATTCCAAATATAACAAGAGAACGTGTTATCCCAAATATAACAAGAGAACGTGTTATCTCAAATATAACAAGAGAACGTGTTATCCCAAATATAACAAGAGAACGTGTTATCCCAAATATCACAAGAGAACGTGTTATCCCAAATATAACAAGAGAAGGCGTTATCCCAAATATCACAAGAGAACGTGTTATCTTAAATATAACAAGAGACCGTATTATCCCAGATATAACAATAGAACGTGTTATTCTAAATATGACAAGAGAACGTGTTATCCTAAATATGACAAGAGAACGTATTATCTCAGATATAACAATAGAACGTGTTATCTCAAATATAACAAGAGAACGTATCATTCCAGATATAACAAGAGAACGTGTTATTCCAGATATAACAAGAGAACGTGTTATCCCAAATATCACAAGAGAACGTGTTATCAAAATATAACAAATATAACAAGAGACGTGCTATCCCAAATATCAAGAGAATATCCAAATATAACAAGAGAACGAACGTGTTATCCCAAATATAACAAGAGAACGTGTTATCCCAAATATCACAAGAGAACGTGTTATCCCAAATATAACAAGAGAACGTGTTATCCCAAATATAACAAGAGAACGTGTTATCCCAAATATAACAAGAGAACGCGTTATCCCAAATATAACAATAGAACGTGTTATTCTAAATATAACAAGAGAACGTGTATCCTAAATATGACAAGAGAACCCAAATATAACAAGAGAACGTGTTATCCCAAAATAACAAGAACCCAAGAGAACGTTCATTCCAGATATAACAAGAGAACGTGTTATTCCAGATATAACAAGAGAACGTGTTATCCTAAATATCACAAGAGAACGTGCTATCCCAAATATAACAAGAGAACGTGTTATCCCAAATATAACAAGAGAACGTGTTATCCCAAATATAACAAGAGAACGTGTTATCCCAAATATAACAAGAGAACGTGTTATCCCAAATATAACAAGAGAACGTGTTATCCCAAATATGACAAGAGAACGTATTATTTCAGATATAACAATAGAACGTGTTATCTCAAATATAACAAGAGAACGTATTATCCCAAATATAACAAGAGAACGTATTATTCCAGATATAACAAGAGAATGTGTTATCCCAAATATAACAAGAGAACGTATTATCCCAAATATAACAAGAGAACGCGTTATCCCAAATATAACAAGAGAACGTGTTATCCCAAATATTACATGTGTCACATCTGAACGCTTTCTTAAAGGCATTGTGCATACATAACGTTTATTGTAAGGTCGTTTCATAAAACCGTTTCTCAGATACTATCAGTTAAATGGCCTTGCCTGTATGACAGAATAGAATCACGGTTGATCAGATGAAGACTGCACATGTCCGGTTTCTCTTTGTACAACCATCTTAATCACATCCAGCAGCCCTCTCCAGAAGAAGATCCAACTCAACATCTTCCCTTATTCAACCCGCTTAAAAATCTTTAACGATTGTCATAGAACTTGGTTTAACAATTGTTCCAGACACGGCTCCAACAATCGTCATTGTCCAGCTCACGTTACAGGTCGCTTTAACGTGACACGGAGTGAGCTCAACTGGTCTGTCCGTCGGCGCAATGCGGGTCGTGAATATTGGTCAATCAGTTTCCAGGAATTTATCTCTGACGTGCAAATATCTCCCAGCTATTAACTTCTTCTCGCTGCAGCGTAACACGGCTCTATTCCCGGCCGGGATGGACCCGTGGATGGGATTGGTGATGAAGTCGTCTCGAGGAACGTGATCAAGTCGTCGTCGGAGATGTTGGATAGTTCTCCAGATCCGACACTTCTGTTGTCACAGACCAGCATGCTACTTGGCGTTGATTTGAGTGCGTGTTATTTTTTATTTCTAAATCGACACGTGTATTTCATGAATCGATACCTAATATCTCTTGGTGTCTAAGGCCATATTTTAAAGGTGGGTGAGATGGAATTGACGCGCTCTTCACAGCTTGTCCAGCACACGGCAGCTTAACGTGGAAGCAAAGACGAAGTGTAGTTTGTTGTTTACTGCTGCACCCAGCTGTATTCCAGCTGTATGGCTGCGGTCTGTAAATCACCACGTCTGAACCAGACAATGCAGTGATCAACATCATGAGCAGCGTTGAGTTGAGAAGATCGAGACTCGGGATGTCAGTTACTGGCCAGTCTGGTACATAATGAGAATGTTGTTACATGCGGCGTTCGAGAACTAACAAGCAGAACCCAGAATCCACAGGGGCGTGGCGATGAACTTCTATTCAGCGGATCCTGCACATCCTGTGGAACTTGACTTTTGGATCATTTCTATAAATTGTATCCAGTCTTTGTGACTTGCAAGTTATAAACAAACCACTTTGCAAAATATTTGCTTTGTTTTTTTTTTGTTTGTTTGTTGTGTTTTGTTGTTGTTGTTTTTTTGGGGTTTTTGGGGGTTGGGGTTGGGGTTGGGGGTAATCCAGGTGTGTACTTTGTTTTGTACGTCAGTATAGGTTAAGTAGTGCTAGACCAAGGTAGATCTTCAGATTTCAGACTCCACAGTTTCATCCGCTGCCAGCTGACTTCTTGAGTTAACAGCACTAACACGGGGGCATCGTATGTACAACGTTTGCCCCCTGTGCAGAGTTTCCCCGTAAAAATCCAAGAGTTTCAGGTACAATTTACGAGCTAAGCCCTCTTAAACAGGTCACGCGAAGGATCAAACGTTCTGTCAGCCCTCATAAGGCATTCTGTAGACTTGCACTGGTGGTTGTTGGCACTGCAGGTTTGCACTTCCCGTTGGGTGCAAATTGAACAACAAAATGTCGAAAATTCTTTAAATGGTCGCTTATTTAAATTCACACGCGTGTCCATAGAATTCCAGGTAGGTTTTACGTTGACTTAAGGGAATATACGGACTTACGGATCGATCAGGCTGTTGTTATTTCGGTTGTTGTAGCTACTTTCTTTCTTTGTTGTTCACTGTGTTTTTGTACAAGCAGCAAGCATGCTTTTTTGTGCCTGGAAACACGATCTTTGAAGTTACGATTAACAGACGAAGGCAATTGTCGTTGTTGATCAAAGAAACGTTTCCAATTTAAACTCCACAAAAGAGTACGGAGTACAAAGAGTTTTTGACATAAATAAAAGAGGTTGTTTTGTTGTGCGTATTTCTTCTAGAACTATTGATAGAGTTCGGGAATAACATTTGAGTGCACTGTTTGTTATGCTCCTATTATTGGTAATAATAATGATGAGGATAATAATAGGGGAGTCTTCATATTCTCCGGAAAATTCTTGGTGGGTTGGACTAGGCAGCGCTTCCTGGGAGCTGTCCCATTCGCTGTCTGGGCTGCGTGTAGAGGGGACAAGGGCCCTGAGCTGATGTTCAGCCTTACCAGTCTGACTGTGCCAGAATCACCCGAACCCTCTTTACTGCATAATGTTTTTAATCTGTAAAACATAATAATGATAAGGTTCGTTGTGACAAAATGTTATTTATAGACGTTAGCACACATATATTTGTTCGATGATCCTCTTGTAAAGCATGTGGCAGCTACTAAGGATGTAGGACATGATCTCTCGGGGCGTGGGATCCGTGCCAATTTACACCCGTCAGATGGCTACAGACAATCCGGGATGTGGAGAACCAGTTGTCACACTTCTATATTGAAGGAAGCAGCTGTGACTGAATGGGTTATATCGATGCGATTCGGCGCCACCACTCACATTCTGGGTTCGAATCCCGGATGCCACTCAACCCTCCACCACCTCCATCCCATCACCTACAAAAGCACGAGAAACCTCCTCTTGGACTGGCCTGAAAAGTGAAACAGTGAGTGAGTGAATGAGTTTTAGTTTTACGGCGCATCCAGCAATATTCCAGCTAATGTGGCCACAGTGTGTAAATAACCGAGTCTGGACCAGACAATGTGATCAACACCATGAGCATCAATCTAGCCAACAGTCCTACAGATACCCCCAACCAACAGTCCTACAGACACCCCAGACAACAGTCCTACAGACTCCCCAACCAACAGCCCTACAGATACTCCCAGACAACAGTCCTACAGACTCCCCAACCAACAGCCCTACAGATACCCCAGACAACAGTCCTACAGACTCCCCAACCAACAGCCCTACAGATACTGCCAGACAACAGTCCTACAGACACCCCAGCCAACAGTCCTACAGACTCCCAACCAACAGACAGATGCTGCCAGCCAACAGTCCTACAGATACCCCCAACCAACAGTCCTACAGATACTGCCAGCCAACAGTCCTACAGATACCCCAACCAACAGTCCTACAGATACTGCCAGCCAACAGTCCTACAGATACCCCAACCAACAGTCCTACAGATACTGCCAGCCAACAGTCCTACAGATACCCCCAACCAACAGTCCTACAGATACCCCAGCCAACAGTCCTACAGATACCCCAGCCAACAGTCCTACAGATACCCCAGCCAACAGTCCTACAGATACCCAGCCAACAGTCCTACAGATACCCCAGCCACAGTCCCAGATACCACAGCCAACAGTCCTACAGATACCCCAACCAACAGTCCTACAGATACCCCAGCCAACAGTCCTACAGATACCCCAGCCAACAGTCCTACAGATACTGCCAGCCAACAGTCCTACAGATACCCCAGCCAACAGTCCTACAGATACCCCAGCCAACAGTCCTACAGATACCCCAGCCAACAGTCCTACAGATACCCCAGCCAACAGTCCTACAGATACCCCAGCCAACAGTCCTACAGATACTGCCAGCCAACAGTCCTACAGATACCCCAGCCAACAGTCCTACAGATACCCCAGCCAACAGTCCTACAGATGCCCCAGCCAAGTCCAACAGTACCCCAGCCAACAGTCCTACAGATACCCCAGCCAACAGTCCTACAGATACCCCAGCCAACAGTCCTACAGATACCCCAGCCAACAGTCCTACAGATACCCCAGCCAACAGTCCTACAGATACCAGCAGCCCAGTCCTACAGATACCCCAGCCAACAGTCCACAGATACCCCAGCCAACAGTCCTACGGGCCCCAGCCATACAGCCAACAGTCCTACAGATACCCCAGCCAACAGTCCTACAGATACTGCCCAGCCAACAGTCCACAGATACCCCAACCAACAGTCCTACAGATACCCCAGCCAACAGTCCTACAGATACTCCCAGCCAACAGTCCTACAGATACCCCAGCCAACAGTCCTACAGATACCCCAGCCAACAGTCCCACAGATGTCCCAGCCAACAGTCCTACAGATACCCCAGCCAACAGTCCTACAGATACCCCAGCCAACAGTCCTACAGATACCCCAGCCAACAGTCCTACAGATACCCCAGCCAACAGTCCTACAGATACCCCAGCCAACAGTCCTACAGATACCCCAGCCAACAGTCCTACAGATACCCCAGCCAACAGTCCCACAGTCCACAGATCCCAGCCAACAGTCCTACAGATACCCCAGCCAACAGTCCTACAGATACCCCAGCCAACAGTCCTACAGATACCCCAACCAACAGTCCTACAGATACCCCAGCCAACAGTCCTACAGATACCCCAGCCAACAGTCCTACAGATACCCCAGCCAACAGTCCTACAGATGCCCCAGCCAACAGTCCTACAGATACCCCCAGCCAACAGTCCTACAGATACCCCAGCCAACAGTCCTACAGATACCCCAGCCAACAGTCCTACAGATACCCCCAGCCAACAGTCCTACAGATACCCCCCCAGCCAACAGTCCTACAGATACCCCAGCCAACAGTCCTACACAGATACCCCAGCCAACAGTCCCACAGATACCCCAGCCAACAGTCCTACAGATACTCCCAGCCAACAGTCCTACAGATACCCCAGCCAACAGTCCTACAGATACCCCAGCCAACAGTCCTACAGATACCCCAGCCAACAGTCCTACAGATACCCCCAGCCAACAGTCCTACAGATACCCCAGCCAACAGTCCTACAGATACCCCAGCCAACAGTCCTACAGATACCCCAGCCAACAGTCCTACAGATAGCCCCAGCCAACAGTCCTACAGATACCCCAGCCAACAGTCCTACAGATACCCCAGCCAACAGTCCTACAGATACCCCAGCCAACAGTCCTACAGGATCCCCCAGCCAACAGTCCTACAGATACCCCAGCCAACAGTCCTATACCCCAGCCAACAGTCCTACAGATGTCCCAACCAAACAGTCCTATAGGTTCCACAATCTTCAATGCTAACAAAAAATTGAATACTCCACCCTTCAGTCCTACAAATACTGCATACCTACAATCATACTGATACGGCACTCTAGAATCCATCCTACAACCATACTGATAATACACTCCAGAATTCATCCTACAATCATACTGATACAACACACTAGAATTCATCCTACAATCATACTGATACGGCACTCTAGAATTCATCCTACAATCATACTGATACGGCACATAGAATCCATCCTACAATCATACTGATACAACACACTGGAATCCATCCTACAATCATACTGATACAGCACTCTAGAATTCATCCTACAATCATACTGATACGGCGCTCTAGAATTCATCCTACAATCATACTGATACAACACTCTAGAATCCATCCTACAATCATACTGATACAACACTCCAGAATTCATCCTACATTCATACTGATACAACACACTAGAATTCATCCTACAATCATACTGATACGGCACTCTAGAATTCATCCTACAATCATACTGATACGGCACTCTAGAATCCTCCCTACATTCATACTGATACAACACTCCAGAATTCATCCTACAATCACACTGATACGGCACTCTAGAATCAACCCTACAATCATACCGATACAACACTCTAGAATCCATCCTACAATCATACTGATACGGCGCTCTAGAATTCATCCTACAATCATACTGATACGGCACTCTAGAGTCCATCCTACAAATATTGCACTCTGGAATCCATCCTACAAATATTGCACTCTAGAATCCATCCTACAAATATTGCACTCTAGAATCCATCCTACAAATATTGCGCTCTAGAATCCATCCTACAAATATTGCACTCTAGAATCCATCCTACAAATATTGCGCTCTAGAATCCATCCTACAAATATTGCACTCTAGAATCCATCCTACAAATATTGCCCCCAACAATCTTAAAGATCCTACACTTTACAACCCTACACAGATACTCCAACCGTCAACAACATGAGGACCGCTGCACTGTTGAAGATAGAAGCTACGTGGTCGCAACATCGACGACTACCAAGACACGCTACTGCGACCTGCATTCTCTCCAGCTTCCAACATGCTCCGCGACAAAACCCAACACACGTAAATGTGAACTTTACAAAATCAATACCAATTCATCAGCTGACATTAACACAAGTACTTTAATGTCATTCGGCTCAACATAGTTTGATGCTGCAGCGATTCAAATAAATTAAAAATGCATTACACTTAAGTCGTTCACGTACACGAACAATTCTACGGAATGGTTCAAAGAGATTCTGAGTTGCCGGAGATAGTTTCCATGAAGCAATGCTAAGACTAACACAACAGAGATTGAATGTATTCAGCCGTAAGAACAGTTCATCTGACGGCGGTGCCAGCAGCTCTACCATCCTCTGTGCAAGTCGTTTCTACGCTAAATTTGTGCCAAATGACATCAAACGTTTTCTGGAAAGCTGATCAATCTAACTTTGTTCTCCCAACAGGGGAAGTGAAAAAAATCAATCCTGGAATGTTTGTACAATGATCACGAGTTAATCGTGTTGCCTTTCGTACCATAAGAAAATGCTTCTAATTCGCTGTGACACATGTAGGTCACGAAGTTTTAAATCTTCGATGTTGTAGGAAACGTTGCATGCAGTAGGTGTGGATGACATGTGCCAGGAAGGCACCTGTTGGTCTGGTAGCCCCAACATGTTTCAAAACATACCCAGTTTCTTCAACACGATTCCCACATACCTCAACCCTCAACACTAAAAAAGCCCTAAGCACGAAAGCATTCGTCAACATTTTGAATTCAACGATACTGCAACCATCAGCACTAAAACAACAATACAACCCTCAGCACTAAAGGATACTGCAACCCTCAGCACTAAAGGATGCTGCAACCCTCAGCACTAAAGAATGCTGCAACCACAGCACGAAAGGATACTACGTACCTCAGCACTAAAGGATACTGCAACCGCAGCACTAAAGGATGCTGCAACCACAGCACTAAAGGATACCTCAACCCTCAGCACTAAAGGATACTGCAACCACAGCACTAAAGGATACTACGTACCTCAGCACTAAAGGATACTGCAACCACAGCACTAAAGGATACTGCAACGTCAGCACTAAAGGATACTACATACCCCAGCACTAAAGAATATTGCAACGTCACCACTAAAGGATACTGCAACGTCAGCACTAAAGGATACTGCAACACTAAAGGATACTGCAACGTCAGCACTAAAGGATATTGCAACGCCAACACTAAAGGATACTGCAACGTCAGCACTAAAGGATATTGCAACCACCAGCACTAAAGGATACTGCAAATGACAGCACCACATATATAATATCCCACACTACGCTCAACATTGCATTCATCACTACATCAAATACTGAAACCCACGATCAGTATTACAACTAACACAAACTAAAGCATTCCAATATAACGACAATGCCAAACATATTGCAACCTACATCAAGTCAATAGGTCAACACGTCAAATACGGTAACCCCACACGTATTGATACTGATATTCCAGGACTTAAGTACAGCCACCCACGGCACGACAGCACTACAAAATTCCCACAACGACAGCATTGCAAACCAAATCGGAAAACTACTGCAACCACCGGGACAGCAAATATTGCAATCCACAGCCCTTCACATATGGGCCCCCTCAACACTACAACAATCCTATTCTACTGCAACTTCCCCCACCACTACTTCTCATACTGCAACCCTCAGCAATATCAGACATTACGACGCTGCACCCTCCAAACCTCCTTGCTGTTTAATAGCCCCATCAATGGTAATTCTTTAACATCGGTTGAACGAAGTACCTGCATGTACTACTCCAGTGTGAACTGTGTGACCCCCTGAGGTAACTCATCAATCTCCCGTCATCAGCTGACGATGATTGAATCAGCACAGACTTAAGCGGGGCATAAGGCCAATTTTTTCGCTTTGAAGAGTTGCGTCCCTTCGACGAGGCAGGTACTTGTGACTGTAGATTGTCCCGGGATTGCTGTCACTGAGATTGCTTTTGTTTGTTTGTTGTTTTACGCCGCACTCAGCAATATTCCAGCTATATGTCGGCTGTGTGGAAATAATGGAATTTGGACTAGACAATACAGTGATCAACAGCATGAGGATCGATCTACGCAATAGACATGTGTCAACCATGTCAGCGAGCCTGACAACCGGTCCCGTTTGTTGCCTCTTATGACAAGTATGGGTTGCTGAAGATCAATTCTAACCCGGATCTTCACAGGGGAGACAAGCATGGGTTGCTGAAGACCAATTCTAACCCGGATCTTCACAGGGGACAAGCATGCGTTGCTGAAGACCAATTCTAACCA
Source organism: Haliotis rubra (assembly GCF_003918875.1). Taxonomy (NCBI): domain Eukaryota; kingdom Metazoa; phylum Mollusca; class Gastropoda; order Lepetellida; family Haliotidae; genus Haliotis; species Haliotis rubra. The sequence goes on along the minus strand of NW_025767347.1, from coordinate 277,548 downwards.
GTATCTTCACGGGTACTGCCATTGGGAATCACTGGAAATAAATAAGAAATATTCCTGCAAACTCTACCGCATGTATATGTTTTCTACAGGATAGATTGTTGATAACCATCCTACATTGTACCATCTGCCACACCTTCCTCATCTACATCCCTCACAACTGGGGCGGTGGGGTAGTCTTGTGGTTTAAACGTTCGCTCGTCACGCCGAAGACCCGGGTTCAAGTCCCCACATGGATATGATTTGTGAAGCCCATTTCTCATGTCTCTCGTCGCAATATTGCTGGAAATATTCCTGAAAAGGGCATAAAACCATACTCACTCACTAACTCACCACTTCCAGGGGCATGTTTTACGGGCTGAGGGCTATTATTTCACGCAGCTCCTGACAAACATTCCCGTCTGGATTATAATCATTCATTTGAAAAATAAATGTAAGCCGCCTTTTGGAAAGTGAATTTGTGAAATTCGATGATTTTAGCACATGAAATGTAGTCCTGTGTAAAATGCTTCACTGAGTCCGGCAGCTCCACGCAACTGTTGCATGCACGTGCTGTGTTCATGGAATGAATCAGTGCTCTCTTGCGGCGATTGCAGTTACCTCCCTTGTTCGTGAGCGTTTACATTGGTTGCTTGTTAAACTCGATTCCCCGTAAATTATTTGTACAGTATAATTATATCGCCATGCAACAGGACACGCACAGAGGGAAATTCTTTCAGTCTTATGTCTTTATTTCTTCCTAGTGTTGGTCCATTAATGTGAAGTTGTTGGAATCTGAGCTACAGGAAATACCAGTGATTTCGGCTTCCGAATCGTGGAGTGTAGTGAGTGAATGAGTTTAATTTTACGCCGCACTCAGCAATATTCCAGCTATATGGAGGCTGTAAATAATCGTGTCTGGACCAGACAATCCAGTGATCAACAGCATGAGCATCGATCTACGCAATTGGGATTGGATGACATGTGTCAACCAAGTCAGCGAGCCTGACCACCCGAACCCGTTAGCCGCCTCTTACAAAAAGCATGAGTTGGTGAAGATCAATTCTAACCCGGATCTTCACGGGTCGTGGGGTGGGGTGGGGGCTTACGATTGATGTCTATTTTGACGATTGACGATATTACTTACTGTTGCAGGAAGGTCAGTATGACGGATATCGCTCACCTCATGATGCAGGGGAATACCATCGGCTACCGAACACTCACTTCATGATGCGGGGAATACCATCGGCTACCGAACACTCACTTCATGATGCGGGGAATACCATCGGCTACCGAACACTCACTTCATGATGCAGGGAATACCATCGGATACCGAACACTCACTCCATGATGCGGGGAATACCATCGGCTACCGAACACTCACTTCATGATGCAGGGAATACCATCGGCTACCGAACACTCACTTCATGATGCGGGGAATACCATCGGCTACCGAACACTCACTTCATGATGCGGGGAATACCATCGGCTACCGAACACTCACTTCATGATGCAGGGAATACCATCGGCTACCGAACGCTCACTCCATGATGCGGGGAATACCATCGGCTACCGAACACTCACTTCATGATGCAGGGAATACCATCGGCTACCGAACACTCACTTCATGATGCAGGGGAATACCATCGGCTACCGAACGCTCACTTCATGATGCGGGGAATACCATCGGATACCGAACACTCACTTCATGATGCAGGGAATACCATCGGCTACCGAACGCTCACTTCATGATGCAGGGAATACCATCGGATACCGAACACTCACTTCATGATGCAGGGAATACCATCGGCTACCGAACAATCACTTCATGATGCGGGGAATACCATCGGATACCGAACACTCACTTCATGATGCAGGGAATACCATCGGCTACCGAACACTCACTCCATGATGCAGGGAATACCATCGGATACCGAACGCTCACTCCATGATGCGGGGAATACCATCGGCTACCGAACGCTCACTTCATGATGCAGGGAATACCATCGGCTACCGAACGCTCACTCCATGATGCAGGGAATGCCATCGGCTACCGAACGCTCACTTCATGATGCAGGGGAATACCATCGGCTACCGAACGCTCACTCCATGATGCAGGGAATACCATCGGATACCGAACGCTCACTCCATGATGCAGGGAATACCATCGGCTACCGAACGCTCACTTCATGATGCGGGGAATACCATCGGCTACCGAACGCTCCTCCATGATGCAGGGAATACCATCGGATACCGAACACTCACTCCATGATGCGGGGAATACCATCGGCTACCGAACCTCACTCCATGATGCAGGGAATACCATCGGCTACCGAACGCTCACTCCATGATGCGGGGAATACCATCGGCTACCGAACACTCACTCCATGATGCAGGGAATACCATCGGCTACCGAACACTCACTTCATGATGCGGGGAATACCATCGGCTACCGAACACTCACTTCATGATGCAGGGAATACCATCGGCTACCGAACGCTCACTTCAGGATGCGGGGAATACCATCGGCTACCGAACACTCACTTCATGATGCAGGGAATACCATTGGCTACCGAACGCTCACTCCATGATGCAGGGGATACCATCGGCTACCGAACACTCACTTCATGATGCAGGGAATACCATCGGCTACCGAACGCTCACTTCATGATGCAGGGAATACCATCGGCTACCGAACGCTCACTTCATGATGCAGGGAATACCATCGGCTACCGAACGCTCACTTCATGATGCAGGGGAGTACAATCGGCTACTGAAGGTTGCCTGTAGGTACTTACGATTGATGTCTGGTATTAGTTGCAGGGTGGTAACAATTGGTGTCAGTTACCTATGTTGAAGGCTGGTCAATATCGTTGTCATTATGGCTATGATTGGCTGCAGGTGGGTCAGTATAACTGATATCGGTTACCCTAATGCTGCCTGGGGAATATTATGATTGACGTGAGTTTCGTGACGTTCGGGTTAGATGGTTAATGACGGTAAGCTGAATGCTGCAAGAGGACCAATTTCATTGATGTATCATAGTTACAGTTACAGGAGGGGCAATATGATTGACATTGGTTACCGAATGTTGCAAGTAGAGCAATGTGATGGACGTCTATTGGTTACTGTTGAAAGATGAACAATATGATTGACATTGGTTACCGAATGTTGCAAGTAGAGCAATGTGATGGACGTCTATTGGTTACTGTTGAAAGATGAACAATATGATTGACATTGGTTACCGAATGTTGCAAGTGGAGCAATGTGATGGACGTCTATTGGTTACTGTTGAAAGATGAACAATATGATTGACATTGGTTACCGAATGTTGCAAGTGGAGCAATGTGATGGACGTCTATTGGTTACTGTTGAAAGATGAACAATATGATTGACATTGGTTACCGAATGTTTGCAAGTGGAGAGCAATGTGATGGACGTCTATATTGGTTACTGTTGAAAGATGAACAATATGATTGACATTGGTGATGGACGTCTATTGGTTACTGTTGAAAGATGATGATTGATATTGTTACCGAATGTTGCAAGTGGAGCAATGTGATGGACGTCTATTGGTTACTGTTGAAAGATGAACAATATGATTGACATTGGTTACCGAATGTTGATTGATATTGGTTACCGAAAGTAGAGCAATATGATGGACGTCTATTGGAGCAATGTGATGGACGTCTATTGGTTACTGTTGAAAGATGAACAATATGATTGACATTTGTTTACAATGTGATGGACGTCTATTGGTTACTGTTGAAAGATGAACAATAATTGACATTGGAGCAATGTGATAGACGTCTATTGGTTACTGTTGAAAGATGAACAATATGATTGATATTGGTTACCGAATGTTGCAAGATTGGAGCAATGTGATGGACGTCTATTGGTTACTGTTGAAAGATGAACAATATGATTGACATTGGTTACCGAATGTTGCAAGTAGAGCAATGTGATGGACGTCTATTGGTTACTGTTGAAAGATGAACAAAGATTGATTGGTTACCGAATGTTATAGAGATTGGACGTCTATTGGTTACTGTTGAAAGATGAACAATATGATTGACATTGGTTACCGAATGTTGCAAGTAGAGCAATGTGATGGACGTCTATTGGTTACTGTTGAAAGATGAACAATATGATTGACATTGGTTACCGAATGTTGACATTGGTTTACCGATTGACATTGGTTACCGAATGTTGTAAGTGGAGCAATATGACTAACGACGGTCAATGAATGTTGCAAATGGAACATTATGATTAACGTCAGTCAATACATTACCTCTAGATCAGATTCCAAGCTAACCAAAGAATTTCGGTAACCATAACAACGTCCATATATACAATAAAATCGGCGGTCGACATTTCATCACGAAACACGTGGTGGCCCATGAAAAACAAGAGGTCGACAGGGTGAGGAACTATTCCGCCTTCACCATCGGAATACAGACACAGACGATGGGTTACCCTGATCAGCTCCTCATTCTATATAGCGCCGTGTCCCTCGATATACGGCGTGCTGGAATGTACGTCAACACGTGACACACACGATGTCAATTTCACCTTCTCTATTCCTTTCCATCAAACACCTGTAATTCAATAATAAGTTACCGCCATATTCTTGCCTCGACAAACTGCAGTGAAAGGGGTCGGTGAAGCGATACCCCTTTAAGATTCTGGATGTGTAAAGAATGTTCCTTGAGTGCCGGGATTGAATTATCCCGAAAATTTCCGGCCCATTTACTTAACTAGGATTTTACGTACCCATAGAGAAACAGTGTTAAGAACTAGAGAAGTATTTTCGGCTAGAATGGAAGACGTTAGAACAAGATATTAGTGTTTAGTTTCGCCCGGGATCAGTTTGAGGGGTCTTTGTGCTTGAAGTAATGTCGTTTCCAGCGCTCCAGTAGTTTCTCGTCATTATGGTCGTGTAGTGAATTTAAGCACACCTCAACGCGCACCGCAACTACAGGTTTCTTTATCCCATTGAACGTGTGCATCGCGGCATTGGTGGTTAGTACCCCTCTGTCAAACATTCTATTAGCTGATCACTTCAGGTAGAAGGCTAAAACTTTAAGAGACTGTCGAAAATGGGGGTCCTGGTGTGAAACGTTCCGATGTTGTGGATCCGTGTTGAGTGTTGAGAATATCTGCGAACGTGGGTGTGAGATGACGACAACAGTGCGGACGGCAATGTTGCTGATTAGTGAGTGAGTTGGTGAGTTAAGATTTAAAGTCACATCGGCAATATTTCAGCCATGTCGTGGCTAAAAACAAGTAATAATTCTAGAATACATAAAGATAAAAAAAAATTAAAAACCTCTCAGCGAAGGACAGTAAAATCAATTAGAATATCACAGATATGAATATGAGAATACGAACGAAAACAAAACTTTTGATACATTGTAAAGGATATTCTAACAGTCACCTTCCGTGATTATAATTGAACAAAAAGTTTGTAAAATAGCAATAAAACCACAAAAAACGTACTCGTATTTCCGCCTATTACGGAAACACCCGGCAGTTAATGAGCAGTGGGGTATCACGTGACATGACGTTATATGTGCCTGTTCCTACGGCTTCCTTTCATTTTACCTCACAACTTAACAATGTCCATGGATTCTGAAGCAGTAAAAGATGTTCCTGCTGTCATTTCTGAAATGGATGTTAGACCATATCAATACGATCCGGTTTTACATCTTGCAAGACAATCTTCCAGTGAAGACGAAGAAAAAGAATCGAGCGAAACAGGGGCACCGCTTGAGGTCAAAATAAAATTTAAAATAGACCATATCATTTAACAAGAATACGATTTGTCAGCAAAATGTGATACAGTTCCAACCAGCAAACCCACCCCTATAAATACATGACCAGCTCTAAGAATTTTCAATGTGATTGCAGTTCCTTTTGTGTCAAATGGGTGACTGTAGGGTGTCTTGGATTTACAAACAAAATAATTATGCTTCAGACGGGGGAAAATAGAAATTATCTGCTTCAAAATTACACTGGAATTATTTTGTTGAAAACAAAATTAGGATCCTTGTTCTCATTAATAACGTATCAAGTATCCATACAAGATCCCAGACTGGTCGAGCAGAGATAATATTCGCGACGCAGATAAGTTATTCCCCGAAAACTGTTGAATTATAAAATACTAGTCAGGACAATGTTTGTTTCCCCAGTGTTTGGTTATGGAAATAGTTATGGTACTCGGTCATAGCCTTAGAATGACATCCTGTGAGACAATGAGAATACAGAACAACTTTCACGGTACACACTACACTGCTACTGACAAATAGCGAGTCTGATGCCAACGTGTGTAATAGTGGACAAAATGGAAAACAATGAAAGCAACATGTACTTCATGATTTGCCGTTGTATTCGGCAATGTTTCGGGTAGACTGCAGCATTTAGGGCTCCAAACCGAAAAGAACGCTATAGAACATTTTCAAGCTCATTTGAAATCTCTTACTGATTTTGATAATATATATATCTCATGGGTATCAGTCGAACTGCCCCAGCTACAAAATGCCCCAGCAAATTTGGTCATTCATTCTAATTTGGTCAGATTTATTTAAAATGATTAGATATATGCCGTAAATGCATAGTTTTTGTCAACTTTGATATTATGTTCTTCACATAAAAGTTATTAGAAGTAATATTTCTGATACATTTTCCACTAGTAAACCCATGACTTCAAAAAATTTTTTATTGGAGAGGGTGTTTGGGGGGGTGTGGGTGTGGTGGGTGGGGAGGGGGTGACAACCATTATTGGCATGAGTACATGAAAGTTGACACAACTATGCATTTATGGCCTATATTTATATTTAATCAAATTTTAATTAAATTGGGGCATTTGGATCCAATTTATGTGAAAATACCACTGTAAGGGCAGGGAATATGTAGTATAAAGAATCTCGTGGGTTCTTCTTCCTTCTTCAGCCTAGCTTTTGGATTTTCATACCCCATGTGTGCATGTCTCTTTCATATGCGTCCGACTCCGAATGATCGGAACATTTCGTCTGCCTAAATATGTCTCTTTACTTGGAAATGGTGGCTCTCTCCATTGTTCGATGATTCCGTGCATCCCCAAGCAACGGAATACACCATCGTACCATTTACAAAAATACGACAGAAACAACACGATTTGTATTACTGTAGCGCTTGGTCTTTGGCAACATGGCGGACGCTAGTCACATATGACGTCACGAGCGGAAAGGTCACGTGAGTTCCAGCGGAATATGCATAATGGCCGAAGCTCAGATAACAGAAACTGCTTTCGCGATAAAAACATAATAAACCATATTTTTAAAATAAAAATTGGGTACATGTTTCTGATGACTTTATCTTTCACCCAGCAAATTATTGCAATTGTCTAGTATTCTCCTTTAATTACAGAAGACAATACAATATAAAAACAGGTTATATATTGCCAACAACTGAAGGTAGATCGCCATACTACGAACCACGGAGTACTACGGAACACAGTATGACATATATACTGTGGTTAAAAAAGATAGTAAGTATAAATTTACTTTGAACTTTTGGGGACTTACGTACCCTTTCAGGAGGATGTTGCTGATAATCATTATGATGATGATAATGATGAGGAGGAGGAGGAGGGGCGGTTTTTGATTACGACAGTGATGTAGACGATAATGATAACAACCATGACGTTGACGGCGACGATGCTGCTGCTGATACTGATGCTGCTGCTGCTTCTGGTGATGATGACTAATTTAGCACAGCGTTTCTCTCGTTCATGAGTCTGATTGGAAGTCAATTTCTAGACGGGTATCTCGTCGCCATATGACTGAAATAATCTTCACTAACTCACTCACTCACTGATAACGGAGTATAATTCTATGCTGAATTGTCTCGAAGTGAACCAAACAAGTGTGGTTTAGTTTATGGTACGCACCAGTGTTCCTGCCAGTTTAACTGACAAGTGGGCTATTGCAGGTACAGTTATATTCCAATCATGAGATCTGTAAATGTCTCCGTGATTCACCTTGCAATAGCGACATAATCTGACTCAAAACTCTTTAAAACGAATCAATTTTTGTTTTCAAAATACACAGCTGCTGATGGCTATCTTAAACATTCCATGTTTGAAAATCAATATTATGTTCCTTAATTTACATCATTTCAAGCATGGTAGGAGTCCAATGATTGCAAAATCTTTTCTTCGTTGAACAAAATACCCTTACACAGAAAACTCCACCCACAGATTACAAAACTGTTTGCTACAATGGGTGTTATGTTATGAACATAATCGAATTTAACATTTATTTTTCAACTTTCAGTTACATAAAAATCTTTCTCATCTCGCTTGCTCCTTAATCTTAACAAAAGTTGAACAGGATACAAATGAAACAGCTTCATCTGCTGAAAACTACATATGGAATATGGCATGCATGAAAGAACGTATGACGTTATGACGTTAACTGATGGCATCAATTGTTCCAACAGCCGTGGAGACTGTGAAAGATTTGGGGGGCGCCGGCTAACTGGGTTGACTGGTCTGTCCTGCTGGACACATTGTTGTCTTACTGTCACGCATTGTGGAACTCACTGAGGAACAGAGATAGAGGTCAATCAACACAGTGTGACATTTCTGTCATTCGTTTTCATTTTAAGAAAGCATTCCTGTGCAACAACTGTAGCGACCTCCCTAGACTAACAACTAGTCTCTGAAATGAACATATTTCACTGAAAAAAGTTCATAGTAAAAACAATATAATGAAAAGGAGCCCTGAGACTTTCTTCATTTTCAGAAGCTGAGGAAATCTAGACTTGCCTCATTTTCTAGACTTGTGTGGGCTTTCTTGGATATATTTGCTTCAGGGTCTGTACGAGAGTTTACGACCTCCCCTACAATGAGCCCTGGCGAGTCTAGCTACAAGAGACCCCAGCAGTCTATTCCGGCCGTATGAGGCAACTTAATTAGATCTGGTGGTCAGGTTCGGCGTCATGGATGACTGCCGACCATCTGTGCTGAACCTTAGTCTCTGACTAAATATAGTTTTGATAATAACATATAGTTCCATTTAAGTCGAACAGCGTCCTAGTGGGCTCGGAGGTCATGAACTGGAGGAAAATGTAGACTTGCTTCATTTAGAGCGTTTGCATTGCAGAAAGGACTGGGTGGAAGGACATAATGGCACAAGGGATGTACAATGCAAACTAGGGACAAGTGGTCACATCAGCTGTCCATAGGCTTAAGTAATCCAACGACCAGACAATCTGAAGACTGATATTTTGAGAGAGAGCGAGAGAGCTAGAACGCTTTCACAGTATTCATTTGATGCTGCGTAGCACTGACTGAAACTCCATTGCAATAGATAAACGAAATTGTTATCACTAAAAGAGTTGAGTTTTACGTCACATCGGCATTATTTCAGCCATATGGAGACGAGGTCATGTACTGAAAGAGGTTAAATTGCTGAAAATGATGATATTGATGCATGCTGATCATGGCCAATATAATAATTTTGACGAAGAATATTATGATGGACTTGAAGATTTTACAGTTAGAATAGAAGTCTTTGAGTGTTTCACCTTTGTCGAGGTATTAAAAACGGAAGATATATACCAGACCATACAAGATGGAGGCACTTCCGCTGAAGGGGTAGTTGTCGGCACAGGTACTACAGATATGTACCCAGGTACATTTCTGTATATTTCGATTTCGATTTCGACATTTGATAATCTTTTTCTGTATACAGAAATGTACCCAAAACAAAGTCTAAATACAGAAATGTACCCGGTACCCTAAACGGAGGACGAGTCCATATTCCGCAACTGAAACCGTTTGTAGTTGTTCCCGTTCAGCTGATTGCGAGATGCATCGTGCTTCACGAAATATTCGTTACTGTGTATGGTCGTTTCTTATATAGCGCAATCAAATACATCAAACCAATGTGACCACATAGTGCGGAATGGAATCGTCCTATGGTACTTTTTTGGTATTCTGTTTTGGTTAGGGTACGTTTCTGTATACAGAAACGTACCTGGAGTATACATCTGTAGTACAACGACCACCTTTAGTGCCACTTCCTGTCACATGACCGGATGGAATGAACATTTGATAATCTTTATGATCAACACAATGCTTTATCGATACCTGGGTACATTATTCGATATGGAAACATCACAGTTACATTGTAATAATAAAATTACAATTATGGTTTCGGCTTGTATGAAATAGACTCCATCAAAACCCTTTCAGGAAAATCAGCCCCAGTCCGCTCAATGTACTGTTAAATGTCACCATGCAATACTCGGCCTTGCTTTAACGAAAGAATAAAAAATCGATAACGGTTTTTTTCCACGCTCAGCGGCGTTTGGACATCTGGAAGTGATTTACAGAGCTTTAACATCCATGTTTAACATCGAGATGGTTGTGTTTGTATGTCGATGGCCTGACTTACATGCGGAACTCCTAGAAATATCCGTAGGTGTTGGTTCCAATACCATTGACATTGACATTAACAACATTTTGAGGAATAACAACTAAAGAACTTCAAATAGGTTTGCAATGAGCTGGTAAGCGAGTGAATGTAGTTCGTAAAGCAGTACTCGAATTCGCGATAAAACAATGTTTTTGTCGTGAAATGTTGTATTTAATATCATCACATCGATAACAGGCATAAAATACACGAAGTATCCCCATGAAATGTGGAGTTGACCAAACAAGTGAGTGAGTGAGTGAGTGAGTGAGTGAGTGAGTGAGGTTTTACGCCGCTTTTAGCAATACTCCAGCAATATCAAGGCGGAGGACACCAGAAATGGGCTTCACACATTGTACCCATGGGAATCGAACCCGAGTTTTCGGCGTGACGAGCGAACGCTTTCACCAATAGGCTACCCCACCGCCCCCAAATAAGTGCAAACAGTTGTCGACATTCTCATGACCCAAGACCAACAATAAAAAAACTAACGAATAAAGATGTCTTCAGCATGCAAAACTGTCTCCAAAAGTCTGTTTCCAACTTTAAGTCGAGAATGTTTGCAGGAACTTTCGAGGTACAATTGGACACTTTTCTCGGAGATGTCAAATAGCGTTAACCGACTGGTACTTCACGCATCAGTGACTTAAATTTTGTCTGATGTAATTCGCTGTTGTAACTTGTACCCCATGTTTCTGTATTTTCAGGTGATCAATTGCTTTACCTTTGCATGTGTTTGTGCAAATTTTATCATTGTCACTTGATTTAGTAGTAACCCGCAGATATTGTTTGGACCCATGTAAACTGTTTGTTCCCATGTTGTATGGTTGGGAATAATCTATCAATTACAAAGGAATAAAAATACCAATTTCCTTGTGAGATTATGCAGCGATGCAAGAGGAACTCTGTTTTCTCATTCGCTCATCTGTCCAATTTTATTTCCCATGTAAAAATGATGCCAGGGACGGTGCCGCCGAACAACGCCTCCAAACAGGTGTCTGTTCCCCGGCGGAAACACATCGAAATAATATCATGCAGTCTTCGTGGGGAGAATCCACATTCCGTTCCCGCAGACCCGAGATGGTGTTTCGAATCATCCAACATTTGAGCGCTCGTTGTCAACGCATCGTTAACGTCCGGTAACGCTTGAGTGGAGGTAACACTCTTTTTTCTGTGAAAGTGCATCTGTTTCATCTATCACAAACTGGAACGAGCCTCGAATTTGACACATGTACAAACAGGCTCGTCTACCGGGAGATATTTAAAACGAATTAAATCTTTGCTGCTCGCCTGTAACTAGCGTCGGGGGTTGCGAAATGTTTGACCGGATTCTGAAGCGGACGCTGCATTGGGAAAACAATACCGGATTGATTGTTTTTGCTTCACGCACATATAGACCCGACGAAGGGTCTGGTGATTTGCTTTTAATCTTTGAGATGGAATTTTTAGTGTCGGTTAACAGAAATGTGAATCAGGTGTTGGCAGAAGGGAGAATTAGATTAAGTATTATCACGCTTAGCGGCGCGGAAGAAATTTTAATCCGTTAATGAAAATGTCTAGTTTTGTACAGTTCCTTTGTTGAATCTGTCATTTTCCGGTCTTGTTAGAGGTCGACTTTTCACGCTTAAATGACATAAATCCACCATCTGTCGCTTCTTCAGTTCAAACGAGATTTTTTTTTCAGAAATCACTGAAGACTTAAAAAATGAATTCCAATGAAAACCGAGGTTTGTAGGCAGACAGGATGCAATTTGACTCCTGAATTACCACAAAAAGCGACCTATACGTCACAAACGTGCTGTGTGGTTGCCATTGGAAAAAATTGTTTTATATACTAAAAATAAGTTCGCTCTTTTTTACACCAGGTTTTAATTAACGGAGAGGTTGTGAAAGGGAACGTGAGTAACGAGACACAACAGTGATGCTGCAAGATAATATACACTGTTTCAGGTTGCCATGGAGATCATTAAACGAACCATAAATCCGTGAGTTGTATTCAGATGGTGTCATGCTTTATGGAGAATATTCGATGCAGAAATCCTTTACGGAATTGTGCTCAACTGATTCGTGTGTTCATGTCTTTGTGTTCTGTCCCGTGAAGTCCCGTCTGAGAATTGGTCCTCAGCAACCAATGCTTGTCCCCGTGAAGACCCGTGAAGATCCGGGTTAGAATTGGTCTTCAGTAACCCATGCTTGTCGCAAGTGCCGAATAACGGGATCATGTGGTCAGGCTCGCTTACTTGGTTGATACATCACATCTCATCGCCGCCCAATTGCGTAGATCGATGCTCATGCTGTTGATCACTGGATTGTCTGGTCCAGACTCGATTATTTACAGACCACCGCCATGTTGCTGGAATATTGCTGACTGCGGTGGTAAGCAACAAACAAACCAAGGAAGCCCTGTGTTCTGGTCTTTGTGTGGCGTCTGTTGAACTCATGTAATTATTCTTGTATAGCACAGAAAGAACGATTCGTGATGATGAAAAAGGTATATTGTTAAAGAAATACAACAATATACAAACATACAACAAACACTTGATTCAGAGTATCAGACATTTACCTCTTATGATATTAATCAGCCATCTTTCGGTGCGAATAAACGCGCCGGAAGTGGAGAGATCGGGATACAAGGCTGAACAGTTTTCATTTTATGTTTCCGATAGAGTCTGTTGTTTGGCATTATGCGTCAGTTATGGCGGTTCGTATAATATGATAGCTTTGTAACTAGTACACGCCATTGGTAAATGTGTGGGGGTTGTAAATTCAACTCGTGTCACTGACAATACTGATTTAGTTATATTTTAAATCAACTTATTCTCACACCTGACGTCATCCACCGGAAACAGCCCTGAACGGAGGACCTTGACCTTGACCTTATAACAGCGTGACGAGGGTCGAGGTATCGGATACGGAATAAAGCTCTTTACAATCAATGTGTTGCTTTTTTTTAAATGTTGATCATGTTTCTGTGCTTGTATTGATTGAAGTCTGTCAGCGGAGAGTGATCGCACTCTAGTACGTTTCTCATCCATCAATATTTGTACAAGTTACGGGCCGGAAACAGTCACGCTATCGGCCAGTAGCCACCAACTCAACCTAGCTGGAGAGGCATGGACGGCTGAACGGCGCATATTCGGACGGATTGAAAAACTGAAGATGAATTTGATCCATTTTCGGAGCTTTTTTTTGGCTTCTTAAATTGATCACCACTCCTTGTCTCAGGAACGGATAGTGTGCTACGAAGTAAAGATTCAGAGAGGTGATCATAATGGCAGCCTGGTTCAGCTGAATATGTCGTCTCTAATGTAGACCCATGTTATTATATAACAAAACATTCAATATTACGAACAACATTCTTGCATCAAATCGATTAATGTTTACATTTACAGACAGGGCTGCTTCCACAATAAACACATTATGGCTGACGTCAAGCGTATTGGTGCCATTCTTTAACACACGACGTAATTAGTTGTTATTATAATTGGTTCACGTGATAAGATACAACTGTGTTTTAAAAGTGGTCCTATGTTCATACCAAAAGATGAAACTTGTCGTTACCCTGGCTTGAAGTTTTGTGTCTGGGCGCATAATATCAAATAAATATCTCCTTCCGAAAAAACCCGTGAAAGTATCCATGGCCCCAATTTGTTTTCTGTTCAGTATATTACACATCATGACACACACACGAATGTCTCAACTCGAGCGAATGTCCTGTGTAAGAGTTTGGCCCAGGATCTTGCCTCTCATAAATGTATATGCTGAACTAAAAAAGTTCGAAATTATAAATATTTTAGGAGATACTTTTTATGAAGACAGAGCTCTCAGTGTAAACAAAATGTCCCTTAAAATATCCCCAGAAACAACCACCTTCCTTTCGCTTTTTCAGTGCATAATAAATCAAGCACCATGCAAGAATGAGCCTACGCTGGAGAACCTTCTTGAGGATCTGGCCTAAGATCTAGCTTGGAACACAGTAATCTAATACATTAAGAAGAAAGCAAGAATGAGTACACCCAAGTGAACATTTTTTTTACAAAGATGTGGCCCAAGATCTAGCTTTGGACACACTGATATATTAAATTAAGAAGCATCCAAGGACGGATATACTCCAGAGGACGTCTTCCGAAAGTATCTGGCTCAAGATCAGGCTATGTATACATTAATTCAATGAATCATGTCAGGCTGTGAACAGGTCTAGCCAAGGTCGAAGACGCATTCACAGAAAAGTGTACTCGAGGGAATGTTTTTCGAGGCGATCTGCCCCGCGATATTGTAATTGATACACTGAATAATATCTTACAAGGGAAATCAATTTCTGGGCTAATTGTCTCGTAATTCGCGGCGAAACAAAACCATGGTTTATCGAGCGGTTATGAGAAGCTTGGTAATGAATGTAAACAACGCAGCGCTAACTTGTAGTGATTTACTATGGAGGAATGAGACGCTCCTGTTCTTATCCACGTTCCGTGTGGGTAATTTAGCTGCTCCAACATTACAGCTTGACCGTTAAACAAAGCCTCCATTACCAGCTAATATTGACAAGACGGCTTTCTGTTTTATGAGAAGTCGTATTATTCTATAAACCGGTATACTAATTTATTTCCTCGAATTGGTTTATTTGCCAATTTGTTGCACTTTTTACGATGCCGTTATAAAACAATAACATATGGATATGTAATTACTTAATTTATTGCAAATTTTCTTCCATTATTACTTGTGATCAGTGTTGGGCAGACATGATTTGTTTATAATTGCCTTTGCTAATGAGAAATATGATCTGTCTCGGTAAACGTCATAAAGGGGCGGGGCGGTGGGGTAGCCTAGTGGTTAAGCTTTCGCTCGTCACGCCGAGAACCCGGTTCGATTCTACACATGGGTACAATGTGTGAAGGCCATTTCTGTTGTTGTCTCCCGCGTGATATTGCTGGAATATTGCTAAAAGCGGTGTAAAACTAAACTCACTCACTCACTCGTTAATCCGGACTGACGTTAATCCGGACTGACTCACTTACTCAAGCTGCCACCCACCTGCCCCCATGGTATAGGTGCTTCTGATTGACACATGTCATCAATTGATTGTAGATCCATGATCACGACATCAATCACTGGATTGTCTGGAACTGGCTCGAGTGTCTGTAGACACCGCCGTCGTCATATAGCGTGTTTGGCGTTAAACACACACACACGCACGCACGCACACACACTAGCGCGCGTTATGTTTGAATTGCGTTAAATAAACATGTTACGTCAGGGTGACGTGTGTTGTATTTCTTTCACTCAATTTGCACATTGCCTTATATCAACATTGAACAAAAACGTGTAAAGATGGCGGGTATGAATATATACATCATTTGAGGCCAGTTCGACATATACAAGGACCCGTGATGATCCAGGTTAGAATTGATCTTCAGTAACCAATGCTTGTAAGAGGCGACTAACAGGATCGGGTGGTCAGGCTCGCTGACTTTGTTGACACATGTCATTGTATCTCGGCTGCGTAGATGCTCATGCTGTTGATCACTAGATTGTCTGATCCACGCACGATTATTAAATACATACCGAAGCAACATAGCTGGATTATTGCTGTGTCCGACGTTAAACATCCAACAAACAAACATGGACAATTCCACTTTGTAATATAGTGCACAACTTTCCCTGAGATGGGTTATGAATCAATACATAAGGGCCTTAAGGCCACTCAACTTTACCCGGAAACGACTCTGTATATTGTTTTACAACCCAGTCAGCTATATACAAGAACGATTCTTCTCGGATCTCCACGGTATGATGACTGCTGCTTGCATCAACGACTGAGCTGAAGTTTGTCCTTTATATAACTTCTTGCCATATTTTCTGGATCGATTTGTTTGGCCTTAGGCTTCACAGACGCTTAAATTCCTCTCCCTCTGCGTTTTTGTGAACATAGGACTTCGGCGATCGTTATAGGACAAGAGCAATTCCAAGCTTGAGCATCGGTATGAAACAAGCGCGAATAAAAATGACAATTTCAACTAAAATAAACTTCAGCGCGCGTTAGGCAAATTTGAGAATCAGTGCATCTAGTGCAAGCGTAACACATTTGAACTAAATTGGTCAGAATTCACCCGGGTGAAAATAACCTCTCTCGCATTAGCCATGATTCTCACAATTTCGTGTTTCGTAATGAAAATAACACAAGATTACGCCTTATTATCACTGACCGCAAAATACGGCAAAATGAGCCCCTTTCTTTCCTTCTTACGGTAAAAGATTAACATTTTCTCTGCCGATGTTTGTAAAGTATGTTGCTACAATGCTGACTCTGGTCCGACGTGTTTCAAGTAATTCGCCTTCAATTTCCACGCCGATTATGTTGCTGAAATTACTCCCTTGCCTCATTAATCTCAACGCGGTTGTCATGACAACCGCCACTGCCGTAATGGAGGTACTCCTTTACTCGCGAAGGACATCTTTGGTCCGTGAAGAGAAAAAAATTCTTCTCTAATTACTCTTGTAATTACTAATGGCGAGCGCGATCAATAGATGGCTAAATGTCCCACGAGGCCGTCGTTGAAAAAAGTGCAGTTCCAGGGAGCTCAAAGATATCCATTCTAATCAGGTCTTGAAGAGAACGTATTTAGCTTGAGTAAAGAGACTGGTTACAATAAATTAAACTTCAATCTTACAATATTTTCTCTGTTTTCAGTTGCCATTATCTTCTCTCTGTATTCTCCAGATATTTTTATTTATATACTACCCATCAAAATGTTTAGACTCACTAGTGTATTGTAGCCACTTTTTTCAGTCAACTGTTCTAAACTAGATTTTGCTAAATATTCGATACTGTTTAAAGTAAATACACATGAGCTGATGTATTGTAAAACAAATTCGTAACGTTGAAAATATTATTGTCATGAGTTCAATAAATAATGGAACTCAGTAAAAATTGGCAATTCTTAAAAAAAACCTTTACACCAAAACACAGCTGTTCACATGCACGATATTTGCACATGCTTTTCAGCAATTTGATGCATGATTCTCGTGCATTTCATCTGCATAAGGTTTGCAGTTGGTTCTCCCAAGTTAGAAGAGTAATGCATCTTCGATGTAACCACATATATACTAGGCACATAAAGAAACTGTGCATACAAAAATTTAAAATCTAAATTTATCAAACCTGTGTAGACACATAAGGATTTAAACTCAGAGATTAGTGACATGTATCCAACATGCATGCACGTGCCACGTTCCGTGACGTCAGTGGGTTCGTCCTTGAGACGTGCAATACGTTGTTGCACGTGCATTCCGGGAAAGAGAAACAGAGCAAATGAATGCCACACAATACTGTCACTTTGGAAAGCTCAACCCCTGCCCTTGCGATCGTTCAAAAAATTAAACGGCTATTGAAACGCATAGCATGCCAAGGCTCACGTCTGCACAACGTCATGAGGCCATTGGGATGGTCCGTGGGAATGTCTCAACGACAAGTGGCTGCACATTTCCACTGCCATGGGAACACCATTTCTGCACTGGTGAGACGCTACCAGAACACAAATGACGTCATCGATCGGCCACGTTCTGAACGTCCACGTGTAACAACGCCAAGACAGGACAGATGGATAAGGGTGACCCATCTTCGCCACAGGTTTCAGACTGCAGTGATGACTGCCCGAACCATCCCAGGACTTCGCCGTATCCACCCCAACACAGTTCGACAACGTTTACGTCATCACGGGATCAGACCACGACGTCCCGCCATACGGCCTATCCTGACACAACTTCATCGACAAGCTCGCCGAATGTGGTGCCGAAATCATGTCCGCAGACCCTTGTTTTGGTGGAGAAATGTTGTTTTTACAGATGAGTCCAGGTTTAACATTTCCCATAGTGATGGACGTCAACGTGCCTATAGACGCGTGGGAGAACGTTATGCACAGGCCTGTGTCTTGGAGAGGAATCGCTTTGGTGGTGGTTCCGTGATGATTTGGGGTGGAATAACAGCACGCCAAAGAACTCCTTTGGTGATTGTTCAGGGCAACTTAACTGGTGTGGGCTACAGGGATCAGATTCTTCGACCTGTGGCAATTCCTTTTCTGCAACGTCATGGCCCTGGGTTAACATTCCAACAGGACAATGCCCGCCCTCATACGGCAAGGCTTGCTATGGATTTCTTGCAACACCACAACGTTGACTTACTGCCTTGGCCTGCAAATTCACCAGATCACTCCCCAATAGAGCATGTTTGGGGCGAGATGGATCGACGTCTACGCCGTCTTCCTCATCCGCCAGATAACGTCCTTGACCTTGCAACAGAACTTGAGAGAATCTGGCGTGACATCCCACAAGCCTTCCTTGCACGTTTGATAGGCTCTATGCGTCGTCGATGCACTGCTGTTCTCAATGCCGATGGTGGACATACCCGTTATTGAGCTTGTGGTATGGTCGTTTGACCCCTGTCCCGCTTGTGGACTCGTGACGTCATTGTGATTGACTTTTCAATTGAAATTCTCCCGACTTGTTATGGTCTCATGATCCCTCCATTAAAGTTTATATGTACCTTTGACATTGTTATCGTACTTATCAACTGGGATAATATTTTAACAATGCACAGTTTCTTTATGTGGCTAGTATATACATAACAAAGTGAATGCTATAAGTGAGTCTAAACTTGTGATGGGTAGTATTCTATCATGTGATTTACTTCTGCATTGTGTGGTAAGTTCATGTGAAACCGAAATCATGTGAAGTCAGTGAAATCCAACTTCTAGAAACAAACAGAATTACGCCGCCATAGACCTGGAGTATAGCTAAGTGCGGCGTTTAACAACAAACAACTCGATGAATGTTGAAGGAATAGGTTGGAGGTGGGTGCATGTTGTGTACCGCCGCAATGAGAAATAGTCAAGTGTTGTCGCAGTCCCTGTGAAGTCGAGTACGAGAAACTAGAATGTTGGGGAAGATCCTTGACTTGACCTGCAATCTGCCTGACCACAACGTGTGACCATCCAATCCTCTTCAGTGGTCTCTTACGAAACGCATAGGATACCGGGACATATCCTCCCTCGGGATCAAGGGCTGATATAGTGTTCGTTGAATAAGGTTCCAAGCCCTCGTTGGTTTAAGCTGCAACTCTTAACAATTTTTGTTGAAATTGATTTATGCCTGACGGTAATATAAAGGAATATATATAGTCTTGTCTCGCGACCGGAATACATGACTGACCGCCCAGTGCGAATTGACCAACAGGTGCCCTGTGTCCAGATGACTACCCTGGACGTGTAGGTCTACCCCGTTGCCATGGTTCTCGAGATAAACAACACGGGTGGCACTGTCGTCTTAGGCAGAGACGACATTAGTTTCAGAGTTACAAACCTGAGATCCTAGATTCGAAACCGCCTGATAATGTTTCAAAGTTTGACAGCTCCATATTTGTGACCTGTTTTGCGTGGCCCTGTTTCCATGACGACAACACAATACTATCAAACGATCAATTCGGGTAAAACGGACAGGCCATCACAGGTAGCCTGATATTTCTAAAATTGCCTTGAATACACCTCATTGTTGAGCAACACATTCCGTCTCCCCACAGCCTCCTGAGATGACATCAATTAGGAACGTGACCGTCTCCGGCATGACTGCGCACGTGGATCACGTCGTGGGAAGGTGCCGGCCACGTGACCGGATATCAGTTAGAGAAAAATCAGGAACACTATCGGGTGTGTCGTCATATTTTCTTTGTCAGAGGCCAGGCATCAATTTCAATAATGGAGAAGATCAGGTTAATTCTAATCATATGAGCAGATTTTTCTGCTGCAAGGCATCAGATTCAAGAGAAACCGTATCGGTGTAGGCGAATTTCAGACGACACGTTGAACGCACACGGCTGAATGGCGCTTTCTTCATGCCAGTTGACACCAGGCCCTGTGTATAAAACTGACATGAAAGTTTTCTGCGCGAAATTAAATATTCCTGGCTATGATTTTCTTTTGTTCGTGCTGTGATATAATACGCGCCATACATTGTTGTCTAATGTTTAAAATCAATAATAGTTCGTGATTCAACAGCTTCGTGTCTTTTCCAAAAATATTGTTTATTACTCTTTTGGTGCTTTTGGTGAATTTTTATGAAGACTAGAAGAGACGTTCAATGGGTATACACTTTACAATGTGAAGCTCGTTTTCATCGATTGTGAATGCGTTCACTCGCCACGCTAAAGGCCCCAGGTCTAATCCTCTCTTTGGTACAAGAGTGGTGGCGATGATGATAATGATGATGGTGGTGGTAGTGGTGGTGGTGGAGATGATGAAGACACGACGGTGACGAGGTGAGTAAATATGCCAAACGAATGCGGCAATGATAATGATGACGGCGAAAGGATGATGGTGTTTTGGATAACTGAGTGAGTGAGTGAGTGAGTTTAGTTTTACGCCACACTCAGCAATATTCCAGCCATATGGCAGATGTCTGTAAATAATCGAATCTAGACCAGACAATGCAGTCATCAACAGCATGAACATCGATCTACTCAATTGGGACATGTGTCAACCAAATCAGCGAGCCTGACAACCCAATTCCGATAGTCTCCTTTTACGACAAGCATAGGTTGCTGAAGACCAAATATAAGTGGGATCTTCATGGGTGCTTTTGATGAAGAAGACGATGATGATGATGATGTAAAGACAACGACGTCCACGATTTTGGCGTAGTGAGCTAATATGCCCCATTTGCGACGGCCACGATAATGATGACGATGGCAAGATAATGATGCCTTAGATGCTGCTGCTGCTGCTGATGATGATGATGATGATGATGATGATGAGTGAATAATAACGATTGAAGATTTATTTACGGGGACGACGATGATGACCACAGATTGAAAATGCAAATAATGATTATGATGACGAGTACCATGACGACAATGATAACAGAGACGATGACAACGACGATAATGTTGATTTTACAACGCCACACAGAGGTATACCGGTCCAGTGCCTACTCGACTTCTCCGGTCTCATGAGGTTACACCCCGAGGACCAAGGTAAACGCTCATACTCTCAACCACTGGTTTGTGTCCCCACAGAGGCGCTGTCTCCCTGCAGCTCACCAAAGCTCCTCCCTTGTAATTATCTAAACATCCTTCAGTCCATCCATCCAGTCCGCGACGCTGCACATTCCCGACAGAGACATTTGTCTGCGTTTTCAACCCATGCTAATGAGTTTCCTCAGTACATAAACCTCATGTTTCAATTTGGTGTTGAATTTATCAAACTCACGGTCGATCCAGCTGGCTTGGAGTTAAATTCCACTAATCCCCTCGTCCCACCAGGTCACGTCGTTTCTTAATTTTCACTATAATCAATGACACGAATCGTAATCCGTTTGTTCCGAAATGGCAGTCTGACTCGTGTTTTTAATTAAACCGACTCTCGGGACCTCGTGTCGTACACTGCTGACCCCGGCACGCCGTCATCACAAGCAGCTGTGTAAACGACAGGAAGTTTTAAAATTGCTTTTTAAAGAGAAATTTTTGGAGAATTGAGTTAAGTAACCATTTCCTGTTAAGGAAATTAAAGTTTTGCTTCCGTTCGTCTCCCTTTCTTTGACAGCTTTATTTTACATAGACACCACGTTGGGGATCGAGGAAATGAAACTACAAATGATTTATCCTGGTCTAAAATTTATCCCCATAAACATACAACGGTCTGCAACCTGAATATTAATTTGTCGGTAAAGCAAAAATACAACACAAAAAACCTTTGCCGAAAACGTAAAATCCGTGACTACCTGAGAGAATGTGAAGTGGTTTTTCATTTAATTCTCATACCTCTCTGCAACCAAAATAGAAAATTCAATTTTACGTCTTTTCTCGTCGAAAAAACCGCCCTCACAACGGGGAGCTCAATAACTGGAGCCGCGAAGGACTAATCTAGTGCATATCAATATTCTGAAATAATGTATCGATTTTTGTTGAAATGATGTGAATGTTTGGAAATAAACAGACAGACAAACACGTGATCATTGAGGAGGAAGCGGTTTACACAAAGACGATTCCATTTCTCGGGATGTTTTTGCTAAAATGTGTGTTTTCACCTAATGGTACCGGAATTTTTCATTTCCGACTATTGACACGCGGTTGGGTTAAACCGACTAATTGATCAATCGAATTACGGGCGTTTTCTTCTGTCACATCTCATGGAATATCAGCGAGCTGGAATGCCTCATCGAAGACAACAGATTGAAGGTTCATAACTTCCGTGGTCGGTGTACCGAGGGGTTTAATGATATTCAGAGAATCTTTGTACTCCGTCGGGTGTTGGATGCTTGTCATCTGGATGACAGTGGTGAAGACTCACGCCCTCTACCGGTAGAACTGTTAGTAGCCAATCAGGGCCCCGTTCCTCAAAGCGATCGTAGCGCTAAGGTGATCGTAACTCCCATACTTTAACATAGACTTACGACTGTCGTACGCTACGATCGCTTTGAGGAACGGGGCCCTGGCCACTACTACTACTACTACTGCTGGTGCTACTACTACTACTACTACTACTACTACTACTACTACTACTACTACTACTACTACTACTACTACTACTACTACTACTACTACTACTACTACTAGGGCGACCGCCTTCGTCGTGTAGTGGTTAGAGCGTCCGCCCGGAGAGCGGAAGGTCGCGGGTTCGATCCCCGACTGTTCATACCAAAAGACGTTAAAATATGGTACTTGGTCCCTGCCTGGCGCTCGGCATTAATGGGTACAACAAGGACTGGTCGGCTCGGAGTCAGTATAATGTGTCTGAGTGGGGTATTCATGCTTCACTGCGACATGGTATCTCAGTGGGCTAGCACTATAAAACCAGCTTCACTCTGGGCTAGTACAAGCAGCGGTGTCCTCCCATTACGCAGACAGCCAGTTCGCAGACACCTTTAAACAACAACATTTACGGTTCAGTGAACAGATTATCTACCACCTGTTACCTACACATTATAATGGAATAGTCCAAATAAAAACACAGGAACAAACTGAAGATATATTATTTATTTTGAAAGATGGACGAAAAGACAGTAATTTGAATTTTTATTGCTGCAATATGAAAACAGTATATTTTCATAAACATTTCGGTTTAAGCTTCTAGTCTAACGGGAGTCGGCATCATCATATTGAAAACATTAGCTTAGCTGTTAGAAATTGCGACACTGTTGTATCATATAAATCAAATAAAGACAAATGTGAATCTAAATATTATTCATATGGAATAAAGAAGTTATATGTTTTGCACACAATATTAAGATATATGACGAGTGCACTTAATTACGATTTATTTAGAATAAATATTTAAAATATGACGCATCATGTGAATGTGGCCATGGGTGTGAGAATGTTTTTCATTACTTCCTTGAATGTCTATTGTATACTACTCAAAGACACAAACTGTTACAATCTTTAGAAAGCATTGTTAAAATTAGAACACTGATTGGTATTAATCGTATCTTACATGGCAATGCAGGTGTATCATTTACTGCAAATCAGAATGTTTTCAAATATGTACATATCTTTATCTCTCCAACAAAACGTTTTCTCAGTTAACTTCTGTTGTACATATGCTATTATTGGGAGGGGTCTTTTCTATCAATAAACACAATCAAACCTCTCAGTGACAAAGCTGTTTTATATTCGATAGTAATTGATAGTAAAATCAATTTTGAGAAAAGAAATCATTTATTATTTACCCACAATCAAACTTCTCAGTAACGAACCTGTTTCAGGCTCACCCTGCTCTACTCACTACACAGTGGACTGTTCCATTATACCCGTAGGTGTTACCCTAATTAACCTTCTAGTTCAGTGTCTGTCAATTGGGCGTCTGTCAAATGGGTGTCTGTCAATTGGGAGATAACCCAAGCAGCCGCACATACCCATACACATGCATGCACGTCGTCATTTGAGCGAAATAATCTCAAGCACGACGTTAAACCCAATTTCACCTCACCTCACTAGGGCGGTTGGGTAGCACAGTAGTTAAAGCGTTCTCTCGTCACGCCGAAGACCCGGGTTCGATTACCTACATAGGTACAATGTGTGAAGCCCATTTCTGGTGTCCGCCGCCGTGATATTGCTGGAATATTGCTAGAGGCGGTGTAAAACTAAACTCACTCACTCACTACTACTACTACACAGCTACTTCTACTTCTTGTTTAACACTACTGCTTATTGTGCCGTGGCTACTACTACCACTACTATCTAGAACTCACCCTCCTCTTCGATCCTCCTCCTCCTCGACCCGTGAAGATCCGGGTTAGAATTGATCTTCAGTAACCCATGATTGTCGTAAGAGGCGACTAACGGGATCGGGTGATCAGGCTCGCTGACTTGGTTGACACATGTCATTGGTTCCCAATTCCGCAGATCGATGCACATGCTGTTGATCACTGGATTGTCTGGTCCAGACTCGATTATTTACAGACCGCCACCATATAGCTGGAATATTGCTGAGTGCGGCGTACAACTAAACTCACTCACTCACTCCTCCTCCTACTACTACTGCTACTACTACTACTACTGCTACTACTACTATCACTGCTACTACGTCTACTACTACTACTACTACTACTACTCTAGGCGGAAGGTCGCAGGTTCGACTACCGCGTCTACCAAAGACGTTTATGGTACTTGTTGGTCCTGGCGCTCGGCATTAATCTACAACAAGGACTGGTCAACTATGAGTCAGTATAATGTGTCGAGTTGCTTCACTGCGGCATGACACAGTGGGCTAGCACTATAAAACCAGCTTCAGTCTTATCAAAGACGTCGTCATATGAGCACCGCACGAAGATTTCACCTCACTAACTCTGGATCAAAGAATTCATACAGGATCTTAGCAAGAGAGACATCCTGTTCCAACTGGCTTTGCTTCATGCATGTGGGGCGGTGGGGTAGCCTAGTGGTTAGATCGTTTGCTTGTCACGCTGAAGGCCCGGGTTCGATTCCCCACGTGGGCACCATGTGTGAAGCCCATGTCTGATGTCCCCTGCCGTGATATCGTTGGAATATTACTAAAAGGGGCGCAAACCGAAACCCACTCACTCACTTAACTCCGCGCCCACGTGTGATGTGTGCGTGCGTGCGTGCGCGTTAACTCCGCTTTGAACAATACTACAGTTACTCCAAGGGCCTAAAAGTGTGAAAGCTCTAAGTAATACCAATCTGTGACCACTTGATGACACCCATGTCCCTGCCTGTAGTCCGGACAAAACTCGTAACTCTCCGATTGGTTCTGTTCTCTGTTCTGACGGTCTACTTCCTGAAAAGATGTCTCCCTCCCCTGTATCCTAGGTCTGTCTCCTAGTTCCTGAAACTTACTGTGCTACCACCGGTGCCCCCGCCCTGATGTTACTGAAATATTGCTAAAAGCAGCATAAAACTAAACTATCTATTTTTACATTGTTTCCCTACCTCTCAGCGTTCCTGAAAGGTAGACTAACAACTAGTCTCTGAAATGAACATATTTCACTGAAAAAAGTTCATAGTAAAAAAAAATATATAATGAAAAGGAGCCCTGAGACTTTCTTCATTTTCAGTAGCTGAGGAAATCTAGACTTGCCACATTTTCTAGACTTGTGTGGGCTTTCTTGGATATATTTGCTTCAGGGTCTGTACGACAGACTACCTGAAAGGTAAACGCCCTAAATATTGCAAGTGTGGATTTTCGTGATGTTCAGTCCGTAGATTACTTGGGCTCCTTTTCAGTTAAAATGTAGTTATATGTTTCTATCAAACCTAATTGAAGCAATATTTAATATACACTGATTACAAAGTGTAAATCTTGCCCAATCTCTGCAGTATTTCATGCGCTTACCCACGTCAGACGGTTGTAAATTACAATCCCGCACAAGATTAACAAAATATTTCTATACCGACTCACATGCCAGTCTGATTAAAAATATCATGCCGGTTAATATAATAAAAAAATTGTTTTAATAAAAATTGTATTTTATCGGAAGCACATTTTACAAGGGAGATGACTCTGTATGAAACTGCGTGTGTTTTGCTTTGTATCTCCAAGCTCTCAACACTGATGCAGCCACTGTTGCATAACTGTTATAGTTCAATAACAATGCAGTGAGTTTATGTACTCTTACGCTGTAGAACACTTTATATTACAGAAAGCAATCATTTGATTTTCGGGAGTGGTGGAGGTAAAAAAGCCTCTGTTTTACTGACAAACATACATACGCCACAGACCCGTGAAGATCCGGGGTAGAATAGGTCTTCAGCAACCCATGCTTGCCACAAAAGGCGACTATGCTTGTCGTAAGAGGCGACTAACGGGATCGGGTGGTCAGGCTCGCTGACTTGGTTGACACATGTCATCGGTTCCCAATTGCGCAGATCGATGCTCATGCTGTTGATCACTGGATTGTCTGGTCCAGACTCGATTATTGACAGACCGCTACCATATAGCTGGAATATTGCTGAGTGCGGCGTAAAACTAAACTCACTCACTCACTCACTCACATACGCCACAAATATTGTTCCCTTTTCTTGCGTACGGTAGGCCAGGACACTGAAAATCGTCACTAACGTGTCCAAGAATATACATGTATTTATCAACCTAAAATGTAACAATTAAGCACAAGCCTGCTTCACGTAACATATCAGTACAATTGACGATCCCAAACCTCAATACAACAATCTGCCAATCAACTGGTTGCCCCGTTATATGGTCATCATTTAAACTATTTTTTGGTTTATGGTGATATTAATTAGCATATTATAATTGATCTATAATTAAACATAATCGTTTTTTATTTCAACAATCAATATGTCTATTTTTGATAACACCCGTGCGGTCTGGAGATGCGCATGGGACCGAGACACCGACAAACTACAGGAAATACATAACTCACTGTTAGTCCTCGGAGCACCTGGTGTGTGCACGTGTTGTCTATCTCCCGGCATGTTTGCAAACATACTTTGTACAACAGCAATTACTCGACACTAGATCACGACTTGTTTTGTGATGAGTGCCTCGTGCAGCTCAGGGAAGAGATCGTTCCAAGGATGACCTGTTAACACCTTGGTCTCTATGGCAACTATCTGCCCAATCGCCACTCGACGGTAAAGGAGCTGCTGTGTTGTTTACAACGTATCACCGTACTCTTGAATGAACGGGGGCATGCTGCCTCGAAGGAGAGGTATCACCCCGTGCGCTGTCGTATCGGCGCCTCAGATTGCAGAGTTATGTCCCTTGGGCACACCAAAAACCTATGATTGTGGGGTCGAAATCAGATTCGACTTTAACATGTGTTTAATTCAGCACAATAACATTGCTTGTGCTAAACCTCTGCATCATCTGCCCTTTTTACTTCACATTTAGTTGAAACCCTGTGATTATTGGGAAATTGTTCCAAAAGGCGTTCAAACCCACCTCACTCACCCTCTGGGGCCGGTTTGGTAGTTGTGGTTAAAGCTTACGTTCGTCACGCCAAAAACCAGGATTCGATTACCCATATGGGTGCAATGTGTGAAGCCCATGTTTTGGTGTCCCCAGCCGTCATATTGCTGGAATATTGCAAAAACACACTCACTCACTCTCACTCATTCATGTGAGCAGCAAACAACCTACTCAATTTCCGTTGCAAGCCATTCTCCCCTCATTTAAAAATGTAAAACACAAGTTCTTTTGGAATACATAGTTATCGATGTAGCCACGTTTGCTTTGCCCTTGTGTCATTTAATTTGAATTTCTGCCAAACATATTCAAAAACATTCTTCATTTCCACATAGCGACATCATAAGAACCTATAATAGTATGCCATTGCAGGAGCAACCTTGAGCGGTTCTCATAACATCGGCGACAGCCGGTCTCACATCTTCCCATGCAGCAACAGAAGCCAAAACCTGGTGAATTTCATTGTTGAGTTTTTAGCTCATCTCTCAGAAGCCATCGCCACACCTGTCAGGGTCAATTCCTGACTTCATTCATCAAACGCCGGCCTCTGCGTGCTGATCAAAGCCTGCGCAGTCGTTATTTCGATTTGATAATGGAGGCCGGGCTTAACTAACATCTGACCTTTAAAAACACAGTTACACTTTTTCATAAAAGATGCGTATTCCTTAGTAGGCTCAATTCGTACTTGGGGAAGCAGATATGTCTCATGTCCAGTGCATTCCCGGTTCGAATGGGTCTTCGGTAGCTCATGCTTTTCTGTCTGCAGTTGTTCCAGGACAACATAGGTCACCAGTATCTCCAGCTGACCTGTCTGTGGTTGTTCCAGGACAACATAGGTCACCAGTATCTCAAAACTGCCTGTCTGTGGTTGTTCCAGGACACAAGCTTTTTTGTCTGCAGTTGCGTATTCCTTAGTAGGCTCAATTCGTACTTGGGAAAGCAGATATGTCTCATGTCCAGTGCATTCCCGGTTCGAATGGGTCTTCAGTAGCTCATGCTTTTCTGTCTGCAGTTGTTCCAGGACAACAGGTCACCACAACACATAGGTCGCCTGTCTGTGGTTGTTCTGTCTGTGGTTGTTCAGGACCAGTATCTCAAGCTGACCTGTCTGTGGTTGTTCCAGGACAACATAGGTCACCAGTATCTCAAATGGGTGCCTGTCTGCAGTTGTTCATGCTTTTCTGTCTGCAGTTGTTCCAGGACAACATAGGTCGCCAGTATCTCAAGCTGACCTGTCTGTGGTTGTTCCAGGACAACATGTCTCTCAAGCTTGCCTGTCTGTGGTTGTTCAAGGACAACATAGGTCGCCAGTATCTCAAGCTTGCTTGTCTTCGGTTGTTCCAGGACAAAAGGTTGCCAGTGCCTCAGGCTTGCCTGTCTTCGGTGGTTCCAGGACTAAAGGTCGCCAGTACCTCAAGCTGACCTTTCTAGCTGTGGTTGTTCCAGGACAAAAGGTCGCCAGTACCTCAGGCTTGTCTGTCTGTGGTTGTTCCAGGACAAGAGATCGCCAGTACCTCAAGCTGACCTGTCTGTGGTTGTTCCAAGACAAAAGGTCGCCAGTACCTCAAGCTTGCCTGTCTGTGTTTGTTCCAGGACAAAAAATCGCCAGTACCTCAAGCTGACCTGTCTGTGGTTGTTCCAGGAAAAAATATTACCAGTATCTCAACCTGACCTGTCTGTGGTTGTTCCAGGACAAAAGGTCGCCAGTACCTCAAGCTTGCCTGTCTGTGGTTGTTCCAGGACAAAAGGTCGCCAGTACCTCAAGCTTGCCTGTCTGTGGTTGTTCCAGGACAAAAGGTCGCCAGTACCTCAGGCTTGCCTGTCTGTGGTTGTTCCAGGACAAAAGGTCGCCAGTACCTCAAGCTTGCCTGTCTGTGGTTGTTCCAAGACAAAAGGTCGCCAGTGCCTCAAGCTTGCCTGTCTGTGTTTGTTCCCGGACAAAAAATCGCCAGTACCTCAAGCTGACCTGTCTGTGGTTGTTCCAGGACAAAGGATTGCCAGTATCTCAAGCTTGCCTGTCTGTGGTTGTTCCAGGACAAAAGATCGCCAGTATCTCAAGCTTGCCTGTCTGTGGTTGTTCCAGGACAAAAAATCGCCAGTATCTCAAGGTTGCCTGTCTGTGGTTGTTCCAGGCCAAAAGGTCGTCAGTGCCTCAGGCTTGCCTGTCTTCGGTGGTTCCAGGACTAAAGGTCGCCAGTACCTCAAGCTGACCTTTATAGCTGTGGTTGTTCCAGGACAAAAGGTCGCCAGTACCTCAAGCTGATCTGTCTGTGGTTGTTCCAAGACAAAAGGTCGCCAGTACCTCAAGCTGACCTGTCTGTGTTTGTTCCAGGACAAAAAATCGCCAGTACCTCAAGCTGACCTGTCTGTGGTTGTTCCAGGAAAAATATTACCAGTATCTCAACCTGACCTGTCTGTGGTTGTTCCAGGACAAAAGATCGCCAGTACCTCAAGCTGACCTGTCTGTGGTTGTTCCAGGACAAACGGTCGCCAGTATCTCAAGGTTGCCTGTCTGTGGTTGTTCCAGGACAAAAGGTTGCCAGTGCCTCAGGCTTGCCTGTCTTCGGTGGTTCCAGGACTAAAGGTCGCCAGTACCTCAAGCTTGCCTGTCTGTGGTTGTTCCAGGACAAAAGGTCGCCAGTACCTCAGGCTTGTCTGTCTGTGGTTGTTCCAGGACAAAAGATCGCCAGTACCTCAAGCTGATCTGTCTGTGGTTGTTCCAAGACAAAAGGTCGCCAGTGCCTCAAGCTTGCCTGTCTGTGTTTGTTCCCGGACAAAAAATCGCCAGTACCTCAAGCTGACCTGTCTGTGGTTGTTCCAGGACAAAAGATTGCCAGTATCTCAAGCTTGCCTGTCTGTGGTTGTTCCAGGACAAAAGGTCGCCAGTACCTCAAGCTTGCCTGTCTGTGGTTGTTCCAGGACAAACGGTCGCCAGTATCTCAAGGTTGCCTGTCTGTGGTTGTTCCAGGACAAAAGGTTGCCAGTGCCTCAGGCTTGCCTGTCTGTGGTTGTTCCAGGACAAAAGATCGCCAGTATCTCAAGTTTGCCTGTCTGTGGTTGGTTGCCTGTCTGTGGTTGTTCTGTGGGAGGACAAAAAGGTCGCCAGTACATCAAGCTTGCCTGTTTGCGGTTTTTTCGAGGTCCTCAGTACCTGGTTTTTGTCCGCGGTGTTCCTCTGTCTGTTGGTATCAGCAGATTGATTAGGCACGGTGCTCAGTGCCTATACTGTTCTGTCTGCGGGCATTAGTAGATATAATAGGCACGGTGCTCGATCAGTGCCTCACGTTTGTCTGTCTGCGAGTATTAGCAGAGTGAATAGGCACGTGCTCAGTGTCTCTTCTGTCTGCGGGTATTAACAGGCAGAATACATCCTCCGTACGCCATACCTTTCTTCTCGGGTGTACCTCTGGCCGGAATAGGCCTTCATTATCTTACCCTTCGAACTTATTCCAAATCGCCGAGGGCAAGACTGATCCAAGAGTCCATGTAGTACTAAGATATTTTCTGATCCTTTGACTCATGAAAAACGATAAAATGATTGCAATCCATGTTGAGTTCATGATGATAATTTTTCATTTAAAAAATAACTCACTAATTTTCATACAAAACCATGCCTGTATGAAACTGGAATGTTTAATGTTGAATCTATTGGTTAATGTGAACATTCAAAATGCCATTTTGCGTGTCTTACACGATGCAATACCGAGTGTAACCTCCATGTGACTGTATGACAGCCAGCACTTTCCTCCTCATACCCCGTGTCAGCCTCCTGATCCTCTGAAGGGACAGTTTACGCCATTCCTCGTGTAAAGCAGCTTCCAATTGGGCCATGTTCTGTACAAGAGGATCCCTTTGTTGCACACGACGACCAATCATGCCCCAGATGTGCTCCAAAGGGTTAAGATCGGGGTTCATTCAGTCGTGAGATACCTAAGGGGGTGCTTAACTAAGTTCTCTGTGTATAGTTCGTTTACAATGAATTGCGTGAGATCTGCCCTCTCCATTGTGTGAGTATGTTGGCACGCAGGGTCTGCTTGCTTTTCAGAAGATGAACCAGCATCCTTGACACTCTGGAGGGTAATGACCATGGCAGTAGCGCCATGATGTCAGGACAGGGAGACAACTCCCGTCAGTCTATTATCACTACCACTAAAAACACATCCGTTTCTTTCTGACGGTCCCTGGGCGAGGATAAATTACAGGAGTATAAGATCTCTCTGTTTCAGGGAAGTGGCCACGGCTCTCGACAATTGAATATACATCAGTGTGGAGGGATTCCCTATAGGGTTGTTATAGTGATAAGCACGGCAATAGCGTATGAATGATGATTTGCCAATACTGAGTACTAGCCCTGGGGAATCTGACGACGGACTGATTCTGACTGTAATCAGGGAATGTATGTCTGAGTTCTGTCAGTGATACAGTTTTTGAGAGTATTGATTCCCGTCCCTGGTACCTACTTATTTATACGACTGATATCATTATAGCCAGCTGTGGCGTATATCACACCGGAAGACAAATATTTCTGCATTGTTTCAAGATAATATCACTTGTCTGCTCAAACGGTAACGTATGTGACGGCGCGTAACGTACGCATACACAAGAATGTAACATTTGTTGTCAGTGAGTGGTACACGTTGAAGCTGGTGCTGATGGAGATGGTGATGATGCGGCTGATGACAACATACAGTCGTGGATAATTAAGCTGGTAACTTCTGACGATGGTAACTTCTGACGATGGTAACTTCTGTAGATGGCAGCTTCTGACGATGGTAACTTCTGACGATTGTAACTTCTGTAGATGGTAACTTCTGTAGATGGTAACTTCTGTAGATGGTAACTTCTGACGATGCTGATGGTGATGATGATGGAGTCTTAATGTTGCGGCTGAAAATTACTGCCGATGATGTTGATAAAGAAGTGATGTTGTCAGTAACAGATGCTTGTGATGACGACATTGACGTCCGATGACGCTGATGATAATGCTGCTGTTGTTGCTGCGGTGATTGCAAACAGAAATGCCCTTGCATCTGATGATGATGGCAAACGCTGATACTGATACTGACAACAGTCACGGCAATTTCTACGATGATGATGACGATGACGATAATAATCCTGGTGACTACGATTGAGACTATTACAACGATGATGATAACAATGATGAACTACAATTACGACGATTACGACGACGATATTGATGATGATGATGATGATGATGATGATGATGACTGGAATCACGACGGTTTCGATGGCATTGATGACGACAACGACCACAGGACGCATTTCTACCAACTGTTCCTCGGTTTATTAGGTCCTTGCCACCAAAACGTTGGTGTTGGCGATGAAGACACGTATCACCATATATTTCCCATGCAGGGACTACAACTACCCAACCAGGACCGAAGTGGCTGTTACAACCTTGCAGCAGACAGATGAACAGTCCACGAGACAGAAAGAATTGGACTGTACCAGATAAATCTAAACTGGTCTTTTCTATGATTCTTCTACAGTTGCAATCTGCCTGTCAGGGAGATCCGATTGCTCTGTCTAGCGGTCGGCTTAAGACATACAACGCCATGGTAATTGCCTAATAAGATAGCCCGCCATTTGGACTTCACATATGCATACTGCCACTCAAGGGTTATGGCTCGGATGTGTAGAGAGACGGGGGATATATATTGTCTGGGCCTGCCGCGGATTACGATCACTAACAACAGTCGTTGCATAGGCTTTTTGTTTGTGACTATCACTCGAGTGTCGAACAAAGACTTAGAGTAAAGAATGTCACAATCAGTTTAAAGTATGCTAGAGAATATTTTCTGAATGGGATTTGAAACCTTAAGGTTTTTGCTTTCCGTGTTTGGGGATAGATGGTAATTTGGGAATATGCATACTGTGGATGACACGTACAGTTGCGTGCTGGTTGGCTGGTTCAGTGTAAAGTTGGGCAACTTGAGATTCGGGTGTGCTGTGGGAGGAGTTAGACAGTTATGGTGTCACAATAAGCTGAACAACATGATGTTCAGGTTCGTTTTTGGCAGAGTTTGGCAGTTATGGTGTAATAACAAGTTGAACAATATGACGTTCAAGTTCGTTGTGGGCGGGGTTTGGCAGTTATGATGTAATTGGCAGTTGGCAGTTGTGATGATGTAATAACAAGTTGGACAATATGATATGACGTTCAGGTTCGTTGCGGGCAGAGTTTGGCAGTTATGGTGTAATAACAAGTTGGACAATTTGACTTTCAGGTTCTTTGTGGGCAGAGTTTGGCAGTTATGACGTAATAACAAGTTGAACAATATGACGTTCAAGTTCGTTGTGGGTGGAGTTTGGCAGTTATGGAGTAATAACAAGTTGGACAATATGACGTTTAGGTTCATTGTGGGCAGAGTTTGGCAGTTATGACGTAATAACAAGTTGAACAATATGACGTTCAAGTTCGTTGTGGGTGGAGTTTGGCAGTTATGATGTAATAACAAGTTGGACAATATTACGTTCAGGCTCGTAGTGGATGGAGTTTGGCAGCAGTTATGATGTAATAACAAGTTGGACAATATGACGTTCAGGCTCGTTGTGGGCAGAGTTTGGCAGCAGTTATGATGTAATAACAAACTGGACAATATGACGTTCAGGTTCGTTGTGGGTGGAGTTTGGCAGCAGTTATGATGTAATAACAAACTGGACAATATGACGTTCAGGTTCGTTGTGGGCAGAGTTTGGCAGCAGTTATGTTGTAATAATAAGTTGAACAATATGACGTTCAGGTTCGTATGTGGGCAGAGTTTGGCAGTTATGATGTAATAACAAGTTGGACAATATGACGTTCAGGCTCGTAGTGGATGGAGTTTGGCAGTTATGATGTAATAACAAACTGGACAATATGACGTTCATGTTATTTTTGTGTGTGTGTGTGTGTGTGTGTGTGTGTGTGTGTGTGTGTGTGTGTGTGTGTGTGTGTGTGTGTGTGTGTGTGTGTGTGTGTGTGTGTGTGTGTGTGTGTGTGTGTGTGTGTGTGTGTGTGTGTGTTCTGCCAGCTATGGTATTAGAACAAGTTAGACAACATGCTGTCCAGTCCCAAATCTCCTGGCCAGTATACATCTTTCCTGTTCTCAGCAGCTGTCGGGTTGAGCTAAAACTAAGACGCAGACAGTATGTTCCGGAAAGCCTTTAATACGTGGCTGAGATGGCCGGCAATTGATTTGAGAAGGTTTCGACGCAGCTTTGCAATGGAGAAGGCTTGTTCACGTGGCTGTTACAAGCTTAGATCAGGCTCATTTGTATAGATAGCTCTTGACAAGAGCCTTCCATATTAAGCAATAGAAGGTCTTCTTTAATGCACGGCAAAGTCTCTTAGCTCCATATTCCGTATTATCGATCCGCGTCGGGTTTTGAACCCAACCATGCTGCTAAAACGTACAAATGCATTTTTTAAGTTCAGCTTCCATTCAGCTCTCGGTGAAGGGGATTAAGATGATAAAACTCCAAGTAATCTCTGAATTATTGAGTGAATATGCAACCCTTCTGTCGGCGGATTTGAAAGACGGTGAATTACTGAGAAAATGGAACGGTTATGTCGTGCGGATCCTCCGTAATGTCAAGTCTCTTTCAAACCACATCATTTGACATGTTGTCCATGTTCTTGCGTGGAATTTGTTTACTATTCCGTTACTATGACTTCACAATAAATTCCGTAAGATACACGTTAAGACGTCTTGATTGAATAACTGCCCGTCCCCACGGGAGGCTGGTGTGAGAAATACTGGGCACGTTGTTCCTTGAGTCACAATATGAGTGAGTGAGTGAGTTGGTGAGTAAGTGGATGAGTGAGTGAGTGAGTTGGCGGGTGGGTGAATGAGTGAGTGAGAAGGGAAGAAGGAGGGAGGGCGGGAGGGTCGTGTGATTGGACTCTTGTGTGGGTGAGTTAGTGAGTGTTTGAATGACTGAGGGAGTGGTTGCGCCTTTGTCTGATTGCGTGAGTGAGTGAGTGAGTGAGTGATTGCGTGAGTGATTGCGTGTGTGATTGCGTGAGTGAGTGAGTTTAGTTTCACGCCGCACTCAGAAATATTCCAGTTATATGGTAGCGGTCTGTAAATAATTGAGTCTGGGCCAGACACTCAAGTGATCAACAGCATGAGCATCGATCTAGGCAACTGTTATACGATGACATGTGTCAACCAAGTCAGCGAACCTGACCACCCGATCCCGTAAGTCGCCTCTTACGACAAGCATGTGATCAATATTCTAACCCGGATCATTACGGGTGGCGTGAGTGAGTGATTAAGTGGGTGTTTGAGTGAGTGGGTGGGAGAGTGAGGGAGTGAGTGGGAAAGGAAGAGTGTGATTGGTCACTTGTGTTGGTGAGTGAGTGTCTTTGAGAGAGTGGTTGAGTGAACGAGTGATACACCATAGATCATGGAATCTTGGTATTGTCGGTACTTCTCTATTGTGTTTACAAAGTAGTTGGAAACAGGCCCATGGCCACAGTAAAGGGATTCACATCATGAAGCCACAAATTTGAAAGATCATTTTCCCGCGAGAGAAATTGGTCTCTCTCATAAATTGTAACTATGTAATGAGGAAGACAAATTGCTTGTTTTTAAATTTGGTGCAATGACCTTTTCTGTTTGTAAATAATAACGTAATGAATAGTATGCATTTAAGGAAACTCATTTAAACTTTGTACTTAAAATATGTATGTGTGCAGACTTGGTTTCGTCGCTCTATGCCGAGGTGACGTTATATCTTAACTCATTCACTCAGCATCTCACTCAATGACTTGGTCGGCACATATTACAGTATACTAATTGCGTAGATCAATACTGATGCTGTTGATCACTGGATTGTATAGTCCAGACTCGATTAGTTACAGACCGCCGCCCTGGGGGTGAAATATTGTTGAGTGCGGCGTTAAACAACCAACCAACCAACCAAACAACCAACCAACCAACCATTGACAAACAAACAAAAACAAGGCTACATAAAAAAAAATTTTACTTTTCATTTCTAAACACACTTGCCTTGCCAAAAATATATAAGTAAACGAAGCTTCATATTCCCGGTAAGACGAGGAGTGGGCTTGGTGATGGAGGTCAAAGTAAGTGTTACACAGCATTAAACCATATATAATGTGACACACCCTTTTAAATATCCTTAAACATTGACTATACAAAATCACGTGGTTGGAGCTGTTACGTTGAATAACATGTGGGATCATTTACCAGATTTCCATAACCAGATAGACATTAATTAAGATGTCTACTGATTAAGCGGCATGTCCATCGTATACTATTTAACGAAATATTTCTGTCGTAAGGCAGACTAAAACCACAATGATATTGAGAAGAGTCCCCCAGATAAATTACCCCCATGATGTAAAGCCCTGTCGTGATGGCTTCCACTTGCTAATCCCAAACACGAGGCCACCTTATACATCAAACTTCAGTTCTCAAAACCACCCTCCCACCTCTACACCTCGTCCCTGCGCCCACCCGAAATGTCGTCGACAATGTCGTTGCCACTCAACCATGTCGTACCTGACGACACATGATTAATTTTTCCTGTTGGGAACAGCAATATTTGTCTAACAGTTTTAGACAAAGGATGTTTCTCTACACAGGTGAGGAATCCCACCTACATCAAAGGCTACGACGAAGAGGAAACACTGTGGTTGTGTCCGGCGCACCTGTCATCTACCTGATTGAGTGAGATAAGTGACGTTGTTGTGTTCAGATTCCTGCGTACGCTGAGGATATAGAAATGTTTTCCTGTCAGCTGTCAGCACTGAACTGTCTCGTCCAGGTAGGGGTATTTACAGAGCTTCGTCGAATACCTGAAATATTGCTGAGTGTGGTTCGAACATTAAAGAGACAAGGAAATTAAGAAAACAAGCACTACAAGCTACGTACAACATATACTGGGTAACATGATATTGTTTTTCCTGACATTGCGAATTTCCGTATGTCTGTATTCCATGTGTTCATGATTTAAAGACAAAACCCCAAATTACTCATTATCTGTATTGCACTATACGCACACACGTGCGTACACTTGGATGCGCACACACACTTGCACACAGATACCATCATAAACATACGTACACATGTGCACACATATGCAGTCATAGACCCATACACGTGCACACGGATACGACCATAGACACACGAGCGCACACACGCGTACACACAGATAAGATCATTGACACACGAACGCACACACACGTGTACACACATACGATCGTATACTAGTATACACGAACGTACACACACGTGCACACAGATACGATCATAGATACACGAACGCACACTCACGTGCACACATACGCACACACAGATACGATCATACACATCCACACCGTCATCCTCACGGTAAGCAACTGCTAACAGATATTCAAAATGTATTTTGTCTAATATATAGTATCCCAACTGCACGTGCATCATGGCCCGGCCGTTGATTCATATAATCTTTGTATTAGCTGAGAGCCTGACTGGTGTGTGTGTGTGTGTGCATACTACTGAGGAAAGGGAGGTGCACATTTCATTTTCACCCTAGTGCGCACCCCTGCCCCCCTCTTCTGGATCCGCCGCGCTGACTGATGCATGTTATCGTATCCAAGCTGCGTCTATGCTTATGACGCAGATCACTGGATTGTCTGGCCCCGACTCGAAGATTTAACGACATACGTCATAATGCTGGAATACTGCTGATTGTGGAGTTCAACAACAAGCAAGCAAGACAATCTGCCGTGGTCCTATCCAAAGTTTCTAGCTTGATAGTTTTCGCTTTAGTAGCAATAAATAGTAAGTTGTTAGACAAACGTCATTGACCCGTATACGATTCCCAACACATGTGTATCCCTTGTGTGTTTATCAATTTTCCTGGTCATCGGTTTCAGTCTATGGAACACAGCAGCCAATAGAGGAATCACCTCCGTCACGTTACTTGTAAAGCGTGGCATGGAGAAACGCGCAGGTGTGAAGCCCTGCTTGGCAGCCAGATAAAATAGTCCTGGAAGAGTTATTCCCCTTTAAATAGGAGACAACTGCTCGAAGCTGTCGTAAAATCCCACGTGTCTGCTCGCACTCTGAGAGAGAGTCTTTATGCGATGGTGTAAAATACTTTGAATTGGTGGTTGGTTGGTTGGCTGTTTTACGCAGCAAAATTCTTGCTCTATGACGGCGGTCTGTAAATGTTCGAGTCTGGACCAGCCAACCCAGTGATCAACAGTATGAGCATCGATCCATACTGGATACGATAACAAGTGGCAACCAAGTCAGCCAGCTTGACCACCCGATCCCGTGAGTTGCCTTTTGCGACCAGAATTGGTTGCTGAAGACCAATTCTAACCCGGATCTTCAGAGGTCTGAAATGGTCTGAACAGCGGTCACAGCAGTCTTGAACCAGTGCCGGATATGAACCACCCGTATCCATCTGTTCTGTCTTGGCGTTGTGACGCGTGGACGTCCTGCACGTAGGCGATCGGCAACTCCATAATTGCTCCGATAACGTCTCGACAGTGCTGAAATATTTTCCGTGGCAAAGGACATGCGCAGCCACCTGACACTGAGACAGTCCCTACGAAATATCCCAATAGTGTCATGACGGAGTTCATTGGTTGCTTTAACAATCATACGTAAAACAATATCAAGCTTCCCAAATCGACAACAGTGTTTGACATTCATGCGCTCCACGCAGTTTATCAAGATGCACATGCCCTACCGAGGCCAAAAACCAATGATGCCACGAAACGTCGCACATGCATGTGTGTTCAATTCACTGCTAACTGTGTTAGTGTACACACACATACATACACACAAACACACGTATATACATACACACATACATACACAATTATATTTTGATTTTTCGTGTTAGTTTTTAGGCCGGTAGAAAAGCGTAAAAAAGTGTGAAAGAAATTGATCCTATACCCTTATGTTGTGGCCTGGTGAATGAGCATTGCCGAAACGAAATTATGCATACATCCAGCATTTAACTAACGTGGTAAATTATGATTTTTTAAGACCGATTTGTTGTTACAAACATTTCTATTTGTGTGTATTTTATAGGGGCCTGTGCCAGCTGGCGAGGTTTGACAAACTGTCGACGAGAAACAGTGGTGGCCTCTATTGTCCTGAGTATCCTGGAGAGGGACTATGGAACTCCAGGATCTGGTGGTGATAATTTCTATTTTGGTGAAGGTGTAGGTGGTGATGTAGGAACTGTGGTGATGTAGGGACTGGGTGGTGTAGGAGGTTTGGGTGTAGGAGGTGGTGTAGGTGGTGGTGGTGGTGTACGAGGTGGTGTAGGTGTTGGTGTAGGAGGTGTATGGAGGTGGTAACATCTATGTAGGTGGTGGTGTTTTAGGTGGTGCTGTAGGTGTGAGGGTGGTGATGTGGGTGGTGGTGGCCATAGGTGGTGGTGTGGTGGGTGGTGTCGGGGTAGATGGGTGGTGGTGGTGTGGGTGGTGGTGAAATCACGGGAAGGTGGTGGTGTAGGTGGTGGTGTGGGTGGTGGTGTAGGTGGTGGTGTAGGTGGTGAGGTGGTGGTGGTGGTGGTGGTGGTGTAGGTGGTGGTGTGGGGTGGTGGTGGTGGTGGTGGTGTAGGTGGTGGTGTAGGTGGTGGTGGTGGTGGTGGTGGTGTAGGTGGTGGTGTGGTGGTAGGTGGTGGTGGTGGTGGTGGTGGTGTAGGTGGTGGTGGTAGTGGTGGTGGTGTAGGTGGTGGTGGTGAGGTGGTGTAGGTGGTGGTGGTGGTGGTGGTGGTGTAGGTGGTGGGTGGTGGTGTAGGTGGTGGTGGTGTGGGGTGGTGTGGGTAGGTGGTGGTGTAGGTGGTGGTGTAGGTGGTGGTGTAGGTGGTGGTGTAGGTGGTGGTGTGGTGTAGGTGGTGGTGGAGGTGGTGGTGTAGGTGGTGGTGTAGGTGGTGGTGTAGGTGGTGGTGTAGGTGGTGGTGTAGGTGGTGGTGTGGTGAGGTGGTGTAGGTGTGAGGTGGTGGTGTAGGTGGTGGTGTGTAGGTGGTGGTGTAGGTGGTGGTGTAGGTGGTGGTGTAGGTGGTGGTGTAGGTGGTGGTGTAGGTGGTGGTGTAGGAGGTGGTGTAGGTGGTGGTGTAGGTGGTGGTGTAGGTGGTTGGTGTAGGTGATGTAAGGTGGTGGTGTAGGTGGTTGTGTAGGTGGTGGTAGGTGGTGAGGTGGTGGTGGCAGTGGTGAGTGAGTGAGTGGTGTGAGTGGTGGTGGTGTAGGTGGTGGTGTAGGTGGTGTAGGTGGTGGTGTAGGTGGTGTGGTGTAGGTGGTGGGTGTAGGTGGTGGTGTAGGGTGGTGGTGTAGGTGGTGGTGTGAGTGGTGTAGGTAGGTGGTGTGGTGAGGTAGGTGGTGGTGTAGGTGGTGGTGTGTAGGTGGTGGTGGTGTAGGTGGTGGTGTAGGTGAGTGGTGGTAGTGTAGGTGGTGTAGGTGGTGGTGTAGGTGGTGGTGTAGGTAGTGGTATTGTAGTGCAGTGGTGTAGGTGGTGGTGTGTGGTGGTGTAGGTGGTGGTGTAGGTGGTGGTGTAGGTGGTGGTGTAGGTAGTAGTGAGGTGGTAAGTGGTGTAGGTGGTGGTGTAGGTGGTGTAGGTAGTGGTGTAGGTGGTGGTGTATGTGGTGGTGGTGAGTGTAGGTGGTGGTGTAGGTAGAGTAGTGGTGTAAGTGTGTGGTGGTAGTGGTGTAGATGGTGGTGTAGGTGGTGGTGTAGAGGTGGTGTGGTGGTGCTTGTAGAGTGGTGTGTAGGTGGTGGTGTAGGTAGTGGTGTAGGTGGTGGTGTAGGTGGTGGTGTAGAGTGTGGTGGTGTAGGTGGTGGTGTAGGTGGTGGTGTAGGAAGTGTGGTGTAGTGGTGAGTGTAGTGTGGTGTAGTGTAATTGGTGAAGTGTAGTGTAGTGATATAGGTGGTGGTGTAGAGTGTGTGGTGGTAGTTGGTGTAGAAGTGTGGTAGTGGTGTGAGTAGGTAGTGGTAGTGTAGTAAGTGAAGTAGTAAGGTGGTGGTGTGAGTGGTGGTGAGTAGGTGGTAGTGTAAGAGTGGTGGGTGTAGGTGAGTGTGTAGTGGTAGGTAGTGAGTAGTAGGTGTAAGAGTGGTGATGTAGGTGGTGTAGTGAAAGTGGTGGTGTAGGTGGTGGTGGTGTGAGTGGTGTAGGTGTGTGAGTAGGTGGTGAGTGTAGAGTGGTGGTGTAGGTGGTGGTGTAGGTAGTGTGGTGTAGGTGGTGGTGGGTGGGTGGTGGTAGTAGGTGGTGGTGGTGTAGTAGTGGTGTAGGTGGTGGTGTAAGAGTAGTAGTGGTGGTGGTGTAGGTGGTAGTGTAGGTGGTGGTGTAGGTGGTGTAAGTGTAGAGTAGTGTAAGAGTGGTGGTGTAGGTGGTGGTAAGGTGTAGAGTGTAGGTGTAAGGTGGTGGTGTAGAGTGGTAGGTAGAGGAGGTGTGTGAGTAGTGGTGATTAGTGTAGGTGTGGTGAGTGAAAGTGGTGGTGTAGAGTGAGTAGTGAGTGTAGAGTAGTGGTGTAGGTAGTGGTGTAGTAGTGAGTGTAGTGTAAGTGGTGTAGTGGTGTGTAGTAGTGGTGGTGGTGGAGTAGTGGTGAGTGGTGGTAGTGGTGGTGAGTGTAGGTGGTGGTGAAGTAGTGGTAGTGGTAGTAGTGTAAGTGTAGTGAGGTGAGGTGAGTAGTGGTGTAGGTGGTGGTGTAGGTAGTGGTGTATTGGTGGTGAGTAAGTGGTGGTGTAAGAGGTGGTGTAGGTGGTAGTGTAGGTGAAAGTGTAGGTAGTGGTGTAGTGTAGTATGAGAATG
Organism: Haliotis rubra; assembly: GCF_003918875.1. Lineage (NCBI taxonomy): Eukaryota > Metazoa > Mollusca > Gastropoda > Lepetellida > Haliotidae > Haliotis > Haliotis rubra. The sequence continues at coordinate 234,894 of NW_025767347.1, read as the reverse complement.
GTAGTGTAAGTGGTGGTGTAGTGGTAATAGTGAGTGTTGGTGGTGTAGGTGGAGTGTAGTATGTGTGTAGTGTGAGTAGTGTAGAGTGGTGAGACTAGAGTGGTAGTGTAGGTAAGTAGGTGTAAGAGTGGTGGTGTAAGAGTGGTGATGTGGAGTGGTGGTGTAGGTAGTGAGTAGTGAGGTGGGGTGGTGGTGTAAGAGTGGTGGTGTAGTGTAAGTAGTAGTAGAGTGGTAGTGTAGGTAGTGGTGTAGGTAGTAGTAAGTGTAGAGTAAGTGGTGTGGTGGTAGTAGTGAGTAGTAGAGTAGTGGTGTAGTGGTGGTGGTGAAAGAGTAGTGTGGTGGTGTAGGTGGTGGTGTGGAAGTGGTACAGAAGGAGAGGTAGTAGTGTAGTTAAGTAGTGAGTGGTATTGAAAGTAAGTAAAAGTGTAGGTGGTATAATGAAGCAGTAGAGTATAGGTAGTGATGTAGAGTGGTGGTGTAGGAAGTGGTAAGGAAGTAGTGTAGGTGTTTAAAAGTGTGGTGGTGTGAGTAGTGTGGTGGTAGAGTGGTGAGGTGGTGGTGTAGGGAGGTGGTGTAGGTGAGGTAGTGGTGTAGGTGGTGTAGGTGGTGGTGGTGTAGGTGGGTGGTGGTGTAGGTGGTGGTGTAGGTGGTGGTGTGGTGGTGGTGAGTGGTGGTGTAGGTGGTGGTGTGTGTGGTGTGTAGGTGGTGGTGTAGTGGTGGTGGTGTAGGTGGTGGTGTGGGTAGGTGGTGTGGTGTAGGTGGTGTAGGTGGTGGTGTGAGGTGGGTAGAGTGGTGGTGTAGGTGGTGGTGTAGGTGGTGGTGTGTAGGAGATTGGTGTAGGTGGTGGTGAGTGGAGGTGGTGTAGCGGTGGTGAGTGTAGGTGGTGGTGTAGGTGGTGGTTGTAGGTGGTGTGTAGGTGGTGGTGTAGGTGAGTGGGTGTAGGTGGTGGTGTAAGCGGTGGGTGGTGGTAGGTGGTGTAGGAGTGGTGGTGGTGTAGGTGGTGGTGTAGAGGTGGTGGTGTAGGTGGTGGAGGTGGTGGTGGTGTAGGAGTGGTAAGGTGAAGTGGTGGTGTGGTGGTGGTGGTGTAGTGAGTGAATTGGTGGAGTGTAGGTGAGTGAGGTGGTGGGTGGTGTAGGTGGTGGTGTGTAGGTGGTGGTGTAGGTGGTGGTGTAGAGTGGTGGGTAGGTGGTGGTGTAGGAAGTGGTGGTGGTGGTGGTGTGAAAGGTGTAGGTGGTGGTGGTAGTGGTGGTGGTAGGTGGTGGTGTAGGTGGTGGTGTAGGTGTAAGAGTGGTGGTGTAGGTGGTGGTGTAGGTGAGGTGGTGTAGTGTAGGTGGTGGTGGTGGTGGTGTAGGTGGTGGTGTAGGAGTGGTGGTGTAGTGTGTGGTAGGTGGTGTAGGTGGTAGTGTGGTGAGGTAGAGTGGTGGTGTAGGTAGTGTGGTGGTGAGGTGGTGGTATGTAGGTGGTGGTGTAGGAGGTGGTGGGTGGTGTGTGTGAGTGGGTGGTGGTGTAAGTAGTGGAAGTGGTGGTGGTTATAGGTGTGAGGTGGTGGTGTAGGTGTAGGTGAGGTGGTGTAGGTGGTGTAAGTAGGTGGTGAGTGAAGTGGTGGTGTAGGTGGTGGTGTAGGTGGTGGTGTAGGTGGTGGTGTAAGAGGTGGTGTATAGGTGGTGGTAGTGTGGGTGGTGGTGTAGGTGGTGGTGTAGTAAGTGAGGTGGTGTAGGTGGTGGTGTAAGGTGGTAGGTGGTGTAGTGGTGGTGTAGGTGGTGGTGTAGGTGGTGGTGTGAGGTGGTGTAGGTGGTGAGGTGCAGAGTGTAGTAGAGTTGAAGGTGGTGTGTAGGTGTAAGTGGTGGTGTAGGTGGTGTGGTGGTGGAGGTGTAGGTGAGTAGTGTAGGTGGTGGTGTAGGTGTAGGTGGTGGTGTAGAAGGTGGTGTAGGTGGTAGTGGTGTAGGTGGTGGTGGTGTAGGTGTGGGTGTGGCTTGTGTAGGTGGTGAGTGGTGGAGTAGGTAGGTGGTGGTGGTGGTGTATTAGGTGGTGTAGGTGAGTAGGTGTAGGTGGTGTATTGAGTAGTGAGTGGTTAATTATAGGTAGTGGTGTAGGTGGTAGTGTAGGTGAATTGTGGTGTAGGTGGTGGTGGTGTAGGTGGTGAGTAGTGTAGGAGAGTAGTGATGTAGGTGTGTTTATGGAAGTAGTGGTGTAGGTGGTGTAGGTGTGGAGTGGTGTAAGTGGTGGTGGTGGTGTAGGTGTAGTGGTGTAGGTGGAGGTGGTGAGTAGGTGGTGTAGGTGGTGGTGTAAGAGTGGTAAAATTGTGTAGGTGTGGGTGGTGTAGGTGGTGTAGAGTAGGTGGTGGTGTAGGTGTAATGTTGGTGTAGGTGGTGGTGTAGGTGTGAGTGAGTGTATAAGAGTAGTGAGTATGTGGAAGTAGTGTGGTGGTGTAGGTAGGTGGTGGTGGTGTAGGTGGTGGTGGTGTGGTGGTGGTGGTGGTGGTAGAGTAGTGAAATAGTAGTGGTGGTGGAAGTGTAGTGGTGAAAATGGTAGTGTGTAGTAGTGTAAGTAGTGGTGTAGGTGGTGGTGTAGGTGTAGGTGTAGGTGGTGGTGGTGGTGGTGGTGTAGGTGGTGGTAGTGGTGTGTTGGTGTAGGTGTAGAGTGGTGTGGTGGTGGGTGGTGAAAGGTGTAGGTGGTGGTGTAGGTAAGGTGGTGTAGGAGGTGGTGGTGGTGTGGAGGTAGGAAAGTGGTGAGTAAGAGTGGTGGAGTGGTGGTGTGTAGGTGGTGGTGTAGGGTGGTGGTGTAGGTGGTGGTGTAGGTGGTGGTGTAGAGTGGTGTGGAGGTGGTGGTGGTAGGTGAAGGTGGTGGTGGTAGAGTGGTGGTGGTAGGTGGTGGTGTAGGTGGTGGTGTAGGTGGTGGTGTAGGTGGTGGTGTAGGTGGTGGTGGTGTAGGTGTGGTGGTATGGTGGTGGTGGTGTAGGTGTGGTGGTGTGTAGGTGGTGGTGGTGGTAGGTGGCGGTGGAGTGGTGGTGGTGTAAGAGTAGAGGTGGTGGTAGTGTAGGTGGAGTAGTGGGTGTAGGTGGAGTGTGGTGTAGGGTGTGGGGTAGTGTAATGTAGGTGTGGTGTAGGTGAGTGTAAGAGTGTAGGTGTGGTAGGTGGTGGTAGAGTGTAGTGAGTGTTGGTAGGTAGTGTAGGTGGTGGTGTAGAGTGGTGGTGTAGGTGGTGGTGTGTAAGTGTGTGGTGGTGTGGTAGTGGTGTAGAGTGGTGGTGTAGAGTAGTGGTGGTGTGTAGTGGTGTAGTGGTGTGAGGTGGTGTGTGTAGTGAGTGTGGTGGTATAGGTGACTAAGTGGTGTAGGAGTGGTGGTGTAAGAGGAGTGGTGTAAGGGTGTAAGGTGGTGTAGGTGGTGTGAGTGTAGTAATTATGTGTAGGTGGTGTAGGAGGTGGTGTATGTGAGAGTAGTGTAAGGTAATTGTAAGTAGTGAGTGTAGTGTAGTGGTAGTAGTTTAGGAAGGTAGCAGTAGTGGTAGTGTAGTAGTGGTGTAAGAGTGAGGTAGTGGTGTAGGTGGTGGTGTAGTAGGTGGAGTGGTGTAGTGGTGTAGGTATTTTTAGGGTGGTGTAGGTAGGTGGTGTGGTGTAGGTGAGTGTGGTGGTGTAGGTGGTGGTGTAGGAGTGTGGTGGTGTGGAGTGGTGGTGTGGTGAGTGTAGGTAGGTGGTGGTGTAGGAAGTGGTGTAGGATTGGTGGTGTAGGTGGTGGTGGTGGTGTGTAGGTGGTGGTGTAGGAGGTGGGTGTAGGTGAGTGGTGTAGGTGGTGGTGGAGTGTGTGGTGGTGGTGGTGTGTAGTGGTGGTGGTGTATGTAAGAGTGAGTGGTGGTGGTGTAAGTGGTGGAGTGGTGAGTGGTGTGGTGTATGAAGTGGTGTGTGGGTGTGGTGGTGAGTGTAGTGGTGGCAGTGGTGGGTGTGAGGTGGTGTAGGTAGTGGTGTAGCAGTGGTGAAGTGCAAAGTGGGTGGTGCTTGTAGGTGTAGGTGTTGGTGTAGGAAGTGGTGCAGTGTAGGTGGTGGTGTAGAGTGGTGGTGGTGAGGTGGTGGTGGTGGTGTAGGTAGTGGTGTAGGTGGTGAGGTGGGTTGTGGTGGTGGTGTGGTGGTGGCAGGTGGTGGTGTGGTTGGTGGTGGTGTGGTGGTGTAGGTGGTGGTGTGTAGGAAATTAGTGTGGGTGTTAGGTTGTGGTGTATAGTGGTGTTGGTGGTGTATGTGGTGTGGAGGTGGTAAGGTGGGTGTATGGAGTGGTATGTGTAGGGTGATAAGTGTGGTGGTGGTGGTGTAGGTGGTGGTGTAGGTGGTGTAGGTGGTGGTGTGTAGTGGTGGTGGTGTGGTGGTGGTGGTGTAGGTGTGTGTAGGTGGTGGCGTTGATGGTGAGTGTGGTGAGGTAGTGGCGGTGGTTTAAAGGTAACGATGGTGGTAGGTGATGGTGTAGTGGTGGTGGTAGCTATAGTGGTGTAGTAAGGAGGTGTAGGTGGTGGTGTGTAGTGTTATTGGTGGTAGTGTTGGTAGTTGTGGTGGTGGTGGTGGTGGTGGTGGTGTAGGTATTGGTGTTGGTGGTGGTGTAGGCGGCAGCGGTGGTTTTAGAGGTAGCGATGGTAGTAGGTGTAACTGAGTTGATGCTGGTAGATAACTTGATAGTGACCTGAACCATAACTTTCTGAGTAGGTGCCTGCGGGTGTGGGTTCGAATCCCGGATAGGACTCAACCCAACAAAAGTACTGAGAATGTGTAGTCCCAAATAAAACATGTTACAATTCGATAGCAGTTATCAGTTATGCAGAACCAGCAACTGATGAATGTATCAGCAGATATATAAATAATTAACATTTACTTTGACGTGATCGTATTCAGTTTCAACAATATCAATAACTACACAATCGTGTGACTGTTGTGACATAATGTTTTCCTAAGATAAGGTTCGTATTCAATACACATTTTGAAATCTGTTTGGGGCGGTGGGGTAGCCTAGTGGTTAAAGCGTTCGCTCGTGACGCCGAAGACCTGGGTTCGATTCCCCACATGATCACAATGTGTGAAGCCCATTTCTGATGTCCCCCGCCGTGACATTGCCTGAATATTCACCATTCTTTGGTGTATAAATTTCTAACCATTTACGTTCACTCGGACATGCTCAAAGACTACAACTCGTCTTGCTGTACGGGCGCACATGTCATTAGTAATATTTGAAAGAAATTGAAGGCTTTCATAAATTGTAAATATACATGTTTGTTTTTAAATCTGGACACATAGCCCATATTTTGAATAGCAAATGATACTGCAATGTTGAAATGTGGAAACGAAATGTTATTAAAGAGCACATTGTATTGATATGAATATGAATGAAAGTCTTTATATGGCTCACATATTTAGCCGATGCGACGGTACATTTTAACTCAAAACAATTCGAGCTGATCCAGGTTACAACTTTCAAGATCTTAGTGTTGTTTCAACGATTTATCATAGGCATTTTCATGTTTGACGCCTCTCCAGCCTTGTCTGAGCAGTTCACGATTTTGATTTTTATCATATGCAATCGTACGTTTTCAAGTTAAGGTGCCTCTGTGTGTGGTTGTGACGAGAGCTACCTGTGTCACGTGGGTATATTTTCCTTTTAGCACATTTGACTTGGTTGACACATGTCATCGTATGCTCATGTTGTTGATCAATGGATTGTTTGGTCCAGACATTATGAGTTGCATGCTTCTATCGAGGGTAATACGGTCTGATGGACGCCTCATTGTAGCAGTGTCACCCGAGCCGGTAGGCGAGGAGTCGCTGAAGACTATATGACATAAACAAAATGGCGTCTGCCTCTCGACTGGATTTTTAAAATCAGTGACACATATTTTGACAAGCTTAAAGCTGCTATAAAAATGGTTAATGATGTTTAAGTTGAGTGTGCAAACGATTCAATGTGTAAAATAGTTTAAATAAAGCAGTGAAAGTCGGTAAAATAAATGTGTACATAGTGAACTTAGAAACAGCTAATCGACTTGTTTTCAAACTCCGTGCACTGCATGCGTCATATTATGACGTCATACGATTGTTAGCGATACAGCTTCTCAGCGGAGAGTTTGGCGGTTAAATAATAATAATACAGTTGATTTGTTATGCGCCAAAACTCCAGGCACTTAGTGTCTACTCATGGCGCTACACAAAATTAAAATACACTGCAGTAGAGGTGCTATATTTTCACTGGTATATCGATCTTTATAGAACTTTTGGAAGAGATGAGTCTTTATGCAGCTTTTAAAGATTGTCAATGATGCTGATTTCTTTATTCCCAAGGGAAGATCGTTCCATAGAGTTGGGGCCATGTAAGCAAATGATCTCTGTCCATACTTTTGAGGCGGAATTTGGGTACTTTAAGAAGTAACTGATCAGCAAATCTAGTGTCCGAGAAGGTTCATATTTCTCAATCAATTCTGTCAGATAGGCAGGAGCTGTTTGATTGACACATTAATATGTCAATGTGAGAATCTTGTATTGGACTCGAGCTTGGACTGGGAGCCAGCGTAGGGAAGTTAGCACTGGTGTTATATGTGCACACTTCCTCGTTCGGGGCACGATCCGTGCTGCAGTGTTTTGGACCCGCTGGAGTTTTGCAAACTATTTCTGGGTTAGATTTCCCAACAAGCTATTTGCATAATCAAGTCTTGGCAATACCGGTTACTATGGCAGCGGGTAATACTTGCGTTGATTGGCTTATTCCATCCCTGAAGCCTTTTATAGCAGTAGACGTTGGAGTTTTCAGTACGTAACCTTATTTTATTCCATCAGTATATATGCGCTTTTTACACTAAATGCCACAGTACCGGATTACGAAAGCTGATATAACCCTGTATATATATATAGTTGTTTCATTAATAATGTACCAGAACAGTGATCAGTTGTCAAAATCCCGACTATCAAGCAGAAAAATTGTGTTTGAAGTCAACTGAAGATGACGTTCTTAATGCTGGTCCTCTTGGCGTATCTTGGCTCTGCCCATAGTAAGTGTTGACTATGGTTGGTCCTCGTGGGGTATCTTGGCTCTGCCCTTGATCAGTGTTAACATATGTAGGTCCTTGTGGGATATCTTGGCTCTGCCCATAGTAAGTGTTGACTATGGTTGGTCCTCGTAGCGTATCTTGGCTCTGCCCTTGGTAAGTGTTGACATTTGTTGGTCCTCGTGGGATATCTTGGCTCTGCCCTTGGTAAGTGTTGACATTTGTTGGTCCTCGTGGGATATCTTGGCTCTGCCCTTGGTAAGTGTTGACATTTGTTGGTCCTCGTGGGATATCTTGGCTCTGCCCTTGGTAAGTGTTGACATTTGTTGGTCCTCGTAGGGTATCTTGGCTCTGCCCATAGTAAGTGTTGACATTTGTTGTTCCTCGTAGGGTATCTTGGCTCTGCCCTTGGTAAGTGTTGACATTTGTTGGTCCTCGTAGGGTATCTTGGCTCTGCCTACAGTAAGTGTTGACATTTGTTGGTCCTCGTGGGGTATCTTGGCTCTGCCTACAGTAAGTGTTGACATTTGTTGTTCCTCGTGGGGTATCTTGGCTCTGCCTACAGTAAGTGTTGACATTTGTTGGTCCTCGTGGGGTATCTTGGCTCTGCCCTTGGTAAGTGTTGACATTTGTTGTTCCTCGTGGGGTATCTTGGCTCTGCCGTTGGTAAGTGTTGACATTTGTTGGTCCTCGTAGGGTATCTTGACTCTGCCCATAGTAAGTGTTGACATTTGTTGGTCCTCGTAGCGTATCTTGGCTCTGCCCATAGTAAGTGTTGACATTTGTTGGTCCTCGTGGGATATCTTGGCTCTGCCCTTGGTAAGTGTTGACATTTGTTGGTCCTCGTGGGGTATCTTGGCTCTGCCCTACAGTAAGTGTTGACATTTGTTGGTCCTCGTGGGGTATCTTGGCTCTGCCCTTGGTAAGTGTTGACATTTGTTGGTCCTCGTGGGGTATCTTGGCTCTGCCCTTGGTAAGTGTTGACATTTGTTGGTCCTCGTTGGGTATCTTGGCTCTGCCCTTGGTAAGTGTAGACATTTGTTGGTCCTCGTGGGGTATCTTGGCTCTGCCCTTGGTCAGTGTAGACATTTGCTTGACCTCGTGGGGTATCTTGGCTCTGCCCTTGGTAAGTGTTGACATTTGTTGGTCCTCGTGGGTATCATGGCTCTGCCGTTGGTAAGTGTTGACATTTGTTGGTCCTCGTTGGGTATCTTGGCTCTGCCCTTGGTAATTGTAGACATTTGTTGGTCCTCGTGGGGTATCTTGGCTCTGCCCATAGTAAGTGTTGACATTTGTTGGTCCTCGTAGGGTATCTTGGCTCTGCCCTTGGTAAGTGTTGACATTTGTTGTTCCTCGTAGGGTATCTTGGCTCTGCCTACAGTAAGTGTTGACATTTGTTGTTCCTCGTGGGGTATCTTGGCTCTGCCTACAGTAAGTGTTGACATTTGTTGTTCCTCGTGGGGTATCTTGGCTCTGCCTACAGTAAGTGTTGACATTTGTTGGTCCTCGTGGGGTATCTTGGCTCTGCCCTTGGTAAGTGTTGACATTTGTTGGTCCTCGTGGGATATCTTGGCTCTGCCGTTGGTAAGTGTTGACATTTGTTGTTCCTCGAGGGATATCTTGGCTCTGCCGTTGGTAGAATGTTGACATTTGTTGTTCCTCGTAGGGTATCTTGGCTCTGCCCATAGTAAGTGTTGACATTTGTTGGTCCTCGTAGGGTATCTTGGCTCTGCCGTTGGTAAGTGTTGACATTTGTTGGTCCTCGTGGGGTATCTTGGCTCTGCCTACAGTAAGTGTTGACATTTGTTGGTCCTCGTGGGGTATCTTGGCTCTGCCCTTGGTAAGTGTTGACATTTGTTGTTCCTCGTGGGGTATCTTGGCTCTGCCTACAGTAAGTGTTGACATTTGTTGTTCCTCGTGGGGTATCTTGGCTCTGCCCTTACAGTAAGTGTTGACATTTGTTGTTCCTAGTAAGTGTTGACATTTGTTGTTGTCCTCGTATCCATCGTGGGTATCTTGGCTCTGCCTATAGTAAGTGTTGACATTTGTTGGTCCTCGTGGGGTATCTTGGCTCTGCCCTTGGTAAGTGTTGACATTTGTTGGTCCTCGTGGGGTATCTTGGCTCTGCCCTTGGTAAGTGTTGACATTTGTTGGTCCTCGTGGGGATATCTTGGCTCTGCCGTTGGTAAGTGTTGACATTTGTTGTTCCTCGTGGGGTATCTTGGCTCTGCCCATAGTAAGTGTTGACATTTGTTGGTCCTCGTAGGGTATCTTGGCTCTGCCGTTGGTAAGTGTTGACATTTGTTGGTCCTCGTAGGGTATCTTGGCTCTGCCCATAGTAAGTGTTGACATTTGTTGGTCCTCGTGGGGTATCTTGGCTCTGCCCTTGGTAAGTGTTGACATTTGTTGTTCCTCGTGGGGTATCTTGGCTCTGCCTACAGTAAGTGTTGACATTTGTTGGTCCTCGTGGGGTATCTTGGCTCTGCCTACAGTAAGTGTTGACATTTGTTGTTCCTCGTGGGGTATCTTGGCTCTGCCCTTGGTAAGTGTTGACATTTGTTGTTCCTCGTGGGGTATCTTGGCTCTGCCCTTGGTAAGTGTTGACATTTGTTGGTCCTCGTGGGGTATCTTGGCTCTGCCCTTGGTAAGTGTTGACATTTGTTGGTCCTCGTGGGGTATCTTGCTCTGCATTTGGTAAGTGTTGTTGGTCCTCGTGGGGTATCTTGGCTCTGCCCGTTGGTAAGTGTTGACATTTGTTGTTCCTCGTGGGGTATCTTGGCTCTGCCGTTGGTAAAGTGTTGACATTTGTTGCTCTCCTCAGTAAGGGTATCTTGGCTCTGCCCTTGGTAAGTGTTGACATTTGTTGTTCCTCGTGGGGTATCTTGGCTCTCTGCCCTTGGTAAGTGTTGACATTTGTTGGTCCTCGTGGGGTATCTTGGCTCTGCCCTTGGTAAGTGTTGACATTTGTTGGTCCTCGTGGGGTATCTTGGCTCTGCCCTTGGTAAGTGTTGACATTTGTTGGTCCTCGTGGGGTATCTTGGCTCTGCCCTTGGTCAGTGTAGACATTTGTTGGTCCTCGTGGGGTATCTTGGCTCTGCCCTTGGTCAGTGTACACATTTGCTTGACCTCGTGGGGTATCTTGGCTCTGCCCTTGGTAAGTGTTGACATTTGTTGGTCCTCGTGGGTATCTTGGCTCTGCCGTTGGTAAGTGTTGACATTTGTTGGTCCTCGTTGGGTATCTTGGCTCTGCCCTTGGTAATTGTAGACATTTGTTGGTCCTCGTGGGGTATCTTGGCTCTGCCCATAGTAAGTGTTGACATTTGTTGTTCCTCGTGGGGTATCTTGGCTCTGCCCTTGGTAAGTGTTGACATTTGTTGGTCCTCGTGGGGTATCTTGGCTCTGCCCATAGTAAGTGTTGACTTTTGTTGGTCCTCGTGGGGTAATCTTGGCTCTGCCGTTGGTAAGTGTTGACATTTGTTGGTCCTCGTGGGGTATCTTGGCTCTGCCCTTGGTAAGTGTTGACATTTGTTGTTCCTCGTGGGGTATCTTGGCTCTGCCGTTGGTTGGTAAGTGTTGACATTTGTTGGTCCTCGTAGGGTATCTTGGCTCTGCCCATAGTAAGTGTTGACATTTGTTGGTCCTCGTGGGATATCTTGGCTCTGCCCTTGGTAAGTGTAGACATTTGTTGGTCCTCGTGGGGTATCTTGGCTCTGCCCTTGGTAAGTGTTGACATTTGTTGGTCCTCGTGGGGTATCTTGGCTCTGCCCTTGGTAAGTGTTGACATTTGTTGGTCCTCGTGGGGTATCTTGGCTCTGCCGTTGGTAAGTGTTGACATTTGTTTGTCCGCGTGTGATATTTTGGCTCTGCCGTTGGTAAGTGTTGACATTTGATGGTCCTCGTGGGGTATTTTGGCTCTGCCCTTTGTCAGTGTTGACATTTGTTGGAATGTCTTGTAGGACTGGGTCACAAGACTCCATCCTATGACATTGCTTATTGTATATAGCGTTTCTAAGGTTCAGCAGTACAGACAATGCATGCCAACGCAAAAATAAGCACCGTATTCTTAACTGACTAAAAATTCCGAGTTATATTGGACATATAAACTAAGACTTATATTGCCTTCTGCAGTAACTCTGCACTAAGACTAATACATGTAATTGTGTATGTGCGTGCGTGCGTGTGCGTGTGTGTGTGTGTGTGTGTGTGCGTGCGTGCGTGCGTGCGTGTGTGTGTGTGTGTGTGTACACTAACAGAGTTAGCAGTGAGTTGAACACACGCATTGATATTGGTTTTTGGCCTCGGTAGGGCATGTGCATCTTGATAAACTGCGTCGAGTACATGAATGTCAGGGGTGTCCTCCCAAAAGTTAGACGTCCCAAAAATTAGACGCGTTAAAACAACAAAGGTTATGGTTGGTTGCACTGAGGTTCACTACGCTGTTACCTTCGTTAATTAAGACTTATATTGCCTTCGACAGTAACTCAACACTAAGATTTATATTGCCTTCGACAGTAACTCTACACTAATACTTATATTGCTATCGACAGTAACTCAACACTAAGATTTATATTGCCTTCGACAGTAACTCTACACTAAGATTTATATTGCCTTCGACAGTAACTCAACACTAAGATTTATATTGCCTTCGACAGTAACTCTACACTAAGACTTATATTGCCTTCGACAGTAACTCAACACTAAGACTTATATTGCCTTCGACAGTAACTCTACACTAAGACTTATATTGCCTTCGACAGTAACTCTACACTAAGACTTATATTGCCTTCGACAGTAACTAAAAGCTAAGACTTATATTGCTATCGACAGTAACTCTGGACTAAGACTTATATTGCTATCGACAGTAACTCAACACTAAGACTTATATTGCCTTCGACAGTAACTCTACACTAAGACTTATATTGCCTTCGACAGTAACTCTGGACTAAGACTTATATTGCCTTCGACAATAACTCTGCACTAAGACTTATATTGCTATCGACAGTAACTCTGCACTAAGACTGATATTGCCTTCGACAGTAACTCTGCACTAAGACTTATATTGCCTTCGACAGTAACTCTGCACTAAGACTTATATTGCCTTCGCCAGTAACAAAAAGCTAAGAGTTATATTGCCTTCGACAGTAACTCTGGACTAAGACTTATTTGCCCTCGACAGTAGCTCTACACCAAGACTTATATTGCTATCGACAGTAAATCTGCACTAAGACTTATATTGTCTTCGACAGTAACTCTACACTAAGATTTATATTGCCTTCGCCAGTAACATAAAGCTAAGAGTTATATTGCCTTCGACAGTAACTCTGGACTAAGACTTATATTGCCTTCGACAGTAACTGTGCACTAAGACTTATATTGCCTTCGACAGT